>NW_027362767.1:57791654-58134154 GCF_046119375.1 Phyllobates terribilis
AATAAGACACTCTGTAATATATCTTATTGGATAAATCTGCTTCTTCCTCCTCCAGGACTGATCATTCAGTCTCAAAATTCTTATTTCAAGGGTAAAATGTGTCTTCAGTGAATACAGATTTTTCCCATGACTGAGATAGATGACAGTTGGTGCTTATAAAGTTCTATGGAACTTGCAGCAGAATATCTGTATCAGTCTCAAGCTCCTCCCTTCTACATAGAATTTTATGAGCACCAACTATCATCTCCTATCTCAGTAATGGGAAAATCCATCTTCACTGAATACAAATTTTACCCGTGAATTGAGAGTGAAAGATCAGTCCAGGAGGAGAAAGAAGCCGATTTCTCTGATAAGATCTATTACAAAGTTGAATATTTTCATGTGTATAATTGATTAATGAAATAAGGAATTAAAGCGGTGGTGACTCTTTAACCCATAATTGTCTCTTACTAAATCAGAATTGTGGGTACACGGTCGGATGAACTGCGCCCGCTGATCAGTCCTCTGCGGAGAACTTAGTAGAGGTTCATGGCAGTTTTCAGATCTCTTGAGCCCACTCGGATCTAGACAAAGCCCCCGCATTTTCTCACCACCCACCTGTTTGACGTAATTCACCGTTCTTACACTGAGCTGCTGTGAATCATTAATGTGTGTACATTCTAAGTGATATGCTGCCATGCCAACGATATACCGAGGCTGAACGGTTGCCATGCCAAACGGGGGGCTTAATGGGGACTGAAGGGGTCCTTGAGTGTGTAAAGTAGTGGACGAGGGAGGCAATGTACTCCCTGGTCCCATTTTTTTTAATTTTTTTTGGAGCCAATGAATCTAAAAAAAATATATACAGTACAGACCAAAAGTTTGGACACACCTTCTCATTTAAAGATTTTTCTGTATTTTCATGACTTTGAAAATTGTACATTCACACTGAAGGCATCAAAACTATGAATTAACACATGTGGAATTATATACTTAACAAAAAAGTGTGAAACAACTGAAAATATGTCTTATATTCTAGGTTCTTCAAAGTAGCCACCTTTTGCTTTGATGACTGCTTTGCACACTCTTGGCATTCTCTTGATGAGCTTCAAGAGGTAGTCACCGGAAATGGTCTTCACTTCACAGGTGTGCCCTGTCAGGTTTAATAAGTGGGATTTCTTGCCTTATAAATGGGGTTGAGACCATCAGTTGTGTTGTGCGGAAGTCAGGTGGATACACAGCTGATAGTCCTACTGAATAGACTGCTAGAATTTGTATTATGGCAAGAAAAAAGCAGCTAAGTAAAGAAAAACAAGTGGCCATCATTACTTTAAGAAATGAAGGTCAGTCAGTCTGAAAAATTGGGCAAACTTTGAAAGTGTCCCCAAGTGCAGTTGCAAAAACCATCAAGCGCTACAAAGAAACTGGCTCACATGAGGACCGCCCCAGGAAAGGAAGACCAAGAGTCATCTCTGCTTCTGAGGATAAGTTTATCCGAGTCACCAGCCTCAGAAATCGCAGGTTAACAGCAGCTCAGATTAGAGACCAGGTCAATGCCACACAGAGTTCTAGCAGCAGACACATCTTTACAACAACTGTTAAGAGGAGACTTTGTGCAGCAGGCCTTCATGGTAAAATAGCTGCTAGGAAACCACTGCTAAGGACAGGCAACAAGCAGAAGAGACTTGTTTGGGCTAAAGAACACAAGGAATGGACATTAGACCAGTGGAAATCTGCGCTTTAGTCTGATGAGTCCAAATTTGAAATCTTTGCTTCCAACCACCGTGTCTTTGTGCGACGCAGAAAAGGTGAACGGATGGACTCTACATGCCTGGTTCCCACCGTGAAGCATGGAGGAGGAGGTGTGATGGTGTGGGGGTGCTTTGCTGGTGACACTGTTGGGGATTTATTCAAAATTGAAGGCATACTGAACCAGCATGGCTACCACAGCATCTTGCAGCGGCATGCTATTCCATCCGGTTTGCGTTTAGTTGGACCATCATTTTAATTTCAACAGGACAATGACCCCAAACACACCTCCAGGCTGTGTAAGGGCTATTTGACCAAGAAGGAGAGTGCTGGGGTGCTACGCCAGATGACCTGGCCTCCACAGTCACCAGACCTGAACTCAATCGAGATGGTTTGGGGTGAGCTGGACCGCAGAGTGAAGGCAAAAGGGCCAACAAGTGCTAAGCATCTCTGGGAACTCCTTCAAGATTGTTGGAAGACCATTTCCGGTGACTACCTCTTGAAGCTCATCAAGAGAATGCCAAGAGTGTGCAAAGCAGTCATCAAAGCAAAAGGTGGCTACTTTGAAGAACCTAGAATATAAGACATATTTTCAGTTGTTTCACACTTTTTTGTTAAGTATATAATTCCACATGTGTTAATTCATAGTTTTGATGCCTTCAGTGTGAATGTACAATTTTCAAAGTCATGAAAATACAGAAAAATCTTTAAATGAGAAGGTGTGTCCAAACTTGTGGTCTGTACTGTACATATTTTGACAAATTCTACAAATCAGTTATTATATCTCCGATCGTTTTGCATCTACAGCTCCCATGCAGACCTATGTCTCTCTATGGTTACAGACTACAGTCTGATGTCTGATCCTGCCATCCTGTGCTACTCCCCTTACTTTCTCTTTTGTCGTAGATGAGAAAAAAGATGGGATGATAGAAGAAACTAATTCATGACTGCAGGATGCGACTACACATCAGGTCTATTTGTATTCTGTGACCATGGAGACACATTGCTCTGCAGAGGTGCTGTACACACAAAAAGCAAAGTCATTATTAGTCAAAAATTATTCTTTTTTTTATTGTAGATGAAGAGGGATTAGGGGAATAGATGGAGATCTGTTTAGCAGCTATAGTGTCTGCTGACACATAAGAGAGGCTTAAAGAGATAGGACCATCCCGAATGGGTACACCTTGTCGTGGTAGAATCGTTTTTATGCTTTTTAGATCAAAATAGTGTCAACTAAGTCCCCTATGTTATTTACATCTACTATTACTATGTATTTATTTACGTACGACACAGTATTTGCTTATTTTGCTTTTATCTTAGCTTTTGTCTTTTAAATGGCCACAGTGTGATCGTGCTCCTACACATTGCACGTACACCAACTTGTGTTCTGACTCATTTCTTTGGTTTAGCTATACTGTGTGAAAAAAAATAAGTGATGTAAAGAGTTGGATTTTAGTCCAAATCAGCATTTCCTGCAAAATAAAGTTTCTTTTCTCCATTATCTGACCCACTAATGATAAGTGGTTGATCGTTTACTGGAAGGACATTCAGCTTTCTGCAGTTTACTGGAAATGTAAAAGAAGTGAATGGGAAGTGCTATAAATAAATGAACAAATATCATTACATACATGTAGGATTGTTAAAGGGGTTGTTCGATACTTTAAAATTGTTGGTCCATCCCTAGGATATGTCATCAATACCAGATCGGTGGGGGTGCGACACCCAGGACCTTTACCAATCAGTTGTTCCTAGCGGATCAGTTGCGGAACAGCACAGCTCCATCAACTGCATAGTGGCCGCAGCCGGGTACTGCATATCCTTCCCTAGTCAAATGAATAGGGAAGGATCTGCAGTACTCTGCTACATCCACTGTGTAGTTGAAAGAGCTATGCTGCTCTGGATCACAACTGATTACATCCGGCCACCACCAGCACCGGGGACAGCTGATCTACAGAGGTCCTAGCTGTCGCACCCCCGGGCCCCACCAATCTAATATTGATGGCCTATCTTAAGGATAGGCCATCAATATAAAAGTACTGGACAGCCCTCTTTAGAAAACAAACAAAAAAATAGGCCCAGAAACTTCTGGATGGAGGTGGGTATCCAGAATCCGCCAGTTGCTCACCCACTATACAGTGGCATATTGCAAGTGGCAACAGATTACGCAGCTGCTATGGGTCCCTTGAGTTAGGGGAGCCTAGTGCCGAATCCCCAGCTTCTTCCCCGACGTCCTCCTACTTATCAAAAAATAGTAGAAAAAAATCCAACTCACCACAAATGAGTTGAGTCCAGTATGCACTGAGCCAGGTTCTGTCTAGACGTGAGCAAATACAGCTTTGACAAAGAATTGCACTTGAAACGCGTCACCTTTTTGCTTCCTGTTTTCCCACCATGTACTTTTTGAAATGGAATTTTAAATGACCGATGAAATATTGAACTTCTTAACCAGAAGCTGGAACTCCCAACTCCTCACTTTCTTGTCCTCCAACTTATCCCAAAATCCGCCGTATATGTATGTATTTCATACCCGGTTGATTTACACAGCAGGCAATTACCAAAAACGGCTGAAAATGGATCCAGCTCAGATCGCAGCAGCTAAACCCCTTAGATGCCGTGGTGAACAGCGACTATAGCATCTAAGCGGTTAGATTAGGGAGACCTATGTCACCTCCACGAAATGATTGCAGGAACCCAATGGGTTGCTTAATGGCAGCCAGAAGCCCAATCCAGTCTGGATTTCTATGTACACCCCTGCTGCTCTGGGAAAATGCTCTTTAAGCTATTTCCACATTATATTCTATGTAGAAAGCTGCCGGTAACCCTAATTTTTTTGCATTAGCTATAGATAATAGACGCTGGTTGCACTTAGACACAAAAGCCTCCCGCTTCCCCCCATCAGGCATCTGGCTTTTGCATTATAATAAGGAGTGAATTGGAATGTCTTCCCACTCCATGACCAGCACGTAATAAGCAGGTCAAGAGGTCTGGACCACGGTAAAATTACAATAAGTAATTGACCCCGGCACTGGGGGAAGCTTGGGTGATTATATTGTACTGATCTGCAGAGAAGCTCGGTGAAGCATACTAATTGGAACATTTTTACAAGACTGGAAATAATTCCCCTAGAAGCTTGTGAAACAGATGGGAACTTATTTTTTTTCCTTGTATTTTTGAGATATTAGTTATAGGTCACTTCCCCCAAACCCTGAGTAATCATAAGCACTGTGGAAAATGCATCCTGTTTCTATCTATAAACCTGAGCTGAGGCCATAAGTGTATACACGACTATTTTGGATAAAAGCTTGGATACAACACTATTGTCTTCTGCTAACGGATCCCAGGGAAGAAAGCGGAACGTCCCATGGAGCGTTACTGTGCTATTAACCTGCACGTAGTTAGTGCTCATTGAACTCTTGTTTCCTATCAGTCGACTGCAAGTTTAGACCTGTCAGGAACACAGGCCCAACGACCTGGGTAGAAGGCATTGCATGTACTTGCCAACTCTACCGAAACATCCAAGACGCTCCCGGAAAGAAGGAGACCTCCCGGACTCCCGGAAGAGTTGCCAAGTCTCCTCTGTGCCGCACAATTCTTCCACAGGGCATCGTTACCCTATCATTTTCTTTGCCGTGACATTCAGTCCTGGCATCTAGATGCACATACATAGGGCAGAAACGGTGCATAGATGGGAATTTGTCTGGGTAAAGGGGGCATGTTCCAAAAAAAACACCTACGTTGATGCAAACTCAATTTTCCCATAAAACAATTTAGAAAAATTGCAAATTCTGGCAGGACAGCTGCAATGAAGCCTGACAACAAGGGTGGCCGTACCCATACTATGTGCATCCCTTCTCTGTAGCATTACCATTTCCATTATTCCTGTACAGGGACACCATAATGCCTCCTTGTGATATCATGTGTTTTTTTTTCCAATTTGCCACAATTTTTTAGTAACAGTCCCGGCAAATCTGCGGCATCCCAGGTTGGAAAAATGGATGGTGCTTACAAAACATTACCCATAAACGGAGTTTCTGTGCAGGATTGGGCCAGAAATAAAGGGTACCTAAATTGCAGACACCAACGTTAGCAACTATAATAGAGACACCATTGCTACCACAGTTATGGGGGCTCTGTGGCTGATAGCATTATAGAGACATTTTGGTTGATGCAGTTATGAGGTCACTCTGGTTTCTATACTCACAGAAGTGCTGTGGCTAATATATAACACTTTAGGTGCCATTGTCATAGGGCACTGTTATAAAACTACTCATATTATAAGGGCAATATGGCTACTATTGTTTTGAGAGAGCAGCGGTTGCTACTTTATGAGCATAACGTGGCTGCAATAATTATGCAATTATAGCAGAAGCCCCTCAAGCTGCGCCGTGCCATATCATGTGCCTTTGGCGGCACAGGAGTAAATTCTACACAACCCTATAGAGCTATGCCCGGATATTATGGTTCCTATTGTCATACGTATAATGTAGCTGCTACTGTTAAAGGGGACACTTTGGCTTTTTCAGTTATGGGTCATTGTGGCTGCTACTAATATGGGGGCAGTGTGGTAGCTACAAAAGGGGCATATGAAAATCAGTAGCAAGAAGCCTCATGCAATGCAACATGTCTCATTGCAAGAATTGGGGTAGTCTAAGTGCCATCAGAAGAATTTAGGTGGTCTAATGATGTACCCGTAGTGTCATCTCCAGAACTGGGGCAGCCCAATGATGTACCCGTAGTGTCATCACCAGAATTGGGTTAGTCTATTGATGTATCCGTAGTGTCATCTCCAGAACTGGGGCAGCCCAATGATGTACCCCTAGTGTCATCTCCAGAACTGGGGCAGCCCAATGATGTACCCCTAGTGTCATCTCCAGAACTGGGGCAGCCCAATGATGTACCCGTAGTGTCATCACCAGAATTGGGGCAGCCCAATGATGTGCCCGTATTGTCATCAACTGAATTGGGGCAGCCCAATGATGTACCTGTGATCATCAGAATTGGGGTAGCCCAATGATGTACCTGTAGTGTCATCACCAGAATTGGAGCAGCCCAATGATGTACCCATAGTGACATCGCCAGAATTGGGGCAGCTTAATGATGTACTCGTAGTGTCATCACCAGAATTGGAGTAGTCTAATGATGTACCCATAGTGACATCGCCAGAATTGGGGCAGCTTAATGATGTACTCGTAGTGTCATCACCAGGATTGGGGTAGTCTAATGATGCACCGGAAGTGTCATCACCAGAATCAGGGCAGCCCAATGATGTACCCGTAGTGTCATCACCAGGATTGAGGTAGTCTAATGATGTACTCGTAGTGTCATCACCAGAATTGGGATAGTCTAATGAAGTACTTGTAGTGTCATCACCAGAATTGGGGTAGTCTAATGATGTACCCATAGCGACATCGCCAGAATTGGAGTAGTCTAATGATGTACCGGAAGTGTCATCACCAGAATCGGGGCAGCCCAATGATGTACCCGTAGTGTCATCACCAGGATTGAGGTAGTCTAATGATGTACTCGTAGTGTCATCACCAGAATTGGGGTAGTCTAATGAAGTACTTGTAGTGTCATCACCAGAATTGGGGTTGTCTAATGATGTACCCATAGTGACATCGCCAGAATTGGGGTAGTCTAATGATGTACCGGAAGTGTTATCACCAGAATCGGGGCAGCCCAATGATGTACCCATAGTGACATCGCCAGAATTGGGGTAGTCTAATGATGTACCGGAAGTGTTATCACCAGAATCGGGGCAGCCCAATGATGTACCCGTAGTGTCATCACCAGGATTGGGGTAGTCTAATGATGTACCGGAAGTGTCATCACGAGAACTGGGGCAGGCCAATGATGTACTCGAAGTGTCATCACCAGGATTGGGGTAGTCTAATGATGTACCGGAAGTGTCATCACCAGAATCGGGGCAGCCCAATGATGTACCCATAGTGACATCGCCAGAATTGGGGCAGCCTAACGAAGTACCCATAGTGTCATCACCAGAATTGGGGTAGTCTAATGATGTCCCATAGTGTCATCACAAGAACTGGGACAGTGTAATGATGCCCCCATATTGTTATCACCTGAAATGGGGCAGCCCAATGATGTACCCATAGTGTCATCACCAGGATTGGGGTAGACCAATGTTGTACCCGTTTTTGTAGCCATTGATACAACTTATTATCTGCTGACTATACATTGCAATCTGAATTTAGGGGAAAATGTGATGATTCAGCGACGCCCTTCCCAGCCCCTCATGGATCAGGAGAAGATGCGCTTGTGAAACACGGAAGAATAAAAGCCTTTTTCTTTCTATGAGTAACAATAAAAAAACATAAAACCTCCAGAATCTGGTTCAAAGAGCATTGAAATCACCGCTGTCAGTTTAGGGACACAGTGCTGGGAAAATCTAGGACGTTGGCCTCGTCTGCGGGTTGCCATGGTGATTCCAAAAGCAAGCTTGATTAATAGGCGGCATTCCCAGGAAAGTTGATGCAGCAGCCAGCAGTGGTCTAGTTTATATTACAGATCACAACGCGTTACCATCATTACCACATATGGACACGGCCTGGAAGGCGCGCTGTGCGGATAGGAACGTTGTCTGGAGGAGAACTCCATAATTACAGGATGGATGGCTATGTGATGACGAGGCGCACCATGGAAGCTGCCGACATGAAAACCTAATGTGCCGTGCAAAATATCATAGGAAACAAAAGGTGGCAAACGAGTGCGTCCAAATTTAAGATGATTATTCCCTTGAGTGCCAAGGGGGCCGATAAAGCCGGGATTACAGAGAGGCAGTAAGCGGAGGAAAATCGACAACTGCAAAGATTCCACAAAAATTCCTACAAAATTACTGCAAGAAGCGCCTGCAACATGACGACCACTTACACCAAAAGGACACCTAAATAAGTGTTATGTCACCGAATTTCCATAACGGTGGGACGATCCAGAGCTTTAAAGGGGTTGTACTATGTTGGGAAGTTATCCCCTATTCATAGGATAGGTGATAACTTTCTAATCGCTGGGGATCTGACCTCTGGGACCGCCATAGATCTCTGTAGAGCTCCATCTGAATGGGGTGGAGGTCGAGCTCCATTCATTTGTGTAAGCTGCGCTTCGCTGGTCTTCGGCACTCCCATTAAGAATGAATGGGGCAGAGGTGCGCGCTGGACTTTGGCAATATTCTCAGGATTGGTGGAAAAAAATCTTTGGTGCAAACATCTCTTTTCACTGACTCTTTTCATGTGCAATGGATTATGGTAGGAATTGGGTCCACTGGTTGGCTGGGCGCAGAGAGCTCACCTATAGATACATCAAGAACTCCTGGGTTTACCGCCAGATGGCGTCGAGTCATTAATCCCAGCTTCATTATGTATTCTGAGTGTCTGATCTCTCCTAAGACTGCACAGCTTTCATTTATACTCTAAACCTGAACACTTTGTACAATGGTGATCTTCCAGGGAGGAAGAACGAGACACAGTGAAGGCCTGGCTGTTGGCATAATATATCTTGTTTGTTGGTAGCCAGGAAGGAGGAAAAACATGCCAAACTGCCTTCAGAGATATATTTAGACAGTCCTTGGCACTAGGAAAGTGGTGCAACCAATTCTACTCATTGTGCTCTAGAGTAGGTTGCATTCAGATAATATAGTATTAGAAAGTAAGTCCAGTTTAGTATTTAAAGAGAATCTTCAGCAGGTTTTTGCCATCTGAGAGCAGCATGATGTAGGGACAGAGATCTTGATTCCAGCAATGTGTCACTTAGTTTACTGGGTGCAACAGTTGTGACAGAATCACAGTTTTCTCTGCTGCAGATCTAGCAGAGCTCAAATGCTGAGCTGTGTATAACCCCGCCCACACCACTGATTGGCAGCTTTTTGTATATAACCCCGCCCACACCACTGATTGGCAGATTTCTGTGTATAACCCCGCCCACACCACTGATTGGCAGCTTTCTATATATAACTCCGCCCACACCACTGATTGGCAGCTTCCAGTGTACATTGTATATTGAAAAAAAGCTGCTGATCAATGGTGGTTGCGTGCATGGACCAGGAGACAACTAGTCCTGTAGTGATAATCTCCTGCTGATAAAACACTGATTTTATTGAAACAACAGCATACAGCCCAGTAAGTGACACATGGCTGGTATCAGGGTTTCAGCCCCTACATTTTGGATTACAATCCTGCTGACAGATTCCATTTAAAAATCAAGATAAATAAGTCACTAATTTTTTTTTTAGATATAAACTATTTAGCAGCCTGAAGCTTCAGTGATCGGTAGGAAAAATCCATCAAGTGGTCAATTTCGCTGCAGTGCCACCACAGGGGAAATTAGGTATTGCACAGAGTCCACTGAAATTAATTGACTGTCCTCTGTAATGCATGGATGTGCCAGTCCTCCATAGCAAGAGAGGCTCTTTGCAGTAAAATCTAGAAGGGAATGTCATGAATAGCTAGAAGGGGAGATCCATTTAGGTTTTGCTCTGGCGTTGTCCTTCCTTAAAGGATGCACTTGCATTCGTCACCTTTTTCCATCTACAGGTTTCTCTTTTATTTGCATTTCCATCTTCATCTCCTGCGTTCTCATATGCAAGTTACGTCATTTTATCCATTTTTAAAACCTTTGAATTATTCACTGTGAAATGTCACAGGCGATCTTTCATTGCGGGGAATACAGCGTGCGAGGTTTATAGCCGCCTTACTGTAAACAGAAACACAAAGACCTTGGCTGACTTTAAAGCATGGTGATTTTCAATGTCAGGTTTGATGACATAGGGGACACCCAAGTCCCACCAGAGAGGATTTTTAATTATTTAGGACGAATACACTTAGTTAAATCGTCAAGTCAGCTGAAATTCCCCTTCAGTGAGTATCGACAGGAGACAGTCCTACAGCACAAAACTGGGCCTTAATTATTGCTAAACTAGGGATCTAGCTTTAATTGCTCCTGTATATAGATTCAAGCGCCAAATTACCAGTTAGTCGAGCGGTGGTCAACAATAGCCAAAGCAGTCATAGTCTGGTACGACCCCAGAATAAAACATGTTTTGGCCACCAAGCATAAAAGTCACCAACGCTCTGCTGACCCCATAACTGCTGGTATTAATATCAGCACAAACACTGCACCCCCGCCGGGAGCTTCCTGGCCAAGCAGCTGTATGCAGCCTTACATCACCAAGCACAATGAGCGTCAGATGGAGTGGTGTAAAGCCGCCATTACTGGACTCTGGAGCAGTAGAAATGTGTTCTGTGAAGAGATGGATCACACTTCCCTCATGGACGAGTCTTGGTTTGCTGAATTCCAGGAGAACGTTACCCCCCTCACTACATTATGCTACTATACAGATGGTGGAGGAGGATAATGCTATGGGCTTGTTATCAGGGGTCAGATTCAACCCTTTAGTTCCAGTCAAGGGAAATTTTAATGCTTCATCACAAGACCTGTTGAACAATTGCAGATTCCTGCTTTGCCCGAACAGTTTGGGTAAGGCTCCTTTCTGTTCCCCATGACTGTGCCCAGCAGCCAGCGCACAAGGTCCATACAGATATGGTTTGGGAGTTTGGTGGAAGAACATGACCGGCAGCACAAATCCCGGGACCTGAGCCCCATCCAACACCTTTGGAATGAACTAGAATGGAGATTGTAATCTCGGCCTATACTCAGACATCAGTGTCTGACCTCACAAAAACTCTTCTGGATGAACGGGCAAAAGTTCCCACAGACACTTCAAAAATCTTGTAGAAATCCTTCGCAGGAGAGTGGAGGCTGTTATATCTGCAAAGAGGCCGATTAATGTCTATGGATATAGAATGGGAGGTCAGAAAAACTCCTGTAGGTGTAATGTGTAGGGGTCACATACTTTTGTCGATATAGTATAGGTCATTGTATACTTTTGCATATGTCGCCCAGTGACGCCAATTTAAAAATATAAATACTGTACTGCGCCTTGCTTACTGTATAGGAAATGGCATTCCACTGCGCTTACTATATAGCTCAATGTATGCAGAAAGAACAGTCTCTTGGGTGAATAGGGCCACGTGGATTTATTCAACTTATGTAAGAGCTTTTCCGTCGCGTACACTAAGTAAGCAAGAAACGGGATGAGAGTATTGAGTAATATTGTCTCACAGTGCTCACATGTTATTGCCATACAGTGAACATACTGGCTCCGAACACTCTGGTGGAGTTACGGAAATAGCCAAACCAAGAGCGGCTGAGCTACAAAAGGAGCCAAGAGCGGCTGAGCTATAAAAGGAGCCAAGAGCGGCTGAGCTACAGAAAGAGCCAAGAGCGACTGCCTACAGAAAGAGCTAAGAGCGGCTCAGCTATGAAAAGAGCCTAAAGCGGCTGAGCTACAAAAAGAGCCTAAAGCGGCTGAGCAACAGAAAGAGCCAAGAGGGGCCGAGCTACGGAAAAAGCCAAGAGCGGCTGAGCTACGGAAACAGCCAAGATCAGATGAGCTACGGAAACAGCCAAGACTGACTGACATACGGAAACAGCCGAGACCGGCTGAGCTACGGAAACAGCCAAGAGCGATTGAACTACGGAAACAGCCAAGAGCAGCTGAGCTACAGAAACAGCTAAGAGCGGCTGAGCTACAGAAACAGCCAAGAGTGGCTGAGCTACGGAAACAGCCAAGAACGGCTGAGCTCTGAAAACAGCCAAGAGCAGCTGAGCTACGGAAACAGCCAAGAGTGGTTGAACTACGGAAATAGCCAAGAACGGCTGAGCTACGGAAACAGCCAAGAGCGGCTGAGCTACAGAAACAGCTAAGAGCAGTTGAACTACGGAAATAGCCAAGAATGGCTGAGCTACGGAAACAGCCAAGAGCAGCTGAGCTACGGAAACAACCAAGAGCGGTTGAGCTATGGAAACAGCCAAGAACGGCTGAGCTACGGAAACAGCCAAGAGCGGCCGAGCTACGGAAACAGCCAAGAGCAGCCGAGCTACAGAAACAGCCAAGAGCGGCTGAGCTACGGAAACATCCAAGAGCGGCTGAGCTATGGAAACAGCCTAAAGCGTCTGAGCTACGAAAAGAGCCTAAAGCGGCTGAACTACAGAAAGAGCCAAGAGGGGCTGAGCTATGGAAACAGCCAAGATCAGATGAGCTACGGAAACAGCCAAGGGCAGCTGAGCTACGGAAACAGCCAAGAGCGGCTGAGCTACGGAAACAACCAAGAGTGGCTGAGCTACGGGAAATAGCCAAGAGCGGCTGAGCTATAGAAATAGCCAAGAGCGGTTGAGCTACGGAAATAGCCAAGAGTGGCTGGGCTACGGAAACAGCCAAGAGTGGTTGAGCCATGGAAACAGCCAAGAGCGACTGAACTACGGAAACAGGTATGAGCAGCTGAGCTACAGAAACAGCTAAGAGCGGCTGAGCTACAGAAACAGCTAAGAGCGGCTGAGCTACAGAAACAGCTAAGAGCGGCTGAGCTACAGAAACAGCCAAGAGCGGCTGAGCTACGGAAACAGCCAAGAACGGTTGGGCTACAGAAACAACTAAAAGCAGGGTAGCTACAGAAACAGCCAAGAGCAGCTGAGCTACGGAAATAGCCAAGAACGGCTGAGCTATGAAAACAGCCAAGAGCAGCTGAGCTACGGAAACAGCCAAGAGTGGTTGAACTACGGAAATAGCCAAGAACGGCTGAGACTGAGCTACGAAAACAACCAAGAGCGGCTGAGAAACGGAAACAGCCAAGAGCGGCTGAGCTACAAAAACAGTGAAAAGCGGATGAGCTACGGAAACAGCCAAGAGCAGCTGAGCTATGGAAACAGCCAAGAGAGGCTGAGCTACGGAAACAGCCAAGAGCGGCTGAGCTACGGTAACAGCCAAGAGCAGCTGAGCTACGGAAACAGCCAAGAGCGACTGAGCTACGGAAACAGCCAAGAGCAGCTGAGCTATGGAAACAGCCGAGAGCGGCTGAGCTGCGGAAACAGCCAAGAGCAGCTGAGCTACGGAAACAGCCAAGAGCGGCTGAGCTACGGAAACAGCCAAGAGCGGCTGAACTGCGGAAACAGCCAAGAGCAGCTGAGCTACGGAAACAGCCAAGAGTGGTTGAACTACGGAAATAGCCAAGAACGGCTGAGGCTGAGCTACGGAAACAACCAAGAGCGGCTGAGCTACAGAAACAAGCAAGAGCAGCTGAAAATCGGAAACAGCCAAGAGCGGCTGAGCTACAAAAACAGTGAAAAGCGGCTGAGCTACGGAAACAGCCAAGAGCAGCTGAGCTACGGAAACAGCCAAGAGCAGCTGAGCTACGGAAACAGCCAAGAGCGGCTGAGCTACGGAAACAGCCAAGAGCAGCTGAGCTACGGAAACAGCCAAGAGCAGCTGAGCTAAGGAACCAGCCAAGAGCAGCTGAGCTACGGAAACAGCCAACAGCGGCTGAGCTACGGAAACAGCCAACAGCGGCTGAGCTACGGAAACAGCCAACAGCGGCTGAGCTACGGAAACAGCCAAGAGCGGCTGAGCTACGGAAACAGCCAAGAGCAGCTGAGCTACGGAAACAGCCAAGAGCGGCTGAGCTACGGAAACAGCCAAGAGCGGCTGAGCTATGGAAACAGCCAAGAGCGACTGAGCTACGGAAATAGCCAAGAGCAGCTGAGCTACGGAAACAGCCAAGAGCGGCTGAGCTACGGAAACAGCCAAGAGCAGCTGAGCTATGGAAACAGCCAAGAGCGGCTGAGCTGCGGTAACAGCCAAGAGCGGCTGAGCTACGGAAACAGCCAAGAGCGGCTGAGCTACGGAAACAGCCAGGAGCGGCTGAGCTGCGGTAACAGCCAAGAGCGGCTGAGCTGCAGAAACAGCCAACAGCAGCTGAGCTACGGAAACAGCCAAGAATGGCTGAGCTACGGAAACAGCCAAGAGCAGCTGAGCTACGGAAACAACCAAGAGCGGTTGAGCTATGGAAACAGCCAAGAACGGCTGAGCTACGGAAACAGCCAAGAGCGGCCGAGCTACGGAAACAGCCAAGAGCAGCCGAGCTACAGAAACAGCCAAGAGCGGCTGAGCTACGGAAACATCCAAGAGCGGCTGAGCTATGGAAACAGCCTAAAGCGTCTGAGCTACGAAAAGAGCCTAAAGCGGCTGAACTACAGAAAGAGCCAAGAGGGGCTGAGCTATGGAAACAGCCAAGATCAGATGAGCTACGGAAACAGCCAAGGGCAGCTGAGCTACGGAAACAGCCAAGAGCGGCTGAGCTACGGAAACAACCAAGAGTGGCTGAGCTACGGGAAATAGCCAAGAGCGGCTGAGCTATAGAAATAGCCAAGAGCGGTTGAGCTACGGAAATAGCCAAGAGTGGCTGGGCTACGGAAACAGCCAAGAGTGGTTGAGCCATGGAAACAGCCAAGAGCGACTGAACTACGGAAACAGCTATGAGCAGCTGAGCTACAGAAACAGCTAAGAGCGGCTGAGCTACAGAAACAGCTAAGAGCAGCTGAGCTACAGAAACAGCTAAGAGCGGCTGAGCTACAGAAACAGCCAAGAGCGGCTGAGCTACGGAAACAGCCAAGAACGGTTGGGCTACAGAAACAACTAAAAGCAGGGTAGCTACAGAAACAGCCAAGAGCAGCTGAGCTACGGAAATAGCCAAGAACGGCTGAGCTATGAAAACAGCCAAGAGCAGCTGAGCTACGGAAACAGCCAAGAGTGGTTGAACTACGGAAATAGCCAAGAACGGCTGAGACTGAGCTACGAAAACAACCAAGAGCGGCTGAGAAACGGAAACAGCCAAGAGCGGCTGAGCTACAAAAACAGTGAAAAGCGGATGAGCTACGGAAACAGCCAAGAGCAGCTGAGCTATGGAAACAGCCAAGAGAGGCTGAGCTACGGAAACAGCCAAGAGCGGCTGAGCTACGGAAACAGCCAAGAGCAGCTGAGCTACGGAAACAGCCAAGAGCGACTGAGCTACGGAAACAGCCAAGAGCAGCTGAGCTATGGAAACAGCCGAGAGCGGCTGAGCTGCGGAAACAGCCAAGAGCAGCTGAGCTACGGAAACAGCCAAGAGCGGCTGAGCTACGGAAACAGCCAAGAGCGGCTGAACTGCGGAAACAGCCAAGAGCAGCTGAGCTACGGAAACAGCCAAGAGTGGTTGAACTACGGAAATAGCCAAGAACGGCTGAGGCTGAGCTACGGAAACAACCAAGAGCGGCTGAGCTACAGAAACAAGCAAGAGCGGCTGAAAATCGGAAACAGCCAAGAGCGGCTGAGCTACAAAAACAGTGAAAAGCGGCTGAGCTACGGAAACAGCCAAGAGCAGCTGAGCTACGGAAACAGCCAAGAGCAGCTGAGCTACGGAAACAGCCAAGAGCGGCTGAGCTACGGAAACAGCCAAGAGCAGCTGAGCTACGGAAACAGCCAAGAGCAGCTGAGCTAAGGAACCAGCCAAGAGCAGCTGAGCTACGGAAACAGCCAACAGCGGCTGAGCTACGGAAACAGCCAACAGCGGCTGAGCTACGGAAACAGCCAACAGCGGCTGAGCTACGGAAACAGCCAAGAGCGGCTGAGCTACGGAAACAGCCAAGAGCAGCTGAGCTACGGAAACAGCCAAGAGCGGCTGAGCTACGGAAACAGCCAAGAGCGGCTGAGCTATGGAAACAGCCAAGAGCGACTGAGCTACGGAAATAGCCAAGAGCAGCTGAGCTACGGAAACAGCCAAGAGCGGCTGAGCTACGGAAACAGCCAAGAGCAGCTGAGCTATGGAAACAGCCAAGAGCGGCTGAGCTGCGGTAACAGCCAAGAGCGGCTGAGCTACGGAAACAGCCAAGAGCGGCTGAGCTACGGAAACAGCCAGGAGCGGCTGAGCTGCGGTAACAGCCAAGAGCGGCTGAGCTGCAGAAACAGCCAACAGCAGCTGAGCTACGGAAACAGCCAAGAGCGGCTGAGCTACGGAAACAGCCAAGAGCAGCTGAGCTATGGAAACAGCCAAGAGCGGCTGAGCTACAGAAACAGCCAAGAGCAGCTGAGCTACGGAAACAGCCAAGAGCAGCTGAGCTACAGAAACAGCCAAGAGCAGCTAAGCTATGGAAACAGCCAAGAGCAGCTGAGCTACGGAAACAGCCAAGAGCAGCTGAGCTACAGAAACAGCCAAGAGTGGTTGAACTACGGAAATAGCCAAGAACGGCTGAGGCTGAGCTACGGAAACAACCAAGAGCGACTGAGCTACAGAAACAAGCAAGAGCGGCTGAAAAACGGAAACAGCCAAGAGCGGCTGAGCTACAAAAACAGTGAAAAGCGGCTGAGCTACGGAAACAGCCAAGAGCAGCTGAGCTACGGAAACAGCCAAGAGCAGCTGAGCTACGGAAACAGCCAAGAGCGGCTGAGCTACGGAAACAGCCAAGAGCAGCTGAGCTACGGAAACAGCCAAGAGCAGCTGAGCTACGGAAACAGCCAAGAGCAGCTGAGCTACGGGAACAGCCAACAGCGGCTGAGCTACGGAAACAGCCAAGAGCGGCTGAGCTACGGAAACAGCCAAGAGCAGCTGAGCTACGGAAACAGCCAAGAGCGGCTGAGCTACGGAAACAGCCAAGAGCAGCTGAGCTACGGAAACAGCCAAGAGCGTCTGAGCTACGGAAACAGCCAAGAGCAGCTGAGCTACGGAAACAGCCAAGAGCGGCTGAGCTACGGAAACAGCCAAGAACAGCTGAGCTACGGAAACAGCCAAGAGCAGCTGAGCTACGGAAACAGCCAAGAGCAGCTGAGCTAAGGAACCAGCCAAGAGCAGCTGAGCTACGGAAACAGCCAACAGCGGCTGAGCTACGGAAACAGCCAAGAGCGGCTGAGCTACGGAAACAGCCAAGAGCGGCTGAGCTACGGAAACAGCCAAGAGCAGCTGAGCTATGGAAACAGCGAAGAGCGGCTGAGCTACAGAAACAGCCAAGAGCAGCTGCGCTATGGAAACAGCCAAGAGCGGCTGAGCTACGGAAACAGCCAAGAGCAGCTGAGCTACGGAAACAGCCAAGAGCTGCTGAGCTACGGAAACAGCCAAGAGCAGCTGAGCTATGGAAACAGCCAAGAGCGGCAGAGCTGCGGTAACAGCCAAGAGCGGCTGAGCTACGGAAACAGCCAAGAGCGGGTGAGCTACGGAAACAGCCAAGAGCGGCTGAGCTGCGGTAACAGCCAAGAGCGGCTGAGCTACAGAAACAGCCAAGAGCAGCTGAGCTACGGAAACAGCCAAGAGCGGCTGAGCTACGGAAACAGCCAAGAGCAGCTTAGCTATGGAAACAGCCAAGAGCGGCTGAGCTACAGAAACAGCCAAGAGCAGCTGAGCTACGGAAACAGCCAAGAGCAGCTGAGCTACAGAAACAGCCAAGAGCAGCTGAGCTACGGAAACAGCCAAGAGCAGTTGAGCTACGGAAACAGCCAAGAGCAGCTGAGCTACGGAAACAGCCAAGAGTGGTTGAACTACGGAAATAGCCAAGAACGGCTGAGGCTGAGCTACGGAAACAACCAAGAGAGGCTGAGCTACAGAAACAAGCAACAGCGGCTGAAAAGCGGAAACAGCCAAGAGCAGTTGAACTACAAAAACAGAGAAAAGCGGCTGAGCTACGGAAACAGCCAAGAGCAGCTGAGCTACGGAAACAGCCAAGAGCAGATGAGCTACAGAAACAGCCAAGAGCGGCTGAGCTACGGAAACAGCCAAGAGCAGCTGAGCTACGGAAACAGCCAAGAGCAGCTGAGCTACGGAAACAGCCAAGAGCTTTTGAGCTACGGAAACAGCCAACAGCGGCTGAGCTACGGAAACAGCCAAGAGCGGCTGAGCTACGGAAACAGCCAAGAGCGGCTGAGCTACGGAAACAGCCAAGAGCGGCTGAGCTATGGAAACAGCCAAGAGCGGCTGAGCTACGGAAACAGACAAGAGCGTCTGAGCTACAGAAACAGCCAAGAGTGGCTGAGCTACGGAAACAGCCAAGAACGGTTGGGCTACAGAAACAACTAAAAGCAGGGTAGCTACAGAAACAGCCAAGAGCAGCTGAGCTACGGAAATAGCCAAGAACGGCTGAGCTATGAAAACAGCCAAGAGCAGCTGAGCTACGGAAACAGCCAAGAGTGGTTGAACTACGGAAATAGCCAAGAACGGCTGAGACTGAGCTAAGAAAACAACCAAGAGCGGCTGAGAAACGGAAACAGCCAAGAGCGGCTGAGCTACAAAAACAGTGAAAAGCGGATGAGCTACGGAAACAGCCAAGAGCAGCTGAGCTATGGAAACAGCCAAGAGAGGCTGAGCTACGGAAACAGCCAAGAGTGGCTGAGCTACGGAAACAGCCAAGAGCAGCTGAGCTACGGAAACAGCCAAGAGCGACTGAGCTACGGAAACAGCCAAGAGCAGCTGAGCTATGGAAACAGCCGAGAGCGGCTGAGCTGCGGAAACAGCCAAGAGCAGCTGAGCTACGGAAACAGCCAAGAGCGGCTGAGCTACGGAAACAGCCAAGAGCGGCTGAACTGCGGAAACAGCCAAGAGCAGCTGAGCTACGGAAACAGCCAAGAGTGGTTGAACTACGGAAATAGCCAAGAACGGCTGAGGCTGAGCTACGGAAACAACCAAGAGCGGCTGAGCTACAGAAACAAGCAAGAGCGGCTGAAAATCGGAAACAGCCAAGAGCGGCTGAGCTACAAAAACAGTGAAAAGCGGCTGAGCTACGGAAACAGCCAAGAGCAGCTGAGCTACGGAAACAGCCAAGAGCAGCTGAGCTACGGAAACAGCCAAGAGCGGCTGAGCTACGGAAACAGCCAAGAGCAGCTGAGCTACGGAAACAGCCAAGAGCAGCTGAGCTAAGGAACCAGCCAAGAGCAGCTGAGCTACGGAAACAGCCAACAGCGGCTGAGCTACGGAAACAGCCAACAGCGGCTGAGCTACGGAAACAGCCAAGAGCGGCTGAGCTACGGAAACAGCCAAGAGCAGCTGAGCTACGGAAACAGCCAAGAGCGGCTGAGCTACGGAAACAGCCAAGAGTGGCTGAGCTACGGAAACAGCCAAGAGCAGCTGAGCTATGGAAACAGCCAAGAGCGGCTGAGCTACAGAAACAGCCAAGAGCAGCTGAGCTACGGAAACAGCCAAGAGCAGCTGAGCTACAGAAACAGCCAAGAGCAGCTGAGCTACGGAAACAGCCAAGAGCAGCTGAGCTACGGAAACAGCCAAGAGCAGCTGAGCTACAGAAACAGCCAAGAGCAGCTGAGCTACGGAAACAGCCAAGAGTGGCTGAGCTATGGAAACAGCCAAGAGCAGCTGAGCTATGGAAACAGCCAAGAGCAGCTGAGCTACGGAAACAGCCAAGAGCAGCTGAGCTACAGAAACAGCCAAGAGCAGCTGAGCTATGGAAACAGCCAAGAGCAGCTGAGCTACGGAAACAGCCAAGAGTGGCTGAGCTATGGAAACAGCCAAGAGCAGCTGAGCTACGGAAACAGCCAAGAGCAGCTGAGCTACAGAAACAGCCAAGAGCAGCTGAGCTACAGAAACAGCCAAGAGCAGCTGAGCTATGGAAACAGCCAAGAGCGGCTGAGCTACAGAAACAGCCAAGAGCAGCTGAGCTACGGAAACAGCCAAGAGCAGCTGAGCTACAGAAACAGCCAAGAGCAGCTGAGCTACGGAAACAGCCAAGAGCAGCTGAGCTACGGAAACAGCCAAGAGCAGCTGAGCTACAGAAACAGCCAAGAGCAGCTGAGCTACGGAAACAGCCAAGAGTGGCTGAGCTATGGAAACAGCCAAGAGCAGCTGAGCTATGGAAACAGCCAAGAGCAGCTGAGCTACGGAAACAGCCAAGAGCAGCTGAGCTATGGAAACAGCCAAGAGCAGCTGAGCTACGGAAACAGCCAAGAGCAGCTGAGCTACAGAAACAGCTAAGAGCAGCTGAGCTACGGAAACAGCCAAGAGTGGCTGAGCTATGGAAACAGCCAAGAGCAGCTGAGCTACGGAAACAGCCAAGAGCAGCTGAGCTACAGAAACAGCCAAGAGCAGCTGAGCTACGGAAACAGCCAAGAGCAGCTGAGCTACAGAAACAGCCAAGAGCAGCTGAGCTACAGAAACAGCCAAGAGCAGCTGAGCTATGGAAACAGCCAAGAGTGGCTGAGCTATGGAAACAGCCAAGAGCAGCTGAGCTATGGAAACAGCCAAGAGCAGCTGAGCTACGGAAACAGCCAAGAGCAGCTGAGCTACAGAAACAGCCAAGAGCAGCTGAGCTATGGAAACAGCCAAGAGCAGCTGAGCTACGGAAACAGCCAAGAGTGGCTGAGCTATGGAAACAGCCAAGAGCAGCTGAGCTATGGAAACAGCCAAGAGCGGTTGAGCTACGGAAACAGCCAAGAGTGGCTGAGCTATGGAAACAGCCAAGAGCAGCTGAGCTATGGAAACAGCCAAGAGTGGCTGAGCTATGGAAACAGCCAAGAGCAGCTGAGCTATGGAAACAGCCAAGAGCAGCTGAGCTACGGAAACAGCCAAGAGCAGCTGAGCTACAGAAACAGCCAAGAGCAGCTGAGCTACGGAAACAGCCAAGAGCAGCTGAGCTACAGAAACAGCCAAGAGCATCTGAGCTATGGAAACAGCCAAGAGCAGCTGAGCTACGGAAACAGCCAAGAGTGGCTGAGCTATGGAAACAGCCAAGAGCAGCTGAGCTATGGAAACAGCCAAGAGCGGTTGAGCTACGGAAACAGCCAAGAGCAGCTGAGCTACGGAAACAGCCAAGAGCAGCTGAGCTATGGAAACAGCCAAGAGCAGCTGAGCTATGGAAACAGCCAAGAGCGGTTGAGCTACGGAAACAGCCAAGAGCAGCTGAGCTATGGAAACAGCCAAGAGCAGCTGAGCTACGGAAACAGCCAAGAGCAGCTGAGCTACGGAAACAGCCAAGAGCAGCTGAGCTATGGAAACAGCCAAGAGCAGCTGAGCTATGGAAACAGCCAAGAGCGGCTGAGCTGCGGTAACAGTCAAGAGCAGCTGAGCTATGGAAACAGCCAAGAGCAGCTGAGCTACAGAAACAGCCAAGAGCAGCTGAGCTACGGAAACAGCCAAGAGTGGCTGAGCTATGGAAACAGCCAAGAGCAGCTGAGCTATGGAAACAGCCAAGAGCGGTTGAGCTACGGAAACAGCCAAGAGCAGCTGAGCTACGGAAACAGCCAAGAGCAGCTGAGCTATGGAAACAGCCAAGAGCAGCTGAGCTATGGAAACAGCCAAGAGCGGTTGAGCTACGGAAACAGCCAAGAGCAGCTGAGCTATGGAAACAGCCAAGAGCAGCTGAGCTACGGAAACAGCCAAGAGCAGCTGAGCTACGGAAACAGCCAAGAGCGGCTGAGCTATGGAAACAGCCAAGAGCAGCTGAGCTATGGAAACAGCCAAGAGCGGTTGAGCTACGGAAACAGCCAAGAGCAGCTGAGCTATGGAAACAGCCAAGAGCAGCTGAGCTATGGAAACAGCCAAGAGCAGCTGAGCTACGGAAACAGCCAAGAGCAGCTGAGCTATGGAAACAGCCAAGAGCAGCTGAGCTATGGAAACAGCCAAGAGCGGCTGAGCTGCGGTAACAGTCAAGAGCAGCTGAGCTATGGAAACAGCCAAGAGCAGCTGAGCTACAGAAACAGCCAAGAGCAGCTGAGCTACGGAAACAGCCAAGAGTGGCTGAGCTATGGAAACAGCCAAGAGTGGCTGAGCTATGGAAACAGCCAAGAGCAGCTGAGCTATGGAAACAGCCAAGAGCGGCTGAGCTGCGGTAACAGTCAAGAGCAGCTGAGCTATGGAAACAGCCAAGAGCAGCTGAGCTATGGAAACAGCCAAGAGCAGCTGAGCTACGGAAACAGCCAAGAGCAGCTGAGCTATGGAAACAGCCAAGAGCGGCTGAGCTACGCAGTTGAGGGAACAGTGTCGGTGCTGGGCAGATTTATTCCCATCATATCCATGATAGGTTGATAGGAATAACTCTCCAAATATTTATACCAAAAGACAAGGCTGACTTATTGTAATATAACATTACACTTACTATTAATAGTTAGAAAGCATTCGGTTTCTGAAGTGCCCCTTCCGCCATCGCTCTGTACTGCATGAAATAATTGCCAGTTAGTGCTGTGATGATAAGAGCCTCCATCTCTGCAGGAGTAATTGGACTGCAATCCCAGCCCTGACTTCTGTCATATCATCTCATATCTTTCATTTGCATAAAATATTAATGCTCCTCTGCATTCCTCAGCCGCTCGTGTTTACGAAATCCACATGATCCGCACATTTATCCTCCCTCTCTCCCCATACTTTGGGGCATCATTGTTTAAAAGTAAATTTCATTAACTAAATTCAATTCTTTATGTATTTCTGAATTTCCTTCCTGGAGGCAGTCAGTCCTTATTGAAAATCCATGGATACCTCTGTGCACAGCCACTATGATTACAAATTATTTGCCCAGCTCTCGAAAGTCAACCCTGCCCTCTCTACGCAGTCTACAAGACATACTTTTAAAAAATACTTTTTCAATTTTAATACAGGATACATACTACCTGTTCTGTACAGATGAGTTTTCAGCAGTCTTATTATCATTGCAGACAGAGGATTCCTCTACATACAGCAGATAACACAGAATCCACCATTCACAATAGGTGATGTCACAGCTCACCTCCTCCTCCTGTACAGTGGCTGATAACACCTCTATATACAGCAGATAACACAGGATCCACCATTCACAATAGGTGATGTCACAGCTCACCTCCTCCTCCTCCTGTACAATGACTGATAACACCTCTATATACAGTAGATAACACAGGATCCGTTATTCACAATAGGTGATGTCACAGCTCACCTCCTCCTCCTGTACAATCACTGATAACACCTCTATATACAGTAGATATCACAGGATCCGCCATTCACAATAGGAGATATCACAGCTCATCTCCTCATCCTGTACAATGACTGATAACACCTCTATATACAGTACATAACACAGGATTCATCATTTATAATAGGTGATGTCACAGCTCACCTCCTCCTGTACAACCACTAATAACATCTCTGTATAAAGTCGATAACAGAGGATCCACCATTCACAATAGACAATGTCACAGCTCACCTCCTCCTCCTCCTGTACAATGACTGATAACACCTCTATATACAGTAGATAACACAGGATCCACCATTCACAATAGGAGATATCACAGCTCACCTCCTCCTGTACAATGACTGATAACACCTCTATATACAGTAGATAACACAGGATTCATCATTCACAATAGGTGATGTCACAGCTCACCTCCTCCTCCTGTACAACGACTAATAACATCTCTATATACAGTAGATAACACAGGATCCACCATTCACAATAGGCGATGTCACAGCTCACCTCCTCCTCCTCATGTAAGCATGTGATATGCATACTCCCAGCTACATTCCAACTAGATGGGCGCGGCCTTACTCAATGCAAGTGTATTGAGCGAGGCTGGAAACAGTCTAGTCAGAATGTGGCCGGGAGTATGCATATCACATACTTGCGATCACATGACCACCGTTTCTGGCGCCAGAGAATCCTCACAGTGTGCAGTGTGCGCGATGTGAGGATTCACAAGTCTGCAGTCACATAGAGTGAATGCAGACTTGTAGGTTTAGACCATATAATCCATCTAAAATGGACAACCCCTTTAAAGTCTACAGGGAAAAATGTTTTAGTTTTTATTTTCTACAGAGTAATAAACAGTGCAAAACGTCAATGCACATGGGATGCCTCGGGATAATTAGATCCATGTAGTCTGATTTTTTGGGTCAGATACAGAAGTACAGATGTGCGGCCACAGCCGGGTAGCACATACTGACTGATCAGCTACAGTACAATTGAGTGGCAAATGGATTCAGTTCTCCCCTTGAGATTTCGGCTAGCACCCAGGGGGGCTTGGTGTGGGGTCTTGGCACTCACCCATGTGAGATGCTGCACGATGGTGATTGACAGCTGAGCTCCTGCTGTAGCTGCAATATCCGGCTTCACAAGCTGTTACCGGCGGTGGCCTGGTGGATTCTCTCCTACTTAAGTGTTTTGGGTGACAATAATTCCCAGTCGGGGAACAAAAGATGGGGCCCTAATGGATCAGCTAAATGGAGCCGTGCCCCTTACTGGAGAAGAGCTGCTCATTCTACCAGACGAGAGGCAATTACCCTTCATATCATCTAAAGAGAGCAGATTTCTGCTGCAGTAATGATAAGTACTATTCCCAAGAGATTATTCAGAAGTAGACGGCACGGCCATGAGATCATGAAATGTGCGCTCCATCCGCTTGAGAGCAAGAACGAAAACATCTTGTGAGCAGCGTCTATTAAATACGGGCTCTCGTCAAGAGTTCTGGATAATTTCCCTATTAATAAAAAATAATGAAGGACTAAATATTGGTCCCTGAGAAGTCCTTGTTTGTTGAGTGGTTAAAGGGGTTGTCCAGGACTGTAATATTGATGATGACTGGAGTTGGTGGAAATCGATTAGCTCGTCCTATTGCATCAGCCACGACGGTGGTCTATGGCTGCTGCATGGGGGCAGGAGGCAGTGGCGGCCCTGGACAGAAGAGGGTCCCTGTGCAAGAACAGTATATGGGCCCCACTTTGTGTCTATTTAACGCTTTGGAGGTGGATGTGGCCCCTTTACCTCTTTGGCCCCTGTGGGGCTGCACAGGTTGCACCAATGATATGTGTGCCCCTGGCATCCTCGTCTCTTTATTTCTTATCCTTGGCTCTCCTTCTGATTAGCCTGCCTGGTGGAGTGACGCACATATAACGTCATGCTAGGACAGCTAATCAAAAGAAGAGCCTCGGATGACGCCAAGTTAGAGGCGGTACTCCCGCTCCTGTGCAGCGGCCACAGACCACATGTGAATCCAATTAGCTCCTAGGTAAAAATATCAGATTGGTGGAGGTCCAAGACCAAGCACCTAGTGATCAGATGTAAACTGTGCACAGTGCCAGGATAGCTCCACTCATTGTGTAGTGGCCATTTTCAGGTACTGCAGCTAAGGAAAGCCGCTAACCTGCAGTACCTGGGAAGGCCACTATTCAGTGAGGAGAGCTGTGCTGTTCTGGCTCTGTTCACTGTTTACTTGGGGCCAACAGTTGATCCATGGGAGTGCCAGGTGGTGGACACCCACCGATCTGATATTGATTGCTTATCCTAGGGATAGGTTATCATCATTACAGTCCTGGACAACCCTTTTTTATAAGTTATATATTCAGTGAAGTAGCCCATTTCAACACAGGTCCCGCCACCCCATGGCAGTCATATGGTAGTAATGTCACTGCTGAGAACAATTGTAATGTGGACCTATTACCCAGCTTTCCCAAAAATATAATGAGGAAACAAGTAAATCTCAATTTTAGCAAGTTAAAGGGGTATTCCAGTGCCCCCAAATCATCACTAGATTGGTTTGGGTCCCCTGTACTCCTCTAGGCTCGAGCCTGACCAGGAGGAGTGGAATGGAGTGGCTGGATGTGCATGCCCAGTTGGCTAATAAGACTAGATTTACATACAGGGAAGGATGGGCCATGTTTCAGGAATGGAGAGGTGCAAGAACAGAAAAATGTTAGGCATTTACACCAGGTACAGGAATTATTTTATGGCAAGTGACAGGTCCTCTTTAAATGGGTTATCCAAAGAATAGGATAGGAAACTACTTGGACTATCCTGAGAACGGCAGTGTCAGAGTCCAGTGTGAATGGAGCACATACAGTGGGTACGGAAAGTATTCAGACCCCTTTAAATTTTTCACTCTTTGTTTCATTGCTGCCATTTGAGTCATTCCATGTCACGTGGACCAGTGGTCCCCACTCAACCTTCTCTGATGAAAATTTATAAGGATGTACATGTATGTTTGAAAAGAGGTTCTGTAAATTTTTAGGGCCAGATCTCAAATACATTGGGCACTGTTGACCTTTCACTGGAGGTTCCACCAAGCCTGCGGCTTCAGCTAAGAGGATTTTGCAAACTTTGGCACATAGCCATTAGAGTTCTATACTGACTATGATGCTGAAATTTGGCATACTAGCTCAACTTTTGCTGCTAAACACGATAAAATTATTACCGGCTATGACAAAACAATATTTCGGCCGCAATTTTGTGTCAAAGTAGCTTGTAAAACGCGTCGCATAAAATTTATGTCAAACTTTGCCCATATATAACTCAAGACCAAAAACCAATAGTAACTGGTGCTTTGCCCTGTACACCAAACATCTACATAACTTTGCATTGCTGCAATATCACGGTCAAACCATATGTATTTGTGGAAATATTCACACCCACATATGATGAAAAACTTTAAAAAAATGAATTTTACCTATTTTTAGGTCAAATTTCTCAAAAAGGGTACCCCTAAAATATATTAATTCTGATATCATTAGAAAGAGCACATTTTTCTCTACACGAATCATTGGGTTTTTTTTTGGAGTCTCTCAGTTTAAGAAAAGAAAAATGCCACTGAACATGGTGTTATTTATTAATAAGCAATGAATGGTGACTGCACTATTCAAACCCTTGCCTTGGTTCATGGTGGTTATACCACAACCAATTCCCTAAGAATTGGTATTATAATCCTATTAAGAATTGTAATAATGCTGTCTTTCGAGAATTGGCAGCCCCATCGCCTAGGAGCCATGGCCGATAGCCGTGCAAGGCCAGCCGCGGGCGGTCTCTTTATCGCAGGTTCCGAAGCCTGAGGGTGGGTGTCTTTGCCTAGGATCCCAAGCCTAATATTGGGTATCTTTTGTTTGTTCCCAAGCCATAATGTTCAGTCTAAGTGGTCTGGAATTGTTGCTGAATTTGCAACATAATCGGTTCAGAGAAGCTGTATTGTAGGCCCATTGCTGTTGCAGCTGGTGCTGGAATTATTGCAATGATTGACTGCTCGAGAATCCAGCATGTATCATTTCTCACAGGCTAGTGAAAGAAGCTAGCTGGTCCATGAGGATGCATAAAATTTATTAATGCATCATGGTCGTCGACTGAAATTTCAGAAATATTTCCAATCCACCAGTTCCTATCGTAAATGCAGGCAATGTATTGCCCTGGCTGGAGGTTTGCAATTGGCACAAAAGGCATTTCTGATCTGACAGATCTATCTACATGGGCAATGAAAGATGATGGGTCATTTGACACCCTTGAAATGCAAATCTTTTTGTCATCAATTGGAACAAACTGGTGATTTTCTCTTGTTCCAGCAATTGTATGTCCATCTTTGAACCTTTCCTCTTGAACTACCCATATTTCGTCAATTTTTTCTTTTGGAACAAAAAAAAATTTGATTCCATGCAGTTGCTCGTTGCAAAAGTTGAATAAATCCACCGGGGTCAGTATTTGGTTTTCAGTTGGGCGTTGAAGACTGGCACGAGCTGCCAACCTCTTTGCTGTCCCTCCAATCCCATCACAGGGCGACTTTCCATGACTGGTACCAAAAAAATTCCATTCAGCGCTGATATTGAAATCAGCATTGTGGTGGCACAAGTTGAGAACATTTTTGAAATTTTTGTACTGGGCTGTACATCCATCGCTGAAGTAGTGGATATGACGAATCCCATAGATGAGAGTCTTGAGATACTCCACAATTACTGTTAAGAAAGTGTGGACTGCAACAGTGTCATGTCATGAGCAATCACTGATTATGCACTAGCTGATGTTCTGCGCAGCATCACCATTTAACTCCTTGAAGTAAATTACAAATGGGTGTACTGTAGCTTGACTATTTTCCCAGTGGAAACCTTGAATGGCATCTTGAACAATAAATGAGTAATTTTCAGCAAAGTCCATAACGATCACAAGCTCTCCAGGTTTTAGATTTTCCTTCAATGATTTCAAATAGCTACTTTGATGCTTGGCGATGTAGTGATGGCTACAAAGTTTAGAAATTTTCAAAACCAATTCTTCAATGAAATCTTCTATAGTCAGTTGTTTGGTACCAAGCGTGTCTCGATCAGTGTGAATCCATTGTTTGAACTCAATAATATCTTCAGGGTCACTGTTGACAAACACATTGACTAGAAATTCTTTTAAAACTTCAGGACCCGGGCATTTATCACAACGGCCAAGCATACAGTCCTTGGATTAAATTCCACAGACCATTTTGCATATGAGCTCTTTGTAGTCATCATTGATTGGGCATGCTGCCAGCATTAGTTTGACATTTTGGTGAATGGTACACACACAAACGGAATGTGTTCCAGCAGATCCAACAGTTACGCACCACTTTGGCCGAAGCTCACAAAACTTGGAAAATCCAATTTCAGGGCCATTCTGATCCCGATAGGCAACAAACATGTCCCTCATATTGCTCAGTAATAGTCGCTTTTGCATCTGCTTTTTTTCTCCTGCTATTCGCACTGATACATCGTCTTTTTTACCAGGGCACATTCGACTGAATTCATCATCCTCAAAAAATGCCTGCACCTTTTTCTTCACTTCCTCAGAATCTTTCTTGCCACACTTGATTCTAGGTAAGGCTAAGATCCCATGTTCACATTTAAGCTTTCGAGCTTGTTTGACCATTCGTTCAGAGACACCGAATTCGTCTGATATTGCCTTAATGGACCAACTTTTAGGTGCCAATGTCAAGATTTGGACCTTTTCTGCCCGACTGGACACCTGCAGCTTTTGCTTCAAATCTGCCAAAAGGTGATTGTAATCCAGACACATTTTGCACTGTGCTGTTTTTGTTTGCTCAATGTCTTTCGGCTCAAGCCCTCCAATTGAAGCAATCTTGCTAGAAAATGCATTTTGTACCTGGCTTATCTTTCTCCTTACATATCCAAGTGAATCCCGCTGGCTTACCCGTGGATATTTCAGAGGAGCGATGCCAATGGATGTTAAGCTTGAATTTAGACTTTCAGGAGAACATTCCATTCCATCTGGATCTGATTCAGAGGAAACTGGATCAGCTGATTTTTTCCTGTTAGCAAATTCTTTTCGACATGATGCACACATCTTCTGGCCAGGCTTTACATCATTCTTTGCAAATTCGTTCAACTGGTCAGCTGCTAACAAATTGATAGCTCGCAAATTCTTTTTGGTGTTATGACCTTTCTTTCCAAAAGGATTGCAACACGATTTTTGCAAATGCTCATATTTGGTCAAGAATGAAGCTTCATGGTGTAAACAGATTTGTGAATGTTCGTTAAAATTTAGTCCCACTCGTCGACGCAGCAATTTCTGTTCATCCAATCCAAAGCTTGTAAACAATTTCAACTCATCCTTGCTATGGGTGAATGTCTTAAGGTGGCACTTCGAATTGTTCGCAAGGCCAATAGAGCACTGGGCCGATTCTTCATCAATTTCATTCTCCATCGCTAAAAAATAAATAATATATGCATTAAAATGTAACAATAGTCAATAACTTTTCATAAATAAAAAGGTTGATAGGTTTTTGATTATAATAGACATTGCTAGCAACAATACAACTCTGTAACATGTGATAAGAATCTGAAAATCAAACACAAAATCAATGCATTACGCGCATAAATAACACCATGTTCAGTGGCATTTTTCTTTTCTTAAACTGACAGACTCCAAAAAAAAAACAACAATGATCCTTGTAGAGAAAAATGTGCTCTTTCTAATGATATCAGAATTAATATATTTTAGGGGTACCCTTTTTGAGAAATTTGACCTAAAAATAGGTAAAATTCATTTTTTTTAAGTTTTTCATCATATGTGGGTGTGAATATTTCCACAAATACATATGGTTTGACCGTGATATTGCAGCAATGCAAAGTCATGTAGATGTTTGGTGTACAGAGCAAAGCACCAGTTACTATTGGTTTTTGGTCTTGAGTTATATATGGGCAAAGTTTGGCATAAATTTTATGCGACGCGTTTTACAAGCTACTTTGACACAAAATTGCGGCCGAAATATTGTTTTGTCATAGCCGGTAATAATTTTATCGTGTTTAGCAGCAAAAGTTGAGCTAGTATGCCAAATTTCAGCATCATAGTCAGTATAGAACTCTAATGGCTATGTGCCAAAGTTTGCAAAATCCTCTTAGCTGAAGCCGCAGGCTTGGTGGAACCTCCAGTGAAAGGTCAACAGTGCCCAATGTATTTGAGATCTGGCCCTAAAAATTTACAGAACCTCTTTTCAAACATACATGTACATCCTTATAAATTTTCAACAAAATCGGAGAAGGTCGAGTGGGGACGATTTTTAAAACTGGTCCACTTGATGTGGAATGACCCATTTGGTAAATTCTAAAAAGTTCATCTTTTTTCTCATTAAAGTACACTCTGCACCCCATCTTGACTGAAAAAAAACTGATTTTGTTTTGCAAATTTATTAAAAAAGAAAAACTGAAATATCACATGGTCATTAGTATTCAAACCCTTTGCTCAGACACTTATATTTAAGTCACATGCTGTCCATTTCCTTGTGATCCTCCTTGAGATGGTTCTACTCCTTCATTGGAGTCCAGTTGTGTTTAATTAAACTGATAGGACTTGATTTGGAAAGACACACACCTGTGTATATAAGACCTCACAGCTCACACTGCATGTCAGATCAAATGAGAATCATGAGCTCAAAGGAACTGCCCAAGGAGCTCAGAGACAGAATTGTGCCAAGGCACAGATCTGTCAAAGGTTACAAAAGAATTTATGCATTACTCAAGGTTTCTAAGAGCACAGTGACCTCCATAATTCTTAAATGGAAGAAGTTAGGGACCACCAGAAGTTTTCCTATACCTGGCCGTCCAGCCAAACTGAGCAATCGTGAGAAAAGAGCCTTGGTGAGAGAGGTAAAGAAGAACCCCAAGATCACTGTGGCTGAGCTCCAGAGATGCAGTAGGGAGATGGGAGAAAGTTCCAAAAAGTCAACTATCACTGCAGCCCTCCACCAGTCGGGCCTTTATGGCAGAGTAGCCCGACGGAAGCCTCTCCTCAGTGCAAGACATATGAAAGCCTGCATAGAGTTTGCTCAAAAACACATGAAGGACTCCCAGACTATGAGAAATAAGATTCTCTGGTCTAATGAGACGAAGATAGAACTTTTTGGTGATAATTCTAAGCGGTATGTGTGGAGAAAACCAGGCACTGCTCATCACCTGCCCAATACAATCCCAACAGTGAAACATGGTGGTGGCAGTATCATGCTATGGGGGTGTTTTTCAGCTGCAGGGACAGGATGACTGGTTGCAATTGAAGGAAACATGAATGCGGCCAAGTACAGAGATATCACCTTCCAACAAGACAATGACCCTAAGCACGCAGCTAAAATAACAAAGTAGTGGCTTCAGAACAACTCTGTGACCATTCTTGACTGGCCCAGCCAGAGCCCTGACCTAAACCCAATTGAGCATCTCTGGAGAGACCTGAAAATGGCTGTCCACCAACGTTCACCATCCAACCTGACGGAACTGGAAAGGATCTGCAAGGAAGAATGGCAGAGGATCCCCAAATCCAGGTGTGAAAAACTTGTTGCATCATTCCCAAGAAGACTCATGGCTGTACTAGCTCAAAAGGGGGCTTCTACTCAACACTGAGCAAAGGGTCTGAATACTTATGACCATGGGATATTTCAGTTTTTCTTTTTTAATAAATTTGCAAAAATTTTTACATTTCTGTTTTTTTCAGTAAAGATGGGGTGCAGAGTGTACTTTAATGAGAAAAAAAAATTAACTTTTTAGAATTTACTGAATGACTGCAATGAAACAAAGAGTGAAAAATTTAAAGGGGTCTGAATACTTTTCGTACCCACTGTATATATCACCCTTAAAGGGAATGTTACCAGGCTTTTGCTACTCCATTTGAGCACAGCATGACGTAGGGGCAACAACCCTGATTCCAGCGATGTGTCACTTTCTTTACTAGTTGCTGTAGTTTTGATAAAATCATAGTTTTCTCTGCTGCACATCTAGCAGCTTTCTGAATGCTGAGTCCTGTATAACCCCTGATTGGCCGTTTTCTGTGTATACTGTACATAGGCAGAAAGCAGCCAATCAGTAGTGGGGGCGTGGTTGGACTACCTGGCAGGAGGTATACTAGTCCACTAGTGATAATCTCCTGCTGAGAAAACACTTATTTTAGCAAAACTACAGCAAGCAGCCCAGTAAGTGACACATCGCTGGAATCAGGAGTCTTTACACCATGCTCCTCGCAGATTAGGTGGCAAAAAACTGGTGACAGATTCCCTCTAACAAAAGATGATGACTGGTCCTACCCATACAATGACCTGCAGTTATCATCCATGGTCAGCCTCTGGGGTCCAGCTCGGCTTATGGGGGCAGCAGCCGGACATCTGGAGGGCAGAACTACCTGATACAGTATTATTTATTCAGGAATTGTACGTTATCCAGATCTAATAATAAATCACCATAGAAACTGATGTCTCCGAATTATGTACCATAAACCGATACATGGAAACAAACAACAGGACTCATATTTACATTTAAAGGGATATTAGCAAAACTAATCAATAACACATCATCCCAAAGACTTACGCCGAAGCCTGACTGTGCATTAGGAATTGGTAACTCAGACATAAAACTCATTTGATTTGTTAAATCGCCCGTTAACGTTAATGTTACGGCTGTTTATTACGCTATTATGTCCGGATAAATGAGGCTGGAAAGGAGGCCAGATGGAGTCCAAAAGTTGCGGACTTTGGATTCTGTTTGCCTCATTGCACTTAATGGCTCCGTCGTGGGGGGTTCTGTAATGTGAAAACGTCAATCTCCAGCTAATCTGAAATAAAAATGGAAACAACTCCCATTGAAGTGAATGGGAGCTTAGCTGCAGTACCTGAGAAAGGCCACTAGAAAGTGTGAGGAGCTGTGCTGTGCAATGTGTACCTCCAGCCACTGCAGGAACTTCAAACAGCTGATAGGTCAGACACCGCCAATCTGATACTGATGACTTATCCTCATCAATATCTAAGTCCTGGACAATACCTGTATATTAAAGGGGGTGTCCAGGTTTGTCACGAAAGTCTGCAGTCAATTTATGCGACTGCAGACATGTGAATCCTTACAGTGCGCACATTGCACACTGTTAGGACTCTCCAGTGTCGGTGGCGAGACCAGGAGGTCATGTAGAAGTAAGTATCCAATATGCATACTCCTTGTCACATTCCGACTAGACGTGTGCGGCCTCACTCAATACAAATTAATTCAGCGAGGCACGTCTAGTCAGAATGTGGCCAAGAGCATGCATATCTGCTCCCGGCGTGCGCTGTGCGTGATGTGAGGATTCACAAGTCTACAATCACACAGAGTGACTGCAGACTTGACCCTGAGGCCTGGACAACTCCTTTAATAGTATGACCAGGTATTGGCAAATATGGCCTTTTTTTCTGTGATGTGTTTGGATTTTAGGTCCTTTTTATGAATTACAACCCAAAGGACTGAACTTCCTTGTGCCCAGCAGTGGAGATGGCTCTGCTGGTCCACCCCCAACCTGTACAGAACACAACAATGACGGTCTGATTTGCATTGTAAATTCTTGTATTGTTTGGATCTTCTAGTAGGGTTTTCATCTGCTCGACTTTCCAGACCCATTATTTTGTAAGCTCCTTGGTCCACTAGAGAATGATGTGGAATTATCGTTGGCCAGTCCAGCCGTGAATTATGTGACATTACAGATTGCTTTTAAAGGAAATGTCCTCCTAAGAGACTTCCTCTCTGGGACAAGTTGAGTGATTAATGCTGATGTCACTCGCCTTGTGCAGTCACATGTATCATCTGATGGTGGATGGTGCAGAGTTTATATGACTTTATCATTGGAGGTTACGTATTATGTAATATTTGTAGGAAGGACATATAACCTCTAAGGCTTCTAACACTATTTAATGTGACCATGATATCCTTAAACTCCTGGCTCCTTCTTAGCAATCAGTTCCAGCCCCTGAGCATGCGTACACCAGAAAGACGTTGATTTCTATGTATTGACAGGTGTGAGCGGGCCGGTGCCAATCATCACTTTATGTCCACCAATCCATAAGGATCATTAACCTTCACCAATATAGTAGGAACTTCTATAAAGGGGTTGTGTCATAATTTCAATTCAGGAGCGCACTGCTCCCCAGCCTCCCCTGACTTACTGCCTACCACAGGGTGGTGCACTCTTGATTGATTGACTATTTGGCCCATCTGAGCCAATGACCTAAACTGAGAGCTGAACAATGATGCAAGCAGGGGCACTGAAGCTGGCCAGATACTGTGAATCAATCAATCTGTCTGTCAATCAATCGGAAGTGCACCACCCTGTGGTAGGCAGTAAGTCAGTAGGGGCTGGGGAGCAGTGCGCTCCTGATTGACAGTTTGGACCAGCTGAGACAATGACCTAAACTGAGAGCTCTACGATGATGCAACCAGGGGCACTGAACTTGGCCAGATATTGTAAATGAATCAAACTGTCAATCAGTCAGAAGTGCACCACCCTGTGGTAGGCAGTAAGTCAGTAGAGGCTGTGGAGCAGTGCGCTCCTGATTGATTGACAGTTTGGACCAGCTAAGCCAATGACCTAAACTGAGAGCTCTCTGCTGATTCAACTAGGGGCACTGAAGTTGGTCAGATACTGTCAATCAATCTGTCTGTCAATCAATCAGGAGCACACTGCCCTGTGGTAGGCAGAAAGTCAAGGGAGGCAAGGGAGCAGTGCGCTCCTGATTGATTGACAGCTTGGACAAGCTGAGACATGACCTAAACTAAGAGCTCTACAATGAGGCAATCAGGGGCACTGAAATTGGCCAGGTACTGTAAATCAATCAAACAAACTGTCAATCAGGAGTGCACCACCCTGTGGGAGGCAGTGAGTAAGGAGAGGCTGGGGAGCAGTGCGCTCCTGATTGATTGACAGTTTGGACCAGTTGAGCAAATGATCTAAACTTAGAGCTCTCCGATAATTCAACCAGAGGCACTAAATTTGGCCATATACTGTAAATCCATCTGTCTGTCAATCAATCAGGAGCGTACCACCCTGTGGCAAGCAGTAAGTCAGGATAGGCGGGGAAGCAGTGCGCTCCTGATTGATTAGCAGTTTGATTGATTGACAGTATCTGGCCAACCTCAGTGCCCCTGGTTGCATCATCGGGAAGCTCTTAGTTTACGTCCTTGGCTCCGCTGGTCCAAACTGTCAATCAATCAGGAGCGCACTGCTCCCCAGCCTCCCCTGACTTATTGCCTACCACAGGGTGATGCACTCCTGATTGATTTATAGCTGATCCAATTAATTGAGAGCTTTCCGATGATGCAACCAGGGGCACTGAAGTTGGCCAGAAAGAACTATCCATTCAGCTTCACAGCAGCACTTACAAGCTCTATAGAAAAGAGCCTGTTAGTGCTGTGCTCCTTGCCAGGAAGACCAGCCACCCTGTGATTTCTCAGCGGTGGCTAATAACCTACGCAACAAGCAATAAACTTTATTATTCAAAATCCTTCCATTCTTGAGAACAGAGATGATTTTTTAATAACACGTAGATGACAAAGTTGCTTGTTCTTACAAAAACTTAGCAATTTTATCCAATTTATGATAATGACACAACCCCATTCATGCAGTAGCTGAATAGCCTAGTGCAGGTCCTGGAAAAAGTAATTGCATGTGTATGAAGGGGTGAATGAAATAGCTGTGAGCCAAAGAAGCTGACACCATCTAAGGTTTAGGGCATTCTTGAAGCAATGCAAAGGCATACAATGATTGTAACAAAGCTGCTCCTACAAGCTCCTGGGCTCCCACATCTAGTGCGACAGCTGCAGCTTATATGATTCATTGGCTTCTCGCTTGCTCCTTAGTCCAGGATGCACAAAGAAACCTTTACTGCAAGGTTAATATAGCTGGAACATGATGTATGGGACTGTGATACATGGAAGCAAAATTAAGGCGCAGGCCTGAAAACATGTGGGGTCATACTGCCACCTGGTGGAAGAAACGTGCACTAGAGATTACAAAAAAATAGTGGTTTCTGCAAAAGTAGAGGTCATCCATGATAAACTGAAGCCATTGCACATTCTATTTATATGACAGTGCAGCTCAACCCGGACAGAAATGTTTATGCTTGTTTCCAAAGACAGCACAATTTCAAGTGGCAAAACGCGTTTCACGTCATGTAGATTTTGTACAAATTGGGACATGATTAAGAAAAGGCGCAGCGTATAAGACTACCATGAGGAACCTGTAACCACTACAAGGGCGATAGCATTATACTACCCCTATTGAAGTGTATACTAGCTGCATAAATCCATATGTGGTAGCTCCCCCTAGTGGCATCTACTGGCAGAAAAACTATCTCCTTTATTTTATAACATTTTTATATTTTTATGTTAGTTTTTTTTAAATTTCTTTATTTATTTAATTGGATTGTTTTAGTTCCTCGAGGGCGGGGCTATTAATGTATGTGAAAGTAGTGTTATTCTTTGTTTTTCTTTTTATATTTTTATTGTTTTTCTAGATATGTATTTTGCATGGTTATTTTTTACGTATACATTGTGCCCGCATACGTCATACGAGATAATTAGGGAAAAATTTAATAGTACATTTTTTTTAATTATTATTGCTCACTCACCTTGTAAATTGAGCCAAAATATTAGCGCCAGGTACAGAAGAAATATGTCCGCCTGACGAAACCTGCAGAGCTGATGTGAATCCGCTAAGTTCCAGAGGCTCATCTGTGCTGCACTTTTCTGCCTTCTAAATTTTGCAAGGAATCATCAACCCTTGTCTCATTGAATCCATCCATCACATTGGGCAAAGGTAAAGCTGCTTCCTTCTCTTGCTGGCGTCCATCTTTGTTATTTAATTACCAGAAGAATTCAGAACCCATAATCAATGCCTCAAAAACAATTGGAGCAGTTCTGTATAATTGTCAGGGGAACAAGCAAACCTTATAATTTAGAAACCATGTAGTTTATTTTGCTTACAGCAAGGCTTGTGCAATACCCTCACCTGTTTCATGTACAATCCTAGTTTCACAGAAGCTCTATTCTATTATTTAAAGGGGCTGTCCATATTTTGGGGACATTTAAATGCATGTATTTGGGGCTAAAAATCATTTTTGCAATTGGGATTAATTAAACATTTTGCACAGTTTGGCTTTTATGGGCTCTTTGTTCTTCTTGTACATTCAACTATGTTGTGTTCTGTGCAGTAGTTTAGCTACCGTGGGGGGGCAGAGGGTGCAGTCGCCCCGGGGCCCCGTGCTCAGGGGGGGCCCACCATGGGGCGCCCATCCTGAGCTACGCTACCCTTAACTATATTGGAGTGCACAGCGCTCCGATATACGTAAGCTAGGGCTGCGCAGCGTGCGACTCTAAGCCGGCTCCCTACTCTCTGTGCTCAGATGTATTCACGTTCTTTTGACGTGAATACATCTGAGGAACTCCGCAGCGCTGGGAGGAGGGGAGCACTCATCAGCTCCCCACCCCGATGTGCAGTGGAGTGATTAGGTCACACACCGCTGACCTCATCACTCTGCTGCTATGATCAGTGAGCCGCAGAGCGACAAAGGAAGGACGTGGTGCTTGTTATATTATGGGGGTGGGGAAAATTGTGTGAGGGAGCAGCATTGGGGAGGGTGGGTCATATGGAGAACTAAGTTTTGGGACAGTATGGAGAGGAGTGAGCATGGGGGATAATATGGAGGAGTGGGGGGACCATTTGGAGAAGTGGGGGACATTATTGAGAGGTGGGGGGGTCGTATGATGAAATGGGTGTTCAATATGAAGAAGCGGTGGGGGGGGCGGTATGGAGAGGTGGGAGCGTAGGGGACAATATAGGGAGAATTAGGAGCATCTGAGGACCATATGGGGAAATGGGATTGTGCGGGGCATTGTATGGAGAAGTGGGTGTGTGAGAGTGTGAACTGTGATAACAGCAGGAGAGCATTAGGACCCTGTGGGTTTTGCCTGGCTGAGCTCAGAGCAGGGGCAGATCGGGTGACCCTGTGTGTTCTGAGGGTGTCTGCTGTGTGAGATGCTGGAAGGAGAGTCTGAGGAGAACTGTGAGGACTGAACTTCAACAAGACTCTCTCTTCTACAATTTTTCCTGTGGGGGTTGTTAACCCCTTGCCCTGGTGAAGCTGTGTCCTTGCTTAAGAACGAGTGCTGAGCTGGGGAAAGCTGTGTGGCTCTTTGGAGTTTTGTGGAAGTCCATGCTGAGTGGACTAGAGACTTTGTGCTGTGGTCTGGAAAACAGTGAGTGACTGCGAGAGGAGAGACGGGTCCGGTGCCATTCACATTGAGAGGATACTGACAAGCCTGGTGAAGAGTTCTTCCCAGACCTTAACCTGAGGCTACAGGACTAAAGTCCCCGGCGTGTGGACTCGGCATCGGCCGACAAGACAAGGAACCTTTGCTGTTTTTGTAAATGTTGCTTTTATTTGGTGCCAAAGTTTTCCAGGACTAGCTGCAGCCTCCGCGATTCACAGACCTGTGATAGACTACATCTGAGGTTAACAGTACCGTCACTGTAAGATACCCGGGTATCCCTATACTTGGGGTATAAGAGCAATTTGTATAGTTTCATGCATTATTATTGTTAATAGTGGTAGGATTGTATGCAGTGTGCCATCTCAGGGGTCCCTATAGACCGCCCTCACTAGACTGACTTTGTGTTTAGGTAAAATTGTTCCGGATCATTAGAATAATTCACATAAGCTGGAAACCTTGAGATTGGCACATTGATTTCAGCTTTTGCTGATTGCGTGTAGTTAGTAGAGACAGTGTCCCAGGAGAACCTGAGACTGATTCATTCAATACTGAATTTTAGTCTAATCCCTGTTTTAGTAAAGAAAGTGTTGTTTATTTCTGTCTCTGTCTCAGTTTGTGACTCACTGGATCTCTCTCAGACCTCCGGTCATTACATTTTTGGCATAGTCGGCAGGATCCAGTGCTTGTCATGGATGGAGGCAAGGGAAGAAATGACTCTGCCGCACCAGCAGCCCCCCCGCTGGTAGCGGAACCCCTGGCGGCCGCGGCGACTTTGGCAGCATATGTGCCAGTGGGAGCTTTACTCCAGCACATGCCAAAATACGACAGGCATAACATGGCGTTGCAGGATTGGGCTGAGAGGGTCCGAAGTATTCTGCAGATGTGTAATGTGGCCCCCGCGTTACGAGCAGAGCTGGCATTAAATGCACTAGAGTGTGACGCTAGGCGGATGGTGATGGTACGTCCAGAGTCAGAGAGGAGCACGTTAGAGAAAATCTTGGAGCTGTTAGAGGGGAGTTCGGGAGGCCGGGCTCACATGGCCCAGCTTCGATCCTTGTTTTTCAATCGGCCCCAAAGGGAATGTGAGACCTTGATGCAGTACTCGAATACCTTACAGGAAACATTGAATGAGGTGCAGCGACTAGACCCAGGGGCCATGGGGGCATTCCAAGAGGTAGACCGCTTGCTCCGGGATCAATTCATAACAGGGTTAGCCAATAAATTCCTTTGAGACAAACTGATGGAGATGACCCGGGCTACCCCAAAATTATCCTTCTGGCAAATTTATCGGGCCGCGGTGGAAAGGGAGGAGGAGTCTACTCTGGTGGTCGAGGGGGCAGTGGACAGTGCACAGCTGGAGGGAGGTCGGGCGCCAGTTTCAGGAGGGGAAGGACTGGTAAACGTTGTACAGTCTCTGTGTGCCGAACTGAAGGAGCTAAAGCTGGAGGTGTCTAAACTCAGAGCTGGGCCGGTCCCTAGTCCCACGGAAGGGCCACCTGCCGCGTCCTCTGGAATGGTGGTTCCGCAGTCCGCCAGATCATCCTTCTCAAATGATTCAAGTTCTCGTCCACGAGGAGCAGTCACCTGCTGGAGGTGTGGGAGTCGGGGACACATCTCCCGATACTGCCGGATGTCTGCAGCCCCGGAGCCTCCTTCACCGGCTGTAAACTCCCAGCCGCTGCCGTGAGAGGGCGAGCAGCAGTGGCCCACCCCCCCACAAAGCCCTTGATGGGAAGAACAAGATTTGTTCACATGCAGTCCAGTTCTGGAAGCAGAGTTTGAAGGGCGGAAGATGAGATGCTTAGTTGACACAGGATCCTAATGTACCGTAATGCCCTTAGAGGTGTACGAGAGGCACTTCAGTCAACTAGTGGTTAATGTACCGTAATGCCCTTAGAGGTGTACGAGAGGCACTTCAGTCAACTAGTGGTTCCCGGGGACGGCCGAGTGATACGACTTACCGCCGCTAACAATGGCCAACTGACGGTGAAGGGGATCGTGTGGATGCAACTGAAAATGTTTGGTCAAAAGCTGGGACAGAAAGGGATAGTGCTGGTGGACCACCCTCCTAGAAGAGGGATGGAGGTGACGCTTGGAATGAACGTTCTGCGAGATTTAAATCATCAGATGTATGCCAGTGAGGGACCCCGATACTGGGTTCGTGCTACCCACCATCGACCCACACAGAGAATGTTACACTGTCTAGTGCTGAGCTGCGATCTCCTGAAGAGTGCGGTCCCTGGGGGCAGGGTGGGCCTGGTCCGAGTGCCATCGCGGACCACGATCTCGCTAGCGTCCCGACAAGAAGAACTCTTAATGCTACCGGTGGGGGCTGCACAGAGACTGAATGGGCTTGAAGTACTACTCGAGCCAGCCCCAGAGAAGTCCTCGTTCGCCAAGGCGCACATGGCCCGGTCTCTGGCAATTGTGAAGAATGGACGGGTGCCGGTCAGATGCATCAACGTTCTAGATGAAGCTGTTACAATTCCTGCTGGGACCATTCTGGCTGAGCTGTTCGTGCTAGCGGGGAAGGTGCCTGGCAAGGCAATGTTCGAACTGTGCCCAGATGAATAGTTTTCCTGGACATACGCGGTCGTAGTAGGCCAGACCGAACCTCCTACTGAAGAATGGAATGGTCGTGGGATCATGGACCAGATGGGATTGGATTGGGAGAAACTGACCTCCGTGCAATTGGAGCAGATGGAGAGGGTCTTGTGGGAACATCAAGACACCTTTTTGCAACATGCTGAGGACTTCGGTTGTTCCCGGACGATTGAGCATTAGATTCCCACGGGGGGATACCCCTCCTATTAGGAAACGTTATCGTCAAATTCCCCCGACGCTCTATCAAGAGGTGAAGGGCATGGTGGCCATGATACTTGACAACCAAGTGATCCGAGAGAGCCAGAGCCCCTGGGCGGCCCCTGTGGTCTTGGTGCGGAAGAAGAATGGGACCCTTCGGTTTTGTGTGGACTATCGCAAATTGAATGCTCACACGGTGCAGGACGCATATCCATTACCTCGCATAGAGAAGTCTCTGTCGGCATTGGGACGGGCCAAATATTTCTCGATGCTGGATTTAGCAAGTGGCTATTGGCAATTACCAATGGCCGAAAAATATCGGGCCAAGAAGGCGTTTGTCGTACCAATGGGGCTGTATGAATTCAACCGGATGCCCTTCGGGTTCACTAACGCCCCAGGAACTTTCCAATGTCTGATAGAACATTGCTTAGGCGATCTGAATTTTGAATCAGTCCTGATATATCTAGATGACATTGTGGTGTTCGGGACCTCATTTGAAGACAATCTTCAGAAGTTACGTCAAGTTCTCCGGCGGCTCAGATATTACGGCCTAAAAATAAAACAAAAGAAATGCCAACTGTTACAGAGTCAGATTGAGTATTTAGGGCACGTGGTGACTCCGGATGGGGTGCTGCCCTCGACCAGTAAGGTCATGGTCGTGCAGGAGTGGCCACTTCCCAGTACCCTGCAAGAGGTTCGGGCCTTTTTGGGTTTAGCGGGGTACTATCGGCGATTTGTACCTAAGTTTTCACAAGTAGTGAGACCCCTGAATGAGCTTTTAAGAGGGACAGCACAGGGCCCCCAAAATCGCCCCATTCCATGGGGACCCCGGCAGCAAAAGGCATATGAGGAGGTGAAAGCCGCCTTAACGAGTGCTCCATTGTTGGCGTATGCCCGGTTTGATTCCCCTTTCCTGTTATACACCATGGCAGTCTGCATGGGCTGGGGGCGGTACTAGCACAAGTGCAGGATGGTCAGGAGTGAGTAATCGCCAATGGCAGCAGGTCTTTAAGAGACACTGAACGCAACCCAGCTAACTACAGCTTGTTTCACCTAGAGCTACTGGCCCTGGTGTGGGTGATGACAGAACGCTTTGCCGAGTATTTAACTGGAGCTGAGGTGCTAGTCATGACTGATAATAACCCTCTGGCTCACCTAGAGAACGCAAAACTGGGAGCGTTGGAGCAGCGGTGGGTCGCTCGCCTTGCTAAGTTTAACTATCGAATTAAGTTTCGCTCTGGGCGGGAAAACGGAAATGCGGATGCACTCTCAAGGGTGCCCCTTGGGTCCTCGGGGGAAAATGTTGATGGCCAGCTTGAGGACACTGAAACCCCTGACTTGGGGCAGGTACCTATCTTCCGAAGAGTGGTACATTCAAGTAGGGTGGCGTCAGGGATGCCGTGTGTTCTGGGAAAAACGCCCTCGGATTGGGCGAAAGACCAGAATGATTGCCCAGACATTACATTAGTGCGCAATTGGGTACAAAAAGGGGTCTGGCCGCATGCAGAGGATAAGGCCCAGCTGTCTGCGGAAGTAATGAAACTACTACGACAGTGGGATAAGTTGTGTGTGGAACAGGGCCTCTTGTACCGTAAGGTGTACCTGCCATCTGAGCTGCAGCACCGGTACCAGCTAGTAATCCCTATGGGGATGGGTCCGGTGGTCGCTCGTAAGGCGCATGAGTAGAGGGCCCACTTTGGGAGTGAAAAGACACTCCAGTGGCTACAGCGAGTCCTCTATTGTCCTTAATTGGGGGGGATGGTGACAGAGGCGTGTCAGCAGTGTCGGGTCTGTGGGTTCAGTAAGAGCCCTGAGCAGCGGGCGCCCACGCAATCTATTAAGACTTCCGCTCCCTTAGAGCTGCTCATGATTGACTATGTCTTGATAGGATACTCAACGTCTGGGTATTCCTATTGCTTGGTAACGGCAGACCACTTCACCAAGTATGCTGTAGCAGTGCCGACAAGAGATCAAACGGCGGAGTTGGCGGCTGAGGCCGTGTGTCGACATTTCATCCAGGTGTTTGGGTGTCCTCAAAGAATACACTCGGATCAAGGGGCATGTTTCCAGGGGGAATTGATGAAGGAGCTGTACCAGCTGTATGGCATCACACCATCGAGAACGACACCTTACCATCCCAAAGGTAACGGAGCTTGTGAGCGCTTTAATCGGATTCTGTTGCAGATGTTGAGGACGTTAGAGGGTAAACAGCAGGTACACTGGCCTGAGTATCTCCCCGAATTGATGTGGGCCTACAATAATAGAGTGCACAGCACTATTGGCTACTCACCACACATGTTGATGTTCGGGAGGCCAGGGCGGGACATTGAGGATTTGAGCATGCCAGGTCACTCCTCCAATCCCCCTCGGACCACATTACAATGGGTTCGAGACCACCGGCGGCGATTAACGGTGGTGCATCAGGTGGTGGGTGATCAACTCAGTCAGGTGACCCATAGGGACGCGCGTCCCGTGCAAGCCAAGCCTTTCTCCCTGGGGGATAGAGTGTTGGTGAGAATCAAACGACGGTCCGGAAAGCTGAGTGAACGATGGGAGGCGACTCCGTACCTGGTAAAAAAAAAAACGGGTGAGCCCTGAGATTCCAGTCTACGAGGTCGAGCCGGTGGGGACAGGGGCGCCACACCGCAGGAGGGAGCAGCCTCATTGGCTCCCTCTGATGATACCGCTGAAGAGACTTCTGCCCCCTCGGGGACCAAACCTGTTGGGGTGGGTCTCAGGAGAACTACTCGAGCTGCGGCGGGTATACCCCCACAGCTATATGCACAAGACGACTTTGAGTGCGGAGGTGTGTCAAGGACGCCAACCTCTAGTGGGGTGGCATGTGAGAGTGTGAACTGTGATAACAGCAGGAGAGCATTAGGACCCTGTGGGTTTTGCCTGGCTGAGCTCAGAACAGGGGCAGATCAGGAGACCCTGTGTGTTCTGTGGGTGTCTGCTGTGTGAGATGCTGGAAGTAGAGTCTGAGGAGAACTGTGAGGACTGAACTTCAACAAGACTCTCTCTCTACAAGCTTTCCTGTGGGGGTTGTTAACCACTGGCCCTGGTGAAGCTGTGTCCCTGCTTAAGAACGAGTGCTGAGCAGGGGAAAGCTGTGTGGCTCTTTGGAGTTTTGTGGAAGTCCATGCTGAGTGGACTAGAGACTTTGTGCTGAAGGAGCCAAGTGTCGAGTGAGAAAGAAAAGAGACTGAGGATATCATCTCTGTGACGGAGCGCGTGGTCAATGGTCTAGAAAACAGTGAGTGACTGCGAAAGGAGAGACGGGGTCCGGTGCCATTCACATTGAGAGGATACTGACAAGCCTGGTGAAGAGTTCTTCCCAGACCTTAACCTGAGGCTACAGGACTAAAGTCCCCGGCATGTGGGCTCGGCCTCAGCTGACAAGACAAGAAACCTTTGCTGTTTTTGTAAATGTTGCTTTTTATTTGGCGCCAAAGGTTTAAGGGATTAGCTGCAGCCACCACGATTCACAGGCCTGTGATAGACCACATCTGAGGTTAACGGTACCGTAACTTTAAGATACCCGGGTATCCCTATACTAGGGGTATAAGAGCAATTGGTATAGTTTAATGCATTGTTATTGTTAATAGTGGTAGGATTGTACTCAGTGTGCCATCTCAGGGGTCCCTATAGAACACCCACACTAGATTGACACAGTGTTTAAGTAAAATTGTTCCAGATCTTTAGTATAATTCACATAAACTGGAAACCTTGAGATTTGCACATTGATTTCAGCTTTTGCTGATTGTGTGTAGTTAGTAGAGACAGTGTCCCAGGTAGAAGCTGAGACTGATTTATGCAATACTGAATTTTAGTGTAATCCCTGTTTTAGTAAAGAAAGTGTTGTTTATTTCTGTCTCTGTTTCAGTTTGTGACTCACTGGATCTCTCTCGGACCTCCAGTCATTACAGGTGTACAGTATAGAGAAGTGGGAGCATAGGGACAATATGGAGAAGTGGGGGTACAGGATAGAGGACTGGGAGTGTGTGGGGACCATATGGAGAAGTGTGAGTGTGAGGGGATTGAATGGAGAAGTGGGGAACAGTGCGTAGAGATGGGGTCGTGGGGGAATAGTATGGAGAGGTGGGAGAGAATGTAGGGAAGTGGGGGAACAGTCTAGAGATGGGAGCGTGGCGGGACAGTATGGAGAGGTGAAAACTTTGGGAACAATATAGGGAAGTGGGGACATAATATTTAGAGGTGGGACCGTGGGCAGACAGTATGGAGAGGTGAGAGCTTTGGGGACAATATGGAGAAGTGGGGGCACAGTATGCTGACAGTGGATCTGGTTATGGATTCATGTACTGACCGTGGTCCTGATGGTGTACAAATGTACCAATCCATAACTGAACAGAGGTCGTCACCCGGCTGAGGACGTCACCTTTCTGCCACTGGTTCCCTACTGTGGCTGTCACTCTGCTGCTGCCGTCACCCTGTTGCCGAAGTGGGAAAGGTAAGCGCCTTATAGAGCCGAAGGTTATAGGGACTTTTATTGTATATGAAGGATGTTAATGTGAAGGCACCTTATCTTGTGGGCAGTATGCAGAGGAGGAAAAGTAGTTCTGGTGCTGCATTCATGTACTGATGGTGGTTCTGTGTATATGGGAGCTGTGGGTCCACCATAATGTGTATAGGGAAGCTGTGGGGCATTATATTGTGTATAAGGGAGCTATGGGCGAATCATACTGTACAGTGGAGCTGTATATTGGGGACCAAGTGGACATTATTAAATGTCTAGTGGGCACTCAAGAAGCATTATTGTTATAGGGGCACTCAGAGTATTGTAACCATCAAAGGGGCAAAATGTGGACACTTTTCTAGGGTATTTGCACAGGGCATTAATCTTTTCAGGGGAGCAATTTTACCATCTAGAGGACACAAATGAGGCATTATTACATTTAAGGGACACAGTGGTGGGTATTATTATGTGGGATCCCTGCTTTTGTACCACGCAGCAGGTGCAGTAATAGGGACACATACGGCAGCGGCTCAGTATTGGCATATCCGAAGGATGAGGAGTTTGTGCAGGTTGGGAATAGATGGGTAAGGGGCTGGTAATGTGAGAAGTCAAATATGTTTTCGTTGTAATTTGTAGAGGCGAGTCCTGGCTGGAAGAAGTTGTCGTGACGGTCTGGGCCAGATGGAAAAATGAACTACTCCACCACAAAGAACATCAACTGTAAGTTACTATATACAGTTAATACTTGTATGGTCTGCAAGACTGGTATCTACCACTGTTGGTCTTAGGGAAGAGATTTATTTTAAGTAACAGCGTGGTCATCTGCTGACGTTCCTCTTTATCCACGATCAGGGTTCACCACCGTAGTTGTAATCAGAGTTACTTGCTTAGTGGCCCACTCAGATGTTTAGCCCCCTTTGAGCTGGACCCCTAGCTACGTCTCTGGTTCTATGGTCATAAGTTTCAAAAGACTGACTATCAGTTCCATATGGAAAGACAAATGTGAACAGGTGCAAGCTAAGAGACCCACTATATACGTAACTAACAAATTAAAGCTGCACTCTGTAATGCTATACTATTCAAACATTGAATATATGAAATTGGAATTGCATTATTGCTATAGAAATTAAGTTAAAATGACGATAATTAGCTGTCACGCAAGGTGAGGGAAAGACTAAGAGTAACACTAAAGGAAGAGGGGGAGGAAGCCCAAACACTAGGGAAAGGGGGAGAGGAGACCACTAGTCAGATCTAATATCACCCTGCCTACCCTACCGTCCCTATAGGTCCCTATCGCCGAGCAGGAACCTAAGACCTGAATATCCCTAGAGCTTGGCCCTAGATAGGGAGGGGACAGGGTGAGCACTAGTCAAGTCCCACTACAAACTAAAGACAACAAGGTAGATAAACAAAGGGATTAACTTTGCTTGAGCAGACACCATAGCGATAACACCAACTTTCCTCCAAAGGCACCAGAGAAGAAACTAGCCAACTGCTAGTGCTGCAAGCCAACACAGATGTACATAGAACTATCACTGGCACCTCTCTGGAGAAACTGAGAGTTTTTAACTACCAAGCAAGGGTGTGTCAATCAGCAGCAAAAGGTGGAGGTAGCCACTGGGTCCTAAAGGAAGAAGGATATAACAATATTAAATAGATGAGAGGATCAAGAAGGCATCTGCAATGCCAAGCACAGTGACCTTCTGCAGTCAGCTTCAGAGCGACTGTCTGTCACCCCTGAAACACCCGTGACATTAGCGTATACATTGATCAATTCATATGTGCCCAACAGCCAATGACAAGGCGACCTTCTTTGCTGGAAACCTAACCTAATATGATACCTCTCCAAGGCTGAAAGCCTACAATTATGTGGGTAGGTAGGATCAAGCTGCGATTAAAACCACCATGGGCTGATAAGTGGAGTGGCTCGCTTAGCTTGCTCTTGTTCACATTTATCTTTCTATATGGAAGTGACGGTCAGTCTTTTAATATTTGTATACACGTGCTTTCTGACTGAGCACTCCACCCATCAGCCTATGGTGGTTTTAATCACAGCTTGATCCTACCTACCCATATAATTATAGGCTTTCAGCCCGGGAGAGGTATCATATTAGGTTAGGCTCCCAGCAAAGAAGGTCGCCTTGTCGTTGGCTTCTGGGCACACATGAGTTGGCCAATTTATGTGCTAAGTATCTTCATTTTAACTTATTTTATATAGCAGTAATACAATTCCATTTTTATATATTCTATGTTTGTATACTATAGCATTACAGAGCGCAGCTTTAATTTGTTAGTTACATATAGTGTGGTCATAAGTCAGCTGAGAGGAGCTCAGAAAAAGACAGATAGAAAAGTTAACAACTCCCTGTCAGATCATCATTACAAGCTGACTGACAGATTCTCAGTTAACTCATTCTGCAGTCAGGGCAACACAGAAGCTCTAGAAGACAAATGGTGCATTTTTTTTTTTTAATGAAGTTCAATTGCAAATTACTTTTTACGACGGTCATTAATGGGCATATTGTTCTAGAATGCCTTGTTTTTAAAGGGGTTGTCCGGCCTTGGGGCACATGGCCTCAGTCACTCTATGTGAATGCAGACTTGTGAATCCTCATAGTGCTCAGTGTGCATTCTGTCAGGATGCTCCAGGGCCAGGAGCGGGTGGCCGCATGACTGCAAGTATGTGATTTGCATACATGCAGTCACGTGCCGACTAGACATGCGCGGCCTCGCTCAATGCAATGCAAAAACCGTTGCACTGCAGATTGTAAAAACAAGGAAGTACAACGAAAAGTGTACAATGCAATAAATCTTGTTCAATATTTATATACACATATATATAAAATAAATATATATAAATATATATATATATATATATAAACAGTCATAAAGCCCTGCCCTCGACAAAGTGACCTTAACTAAGGCACGTCAGATCACTGTCACAGAACAAAGTACAATTTTTGATTTAAGATTTTGTAATTTTACATAATTACTATAGAAATTGCTTTAAACATAAAAAAAATGTATTTATACTCCTTTTCAACCAATATAAAAGAGCAATGTTCCTAACCCCTCCCCCAAAACAAAAAATATATATCCAAAAATCTGCAAATTCCATTTTTGCCTCTAACAAAACCTTTAGTATGTTCAGGTCAGATTTTTTTTATAAGTGGAACAGAGGGATTAATAAATCCTAAAAAGAAAGGACTCAAAATCTGATATATAATATAAACAAGACAATAAGAGATTGGATGTATCACTCCACAGCTGCACAAAAAAGTTGGGACCCCGGAACCAAGTGTCCATGTCCATATTTGACAAAGGCCCACAGGCCAAAACAGCATCGGCCCTTCCTGACCTGGTTGGAACATCAGGTCGTCCGTTCCCCCCTCCTCGAAATGTTGGTCCTTACAACCAAGACACAGTCCATGGGAGGTACAATCCCCTGTTCCCCACCAGTCCATAGGGGCATTGGGACAAAGTCCCCAACTGGTTGGGCAAGGTCCCCGGCGAAGGGTGCAGAACTTTCTCGCAAGGCAAAGACCCTCAACCAGCGGGGGGTAAGCAGGTGGCAAACCAACCTTCAGCCGTCCGTGGCTACTGCAGGCCCACCTGGCCTCGAGGGTATCTCGAACAGTCCCTCCGATACCTGTAAGGAGAAACACACAGGCCTTCTGGCCACAAAGGTACTAACAGTCCTTCCAAAAATAACAAAGGTGAAGCCCCTTAACTTGGTTTCCTGAGACTTGACTATTCTTCAGCTTTTAAATAGGGATTCCTTGGAACTCGACCCCTCAAAATAGCCTGCTGGACCAATCGAATAACTGCAACTGGCCAGAGGGCACCTTGGTCACTGCTCCGGTGTCTCCGGAAATTTCTCCATCTTCTTCCAGACTCCGCTCAGGCAGAACCAAGCCACTTCCAGACGAAGTCATCACTGGAACTACCTGCACATCTGCATCAGGCTCCCAGAGCGAAGTCATGGCCCAAAGTCCTTCCTGGAGCTCATCTACCATCTTCCTCCCCTCGGCATACCACTGCTCAATGCTTCTGAGCACCATGCAATAGTTGCTGGCCTGCGTCAGGCCTTACTGAACGGGATGGAGTTGAGGTTTGCATACCTTCTGCAGTGGGCTCCACCTCTTCTTGTACTCTGGAGTGGTCACGGACTCTCCAGTCCCCTGAGCGGTGTACACTGATTGTCTCCCTTCAGGCTGAACCACAATAACTGGGGGAGTTAGTATCTCCGGAACTACTTGATTGCGGTAATCAGTTGCCCAGGGCAGGCAAAAGACTCCAAATCTCCACCAGTACTGGTCCACTGCATTCGGGCTCCCATATTGACTCTCGCCGCTCATGTCTTCCATCTCCTCCTCATCACTGTGTGTCGTCACTACTGATGTCTTCCCCAGCTCCTTACCTCTCATGTGCTGGGATGAAAATGGCGCCGGTCGCTCTCTGACTACACGCTTCCTGCACGTCCGGCTCTGCCTCTTCCTAGGCCGAATTTCTGACGAGGCCACCCCCGTCACATTTCACTCTCGGCAGCTCCACCTTCAGCCACACCTCCTTTCATGGCAAGCTGCCACTCGCTGGGCCGGGCTTTACTCTGCGCCCTCTTCATCAACGTACTGCCCATTCCGGGACGGATCCTCGCTGCTGGGCCCATTCTTCTTCAAGCTGTCACTCATGGGGGGTGGATACATTTTTGCGCTCTCGGGTGCCATCCACACCCACGATAGGCAGTTCTTCTCCTTTTCACAGCCGCTGTCGCCATTTTGGGATCTATGCTTCTGGCCGCCATTTAGGGGCCACATGTCTTCCAGCACTCTTCCATCTGTGCTCTGAGTCGGTTCTTCCCCATTTTCTTCTTGAGAGGAGCTCACATCCTGCCGACTACGCCAAATGTAAGAAATGGAATCAATGGGAGGAAAAGATCGCGACATAAAGCCCAACACTATAATTCAAAATATAAAAATACAAAACTTTATTACATATATTTCAATAAAGATCCATTAAATTACATACAGAGTGTGAAGCACCAATGATCATGTGCAAAATTGAAAAACGGACATATCACCACCAGCACCAGCTTGAGGACCTTGGATGACCCTTTCCGCGTCATGGTAGCGATCAACTGTTTTGGCTGTGTGTGGACGGGTTAAGCTCGTCCTTAGGTGGATAGGCATTATCTAATTATGTTATAGTTGTGGTGAGGATAAGATTCAACTAACGCAATCTATTTGCTTGGCTCCTGCATAGTTGTCTTGGAGATCGAGTACGCTTGCGCGTTATGCTGTCTGCGCGTCCCCCGGCTTTCGGCATCTCATCGTGAGGACCTGCGTGGCGGTCAGCTGACCGTCACGTGTGCGTCACATGATGCCGACGCCGCTCCGCCTACAATGACGCGGAAAGTGTCATCCAAGGTCCTCAAGCCATACTGCAAACAGACATATGGATGCATACCCCCTGAAGAAGGTTCACCGAAACGCACGTTGGGGTGGATGTACACCCTCCAGCCGCTGGCCCACTCCCTGTATCCTATACCAAGGTAGCTACATATTTTGCCTGGCTCATTTTTTTGCTTCTTGTATTTAAGTGTATTATACACTCTGTTCTATGTAGCATCATGATTTCTAAATTACTCCATGATATATGGGAAATTAACATGATTGATAGTGTTGGGCCATTTGTGCTGGTGGTGATATGTCCGTTTTTCAATTTTGCACATGATCATTGGTGCTTCACACTCTGTATGTAATTTAATGGATCTTTATTGAAATATATGTAATAAAGTTTTGTATTTTTATATTTTGAATTATAGTGTTGGGCTTTATGTCGCGATCTTTTCCTCCCATTGATTCCATGCCTTTCTTGCGATGCCCATTCTCTGATTGTCCATAAGTCTTCCCAGTGTGGCAACATATTAGCTGTATGATGTGAACTCTTCTGTGGTATGTTGAAGCCAAATGTAAGAAGCCTAAGCGATGTAGTGTGGACGAGCTGTCACTTCCACTCACTTTGGCACCCTACAGACAAAGTGTTTCCTCTCCCTGGTGTGCTGCTGTGTATGTGGGGTCTCCCACTTACTTCTGCCCAGCTGGCCTTTTCTGACTCCAGGAATCCTTCTTCTGAAACCAGGGCAGCAATCAATTCAGAGGATACAGGGTTCATAAAAACAACCACAACTTTACTTAGTAACTGGCAGTATATACAGTATTTACAGGCAGGTATAAAGGATAAAGCCCAACGGGTTGTCATATTTCCCACAGGTACCGGATACATCTTCAGCCCTGGTTCCCGATCAAGGTGAAGCATCTCTTCTGCTTTCTTCTCTGGCCCTAGGAATTCTTCCTCACCATTGACAGCTATTTTCGGGATCCCATTTCACTCCGTCATTGAGATCTTGAGTCCTGACTTCTTCTGCAGCCTCGCAGACAGAATGTACCCCCAGGCCCTGACAACTATCTCGAGGTTCCCAGGCCGGCTAAGGGGACTCATGTGGAGGGATTCTCTGGTGATCCACTGTCCAGGATACTAGGCCCCCGTCTACCCTCGCAGCCCCTACAGAGCCTGCTGCTTTCTGCTGTACTGCACAACTACTGACTGCACTCTACTTCCTGTTCCTCAAACTAACCAGAGATTCCCCAAGTGCCCACCCACTATGGGCTGTCCTCACACTTAATTAACTCTCACACTCTCTCTATGCAGGCTGTGTTACCAGGCAAACTTCACCTTTCACCCATATTCTAGACAGTGACATCTTGTGACCATTAGTTAATACTACAGCCCACAAGGAAACATATCAGGAACAAAACATTATTCATATTCTATACTACAGCAGCATTGATGTCTTCAGGAGGAACATGGCAGCTGGTCATCTCTTTACATTTACACCAGAACGTTGCTGGGAAGAGAAGAAAAAATGATTCCTCCAAGACACCACCTGATTTTTCTTTTTCCTCTAGTGTAGGCATAGGGGACAATGCTAAAAAAAAATTGAGTTATTCTCACCATTAATTTGACTTCCATAAATCCTTTAATGATGCAAGGATATAAGCTCCTCAACATTGAAATTGCAACACTAAGAAGAAGTCAGAGAATTCTGAAAATCACAAGATGGATAGACATGTTAATGATCTGCAAATGATAAAAAAAATAATTGGAAACAATATTTTAAACATATCTTGATATATTCAGTATGGAGTATGAGCATCACAAGCTGAAATTCTCGCACTTACACTCCTTGGCTGCTATCAGTGATGTTATTAATGGTCATCTGAAGAATGTTCTACTGCTGAATGCACTTGGGCAAACCATCAAGATCCACTGCTGGCAGCTCTTGTATAATCACCGACTATTGACGTCCCAGATGTGATTGATGGGAGACAAGTCCGGAGACGCTTAGGCCACGCAGGCTGCTCAAAGTATCACAAGCAACACGCGGCCTGGTGTTGTTGTGTTGAAAAACAACTTCTTGGACACTTTGGAGAAATGGCTGCACCAATGGTTCTATGGCCAAATCAATGTAACAATGAGCTGTTAGTGCAGCAGGAATGAAGACTAGAGGAGTCAGGCTACTGTATATTATATCACCACACACCATCAGGAGGTGTGTGGTGACATAATATACATATATATATATTCCATGTATTAGAATCGGATGTGTATACACTATACACTCACTGTGAGCTCAATAACTGGTCTAGTAAGAAAAACAGCTGCGACCTCGTCCATCACTCGTCAGTCAATTGCATAATTGCTTTGGCAATTGGTGGGATATCTGCTGTTATCTGACATCGGTGTTGCAATTTCAATGTTGAGGAGTGTGTATATTCTTTAAAATCACTGGTGGATAGTTCAAGAAGGGACCACTGTAACCTCTCTCTTTTCTTGCCCCTAAAGAGGTCAAGGGGCAATGTCCAGGCCATCAATATAAAAATATATGTAAACCTTTTGTGTTATAGAAATATCAACATGTGTCCACCGGTGGCTCCTGTGTAAGGTGGACTAGCATTAGGAGGATCAAAAAAAACACAAGGAGGCGCTGTCCTAAAAGAATCAGTACATTAGCTCAGCAATGAGTAACAATTTATGTTGCTAAATTACATAATATCCCATGTTCTTTTCTTTACCTAAATTGCGCTTGTGATAACCCCCTTTAAAATATTCATTTTCTAAATGATCCTTTGTCATACAGTACAGACCAAAAGTTTGGACACACCTCATTTAAAGATTTTTCTGTATTTTCATGACTATGAAAATTGTACATTCACACTGAAGGCATCAAAACTATGAATTAACACATGTGGAATTATATACTTAACAAAAAAGTGTGAAACAACTGAAAATATGTCTTATATTCTAGGTTCTTCAAAGTAGCCACCTTTTGCTTTGATAACTGCTTTGCACACTCTTGGCATTCTCTTGATGAGCTTCAAGAGGTAGTCACCGGAAATGGTCTTCCAACAATCTTGAAGGAGTTCCCAGAGATGCTTAGCACTTGTTGGCCCTTTTGCCTTCACTCTGCGGTCCAGCTCACCCCAAACCATCTCGATTGGTTCAGGTCTGGAGACTGTGGAGGTCAGGTCATCTGGCGTAGCCCCCCATCACTCTCCTCCTTGGTCTAATAGCCCTTACACAGCCTGGAGGTGGGTTTGGGGTCATTGTCCTGTTGAAAAATAAATGATGGTCCAACTAAACGCAAACCAGATGGAATAGCATGCCGCTGCAAGATGCTGTGGTAGCCATGCTGGTTCAGTATGCCTTCAATTTTGAATAAATCCCCAACAGTGTCACCAGCAAAGCACCCCCACACCATCACACCTCCTCCTCCATGCTTCACGGTGGGAACCAGGCATGTAGAGTCCATCCGTTCACCTTTTCTGCGTCGCACAAAGACACGGTGGTTGGAACCAAAGATCTCAAATTTGGACTCATCAGACCAAAGCACAGATTTCCACTGGTCTAATGTCCATTCCTTGTGTTCTTTAGTCCAAACAAGTCTCTTCTGCTTGTTGCCTGTCCTTAGCTGTGGTTTCCTAGCAGCTATTTTACCATGAAGGCCTGCTGCACAAAGTCTCCTCTTAACAGTTGTTGTAGAGATGTGTCTGCTGCTAGAACTCTGTGTGGCATTGACCTTGTCTCTAATCTGAGCTGCTGTTAACCTGTGATTTCTAAGGCTGGTGACTCGGATAAACTTATCCTCAGAAGCAGAGGTGACTCTTGGTCTTCCTTTCCTGGGGCGGTCCTCATGTGAGCCAGTTTCTTTGTAGCGCTTGATGGTTTTTGCAACTGCACTTGGGGACACTTTCAAAGTTTGCCCAATTTTTCGGACTGACTGACCTTCATTTCTTAAAGTAATGATGGCCACTCGTTTTTCTTTACTTAGAATTTGTATTATGGCAAGAAAAAAGCAGCTAACAGTCTATTCAGTAGGACTATCAGCTGTGTATCCACCAGACTTCTGCACAACACAACTGATGGTCCCAACCCCATTTATAAGGCAAGAAATCCCACTTATTAAACCTGACAGGGCACACCTGTGAAGTGAAAACCATTTTCGGTGACTACCTCTTGAAGCTCATCAAGAGAATGCCAAGAGTGTGCAAAGCAGTCATCAAAGCAAAAGGTGGCTACTTTGAAGAACCTAGAATATAAGACATATTTTCAGTTGTTTCACACTTTTTTGTTAAGTATATAATTCCACATGTGTTAATTCATAGTTTTGATGCCTTCAGTGTGAATGTACAATTTTCATAGTCATGAAAATACAGAAAAATCTTTAAATGAGAAGGTGTGTCCAAACTTTTGGTCTGTACTATATGTACCAGAATTACTAGCTATAAAACAAAATACATGTTTTTCTCAATGCAGCAGAAAAAAACCATAGCCTTCTACATCGCTGGCTACAGATCCAAAAACCGACATTGAAGGAAATTATAATCCGTCAAAAATCTAGGAAAATTAAACATAAAAAGCCAGAAGAGAGGAGAAACGGAGGGCTTCTTTAGAAAATGGAGAAAAATTATGCTTTACACTTTGGAACAAGGTAAAATACAAAAACAGATGATTTTTCTTTTTTTTATTCAAAACCTGGTGCAATACAGAAGGACCTGAGGAGCAGAAAATGTGATATCTGGAGAACTTTGGATGGTCGCCAGGTAAAAGGGAAGAAAGAAAATGTTCTGGTGCTCTAGAGCAATAGTAATTCAGCAGATCTATCAGACATGTGTGCATTAGCCATGCGGGCATCCTTCTTGGCATATAACAATGCCAATTTTATGATGTCATGTACCCAGTTTGGTTGTCAGGGGAACCTGCAAACCGTATAATTTGGAACCCATGTGGTTTCTATTGTTTACAGTCTGGCATGTACTGTTCTTGTACAATACTCGCACCTACTCCACGTACGGCCCTAATTCAGCAGATCAATTTATTATAAAAGCTAAAGAGACTTTTTTTTCACTGCTGAAGCATGAGCGAACAGAACAGCTGTCACCATTTGCAGGGTCACTGTATTGGCAGAAAAGGGTTCACATGGTTGGACAACCCCCGTTTCAGATGCCCTACCAGAGTTAATGCATTTTATTAGGGACCGTTAGCAGCTCCCCGATCCCAATCTACCACTACCATCATAATAAATGTGTATTATCTGACAGTGTTTGTAAATACGAGCAGTTTTGTAATTTGCTGCTTATTAAAGTTTTCAGCCGTTCTTGAGCTAGCAACACTTTTGTTTACAGTTCATCGCCTTGGAGACCGACCACCGATGCTAGGCAGCAGAACATGTTCTGTACTTACAAGTTCTTTTCTATGGAACTTGTAAGCACTGTTTTGAAGCTGGACGAGATCTCTGGCGAGTTCTACCTCCTAAGCCCATCCAACTTTAGCACAGCGCTTACAATTTAGTGTTTCCCCGAAAATAAGCCCTTGTAGAAATTTTTCAGCCTTTTCGGAGTAGGCTTGAAATATAAACCCTACTCAAAAAATTAGCCCTAGTTGCCGTTCAATGAAGAAGTGTCCAGGCAGTTAAATATAGCATGACCCCAATTATAGCTGTAAGTGCAAACAGTGGATGGGCTCTCGCAGAGATCTGCGTCGCTGTCAGGTCCATCGCCGATATAGCTGTATAGCACTGCAGCTCGCGCACACAGATCGAGTCCCAGTATCACTCCGCTCTCACCAACTTTGCACGAGTGATACTGCTTCCGGCCAGCAGGTGGAGCAAACCTCTGTTGAATGCAGGGAGACCTGGCAGCGATGCAGATTTGTATGCGAGAGTCCATTCATTTGCCAACTCTATTGTTTAGGGTCTAGCAAGTGCAATTCTTTTTGGGGGTAGAGAATAATAAATGTAAAAATGAAAATTAAATATGCTGTATATATTTAGCCAGTAGATGGCACAATATACAACAAATAGGGAAAGGTAAGAACATGTAAATTACGGTAATAATCCTGAGTGGAGTATTCATCAAATGATGTATAGCCATGCACAAAATATAAAAGGATATCTTTATTACTTTTATTAAATATCACAAAAGGTTAGAAACAAAAAAGCGTAATTTATAATATATTCATGGCTGTATCTCAAAGAATAAATGTGGATTGTTGTTCATGAAAAAATATAAGACATCCCCTGAAAATAAGCCCTAGAGCATTTTTCAGACCAAAAAATAATATAACATCCAGTCTTATTTTCGGGGAAACACAGTAGATAGCAGTGGTGGTAGGTCTCTTAGGCAAAAAAAAAAAGATGGAAACAAAGTAAAAGTGTTCAGATCTGAAGGACTGCAAATTTTCAAATAATAGTAAACTGCTAAAGTGATTGTTTTTATAAGCACAATCCGATAATATCCATCTATGAAGATGGGAATAACCTTTGAAAGGGAATCCGTCAGCAGTTTATGTAATCTGAGAGCAGTATGATGTAGGGACAGAGGTCCTGATTGCAGCAATGTGTCACTTGTCAGTAGGTTAATGTAGTTTCAATACAATCAGTGTTTTATCACCAAGAGATTATCACTAGAGGACTAGGTATCACACGCAAGACAGTCCAGCTGATCTGTGTAACCCCGCCCCCACCACTGATTGGCAGCTTGCTGACAGTGTACAGAGGAAGCTGCCAATCAAGAGTGTGGGCGGGGTTATACACAGCTCAGAATTTGAGCACTGCTACATCTACAGCAGAGAAAATAGGGATTCTATCATAACTGCAACAGGCAGCCCAGTAAGTGACATATCACTGAAATCAGAGTCTCTGCTCCTACATCATGCTGCTCTCAGATTCCAAAGCATAAATCTGCTGACAGATTCAATTTAAGGCAAATGTTCTGATCGTAAAAAAACAAAATTATTTTCGGTAACACAACTAAGGAAGAGGGAGGGGGATGAAGCTGCAGTTGTTTGCCATGTTCATGCTGTGAGAGGGGAAAGGGAGACGCTGATTATCTAAAATGCCCAGGGAGGGAGGGCAGCCTTTAAAAAAATAACCCATTAACTATTGTGTGAACCAGGCTTAAATCTCACCTAAAAAAGTTGGCCTAATTTGCCAGAGTAGTTATCATAAAATGAATAAAAAAAAAAGCGATACTATCACCTAAATCCTCCTGTCACTCTAAGTGATCTCTGCCAGGACTGTACGTCAGTGACCAGACTGCTGCAGCCAATCACTGGCTGCAGCAGTGGGGTCATGTGTGTATGTATAGGATGTGATCTCTAAGGCTAATCATTGGCTGCAGCAACCACACAACTGATAAACAGGATGCTATCACTTCTCTGCCATCAGTCTCTTGCTCGCTGCAGCCGATCATTGGCCTCAGCTGATGAATGATGGATACTTTAGTCCTGATTGGTATTTATTTTATGATGATCCCAACCTTCTGCCCTCAGCAATGTGCCGCTACAACTACACAAGTCATATCTCAGTGGCTTTGACTATACTTAACCAACCAGAACTAACTTTGTCCGAGCAGTGGTCACAATAATTGCATCACTGCTAATTGTATATCATTGATGAAGTTGGAAAACACATCGTACCACCGCCGCAGGACGAGCTAAAACACCTGAACTTTATTAAACCTGTATAACAAGAAAATACAAAAAAGGACACCCATGAAAGCAACGCTTCTTTTAATGACAGATATGCCAGTACAACTGCTGGTTCCATATTAGCGCCAATTAATAGAAAAAGAAAAAAAATTACAATCATTAATAGACGGATTTGCACATTAATGCTGGAGGCCATACAATAAATCAGCAGCTGCAATGAGAAAGGACAAGTTTTTTTTTCACCTGTGTTGCAGTTTTTAATGTTCGGCTCTTCCCCAGAGTACAGCGCGGTGTAACATGCGTTACAATAGCATGGTCAGAACAAACACCCTCCGCTAAAGGGTCCTCGATGGCGGGGTGGGGAAAAATAAATATCGCCTTTACTGATTATCTGTTCAATAAAGAAACACTTTGACAAGCATCATGCAGTATCAACAGGTACGATTTTCTACTACCTATAGTTGCCACTTGAATTCTGATATGTTTCCACTGTGTAGTCATATATGCTGGTGAATATAGAGGATTTTTCTTAACCTGATAAATAGGAACAAAAATTGTAATTTAACAAGACTAGGGGATGAAATAAACCCAACAAAATTAAAGGGGCTGTCCCGCAAAATGGTGAAGTTTCTAAAAAGCAGACCCACTTTTTTTTCCTCCCAAACTCTTTAAGTTGTTCCCCCATATGATGATGGATTGGGCCTCCCTATCCTTGCAGTGCCAAAGTGGAAAAAGAGCACGGATCAGTAGGGGGAGGAATGATATAATGAATTATGCCTTAAGGGGTTATTTCTATCTTCCTAAAAGGGTATTATTGGATAGTATTTGTTACTACAAGCACTTTTGCAAAATACTGCTTATATAAATTTCCAGCCGTTCTTGAGATATCAAGGCTATGTGCCCACGTTGCAGAAAATTTCTGCTTCATTTCCGCATGTCCTCTCCCAGAAAAACGCTTGCGGAATTTGGCAAGCGTTTTTCGCGTGTTTATGATGCGTTTGGGACATGCAGAATTGCCTTGCATTTTTTATTGCATTGACAAGGCAATTCCGCATGCGTGTCCGCAAAATTAATGGACATGCTGCGGATTTTTGAGCGCAGCATAAACGCTGCAGAAAAATCCGCAGCATGGGCATTGAAATTGCGGATTCTCACTGGGAACCATGGGGGAAGGATTAACAAGCGTTTCACAAGCGTTTACGCTGCAGAAATTCTGCAGCATATACGCTTGTAGAACGCTACGTGGGCACATACCCTAACACTTTTCTTTTGTTTGCAGGGTGTTGCCTTGGAGACCGACCACAGCTGCTTTCAAGCTTATAAACACTGTGCTGAAACTGCCCGGAATTAGGAGGTAACATTGTGCACTCATGGTCAGCTTCAAAACAGAGATTACAAGCTCAATAGAAGAGAGCTTGTAAGCACGGTGCATGTTGTTCTATCTAGCAACAGTGGCCGGTCTCCAAGGCAATGAGCTAAAAAACAAACTAAAAAGTGTTAATATCTCAAGAACGGCTGTGCATAGTAATAAATCAGTAAATTGCTTGCATTTACAAATACTATCCGACAATACCAATTTATGAAGATGGGAATAAGCCTTTAAGGAGTTTTGCCATATCACTGGAATATGCCATCTAATTAATAGGGGCCTGACCTGTATGACCCCCACTGAGCCCAAGAATGAAGCAGCTTCAGTGCTGGTACAGCAATGCAACCTCCTAATTTTTCCCTACACAGCAGCGCTCTCAGCCAACTTAAGCCCCCGTCTCACATAGCGAGATCGCTAGCGAGATCGCTGCTGAGTCACGGTTTTGGTGACGCAACAGCGACCTCACCAGCGATGTCGCTATGTGTGACACTTTGCAGCGATCAGGCCCCTGCTGTGAGGTCGCTGTGAGGTCGCTGATCGCTGCAAAGTGTCCTGGACCATTTTTTGGTCTTTGCCCTCCCACTGGTCAGCACACATTGCTGTGTGTGACCAGCGATCAGGCTGGTAACCATGATAAACAGCGAGTTACTAGGGGCACACGCGCACCTAGTAACCCGCTGTTTATCATGGTTACCACTCTGCTAAGTTGAGCAGTAACCTCCCGCTCACCGTAGCAGAGTGGCAACCATGATAAACAGTGGGTTACTAGGTGCGCGTGTGCCCCTAGTAACCCGCTGTTTATCATGGTTACCAGCCTGCTCCTGCTTCAGCAGGCTGGTAACCAGGAGCAGGACATCGTGGAAAGATTCTTTCCACGATGTCGCAGCTCCCCTGATCGTTGGTGAGCCTGCCTGTTTGACAGCTCACCAGCGATCACAAAGCGACGCACCAGCGATACCGACCAGGTCACATCGTTGTCGGGATCGCTGGTGCGTCGTTATGTGAGACGGGGCCTTAAGTTTCCAGCCGGTCCTATTTAGCAATGTGGTTTTAGTGCAGAGCCAGAGGCTGCTGAGCAGGAGAAAAGCAGCACAATTTACATCAATCACTAAACAATCATTCCCTAAACGACCCATTTAGAGTGAACCTGACAATCAATTCCTAGACAAACATGTAGGAAGAGACCTGTCACTCATGGGGAGTGGGGCAGGGAGAAGCCACCGGTGATCAACTTCTTGGACTAGTCACTTGATCGGCCTGGTCCTGGGCCAGCTAAAACATAGCTGGCTGAAATGATGGGGCCAGACTCTGAATTATGCTGCCCATTATTCGAACAGCATGAAATCAACTGTCAGGATCCCCTTAATGTTGTACAAAAATTAATGAGCATGTAAATACATAAAGAAAAATAAATTACAGAACAAATGTAATGCTTTATTTCTCCTCCGGAGGCACTGTCTGGGAGTTGAACACTTGCTGTCAAGATCACAGCTGATCACTGATTGAAGCTACTTTAACAATCAAGGGATTGTCCAAAGAGGACAACCTCTTTCAAATGGGAAGGATGTCTTTTCCCTTCCATCAACTACTGAGTAATAGATCTGGACATAAACATTTAATCATTAAAGTGCGAGCAAACAAAAAAAAAATTACATGACGCAAATTACAGCAACTGATCCAATAATAGGCAACACTAAACTTTCATATACTGATGGCTTATTGGCTAGAACCCAATAATTACAACGCCCCATACCAAGAGCCGGTACATAGTCATCTATGTCACTAGCTTTGGATGTGTCATCATTGAGCTTATCAATCTTGTATGTGTAGGAATGCTTCTTTGGAAGAATATTCATAAAGACAGAAAATAAAACAAAAATAAAAACCTGTTTTACACCAGGCTTTGGTGTGCGAAATCGTAAAAACTCAAACTCCACATTTTTCTTTTTTCCTACAATCATTAATTTTGTGCAAGTTTAGGTAAACCAAATCCTAATATTCCCATTCATCCGTTTTCATGTCCAAATAGCTCAGCATATTATTGGCGAACTTTACTGCTTGTTTCCTTGCTGTTTTAGACCGCTCGTCGCCTTGTGAATCAATGGCATCTAGAGCGAGCAGCTGCTTGGTTAGGAGCTCTTCTAGCCGCATGTAACTTCTATCTGCCCTTCTGCCGTCAAAGGACAGGACCTCTCTCTGAAGCTCGGACAGGCTCCCGAGAACTCTCCACACGGCGACGTGAGAAGGGTGTTCTGGATTGACTTGATCGCCGATGTTGTGTCTCCTTTCAAGAGCCTCCTTGAGGTCAGTGTACGTGATGACAGTTTGGACCTCCACCACCGCTCTTCTTCTCGCTTCTCGTATGCAGGGATTCTTTTCTACGCTTACTTCGTCCAACTGGGCAATAAGACTCTGGAGTTCAGATTTGGTTCCTAAGTGAATTTCAGACACGTTGTTTTGTCTTTCCAACAGCCTGGCTTTTATGTCGGCCAGTCGTTGGCGGATCATTTCAATTTGGACTATGGACTGGTTCTTGGCCAGGTCATAAGCGCTGGTGAAGTGTGCTTCCTCTTCGATGTCTAAATACTTAAATAAGCTGTTTATTTCTTCAACTACCTCTTTCCTGTATGTCCTCACTTCTACGTGTCCAGAAACATCTAAGGCGTCTAGTTCTGCTATGAACCCGGAGAGGACGCAAGATAAGTGTCTGCAAGTTTCACATTCATTTACGCCAGCGAGGAGAGCAATCAGATTGGCGCGGGCCTTGTTGACTTCGCACATAATGAAGTTAATCTTAGATATGGATGGATGAGCATCGGTGGAGAGGGGAAGGGCCAGCACCTGCTGCTTCAAGCAGTTTTCCAGTATGTCTTGAATTGCAAGAACTTTAGTTAAAGTGCGATATCTGGCTTTTCTTAAAGAGGCTTTTCCCTCTGTCTTGACTTGTGTAAGTCTCATAAGAATGTTCTGAATGCCTTCTTCGAACTCCTCTGTGATACATCCTCTTCCTCCATACAAAGGCCCTATCTGTTGACCTACAAGGTTCTGAACCTCCTTGAAAATCTTCTCGATCTCCAGTCGACAAGGATGGTTTGCAGTCTTCTCCAGTTCTTTCAGAAGCCTTTCTACCTCCTCAATTGCTCTCCGCCGGGTCTGCTGAATGTTCCCCTTTCCTTCTGTATCTATAGATTCAATCTCGAAGAGCTGTTTGGTCAGAGCTTTCTCTAATTTCTTGTACTCAGGGTCACTCTGTAAGCCGCTGAAGCTAGCCACATTCTGCTCAAGGTCTTTGACTTTCCGTTGGATCTCCTGAAGGGCTGTGATTGAAGCATGTTGATTACCCATATCCATTCTCCGATAATCCTTTGTTTTTTATCTAAACTGAAAGAGAGAAAGACAGTTTTTAGCAACACGTCAAACACATTTGCCATAGTACTATGCATGTACTATCTCAATTTTAAAGGGTTATTTCCATCATTCCAAGTTATCACCCTGACCACTGGGACCCACAAGAACAGAGCTCTGAAATGCCCTATGGCTGGTGACGTGTCGCCACCACCATGGCCAGTGATAGGCTGCAGCGGTCATGGTTGATATCGACAATGTAATTACTAGGAGCCGGGTGAACAGAGGAACTGGTAAGATGAATATTACCTCTTTTGTCATATTATATAAGATTTCAAGGGGCTAGATAACTCCTTTGAGACACAAAGTAATAAAATAACCAACATGACTATTAAAAAGGGATTCAGATTATAGGTGTGCGCTCATCTAAAGCAGACAGGTGTCCAAATCGCAGTAGTGGTCAGTTGACTTAAAGGGGTTTTCAGAAAACCTCTTTCCAAAATCCGAGTTTGGTTAAAAAACAAACAAAAAAAACTGCCTTTTTCACTCTCCAATTGCAGCATTGAGTCTCCGCTACTGCCTGTTATTGTCTGCAGCGCTGACGTCATGTCAACTGAACTGCAGTCAATCAGGGAGTTCAGCGGCTCATCTTGTCTACTGAGCTCGCTGAATGGCTCCAGGACCATCACATGATGTTAGAGCTACAGACACCGGGATAGTGTTAAAGGGTGCGTAAACCACTGGTTGTTTTTTTTTTAATCAAATATTTTTTATTGTTAAAACTTTTTTTGTAACACAACAGCGAAACAAATAAAACAACCCAACCAAAGAAGGGACCCAGTCCCTATTCGATCCCTCCCCCCACTACACATCGCCCTTTCAAACAAAACATTTTGAGTTAAATGTTCCACAGTTCTGTCCACAGCAAATTAACAATCTTACAGTATGAATAGTCTCAATTGTATTGGGGTATCTAACTCTTGCTTTGCAGCAGTTTTATACATGTCTAAAGCAGTCCAATGTAGGATTTTGCACCTGTCAAGTAATCTATACACCAATCATAGCAGGCCAAGTCGAAATCTATGCAGTTCTCTGGATGCAAGGCCGGAGCCGTCAATCCATGGAGCCCATATTTTTTCAAATTTAGAGATGGCCTTCCTTTTCAGATATATACTTTTTTCCTGATTTAATAACCAATTAATCTTATTTATAAATTCCGTCACCGTGGGCGCCTGCTCTGATAACCAATGTTGGGCTATTAGTTTCCTGGCCATGTATAACATGCGTGCCACCGCTATTTTGCCATGTTCGTCAGTGCTCAGATCTTCTGTATATCCCAGTATACATACTAATGGTGAGGGATCTGAATCGACTGAGTATGTTCTATCAATGATCGCTATTACATCCCTCCAGAAGTTTTCCAGAGCAGAGCAGGTCCACATCATATGAAGCATGTTAGCCGGGGATGTTTTACATCTAGCACATAGGGAGTCTGGTCGAAGCCCTATATCGTGGAGAAATTGGGGTGTTCTATATGACTGGTGCAGCACCTGTAAGTGGGAGAATCTATGGGACTCACTCAGAGATAACTGGGGAACTCGTTCCAGTATTTCAGACCACAGCCCCTCTTCAATAGGGCCTATCAAGCTCTCCCATTTTTCTTTTGATCTTATGGGGTGTTTTGCTAATACCAGGTTCAGCAGACCCCTATAAAGCAATGAGATTAGCCCCCCAGAATTATGTGAGCTAGCCATTCTCTGTATTATAGCATTTTGAGGAACTCCATTATTTAGCACAAGACCCTCTGCCTGATATGCATGTCGTAACTGAAGGTACTTATAAAATTCGGTGTTGGGCAGTCCATATTCATTTTGTATCTGTGAAAACTCCTTGAGTGAATATCCCTCTGAAACATGAGTGAATCTTTCTAGTCCTTTTATACTCCAATTTTTAAACCCTTCCAATTTATATAGGTTAGGGAGCCATGGCGTTTCCCACAGTGATGTAAATTGTGAGATCCCTTGTATCCCCTGTAATTTCCTCACTGCCCACCAAAGTTTGTGTATTAACAGCGTAGTTAGGGTTCTACAAGAGGGTGTCTTAAATTTGTGAGCCGCCAATGCTTCATAGAGTCTGAGCGATTTAAAATGTGATTGGAGTAGAAGGCGTTGAGCCCCCCTCCAGGGTCGTCCCACCCATGAATATGCTGGAGCTGAGCTGCCATATTATAAACCCACGGATATGAGACAGCAAGGCCACCCATTGTTTTATCTCTTTGCAAAGTTTCCAGTTTAATTCTTGGAGCTTGTTTTCCCCAGATTAAGTCCCAAAACATGCTGTTTGCTTTAAGGAAATATCTCTGGGGAAGCCATATTGGAGAATTATGCAATATATATAGCAATTGTGGCATCCAGATCATCTTGACCAAGTTAGTGCGGCCCACCACTGACCGTGGCAATTTAGACCACGTGTCCAGTTTACACTTGAATCTGGCCAGTATTGGGTTGAGGTTTAGTTTCTCATAGTCAGTGACATTAGATGTTACATTAATACCCAAATATTTAAATTCACTGACCACTTGTAAGCCCGAGTCAGTATAGTGAGGTGCATTAATGTTCCCATTATCTATTGGAAGCAGTACTGACTTAGTCCAATTAATCGCCAAACCCGAAAATTTCCCAAACTTCTCGATTGTCTCCATAGCTACAGATAATGTTTTGGAGGCTTCCGCTAAAAATAGTAGTGCATCGTCAGCATAAAGCGCAATTTTCTCCTCTATATTCCCTCTGCGAAATCCCATTATGCCAGGGTGCATCCTGATAGCCACAGCTAGTGGTTCAATGGCCAGTGCGAACAGTAAAGGGGACAACGGGCAGCCCTGCCGGGTACCCCTCCCCAGTTCAAAGGCTGAAGTAAGACGCCCATTTACCCTTAATCGTGCCAATGGCCTCTCATATAGTAGCTCGATCCATGAAATAAATCCAGCGCCCATACCAAATTTCTCCAAAACTACCCATAGATATTCCCATTCAACAGAGTCAAATGCTTTAGTGGTGTCTAGCGAGCAAATAACCCTGTCTCCTGCATTGTCCACTGGCAACTGAAGATTAAGAAATAGTCTACGGATATTAACGGCTGTAGACCTAGCTGGCATAAAGCCCGATTCATCACTATGTATAACATTAGATATTATGTTATTTAACCTGGAGGCCAGAACTTTTGCTATAATTTTAATGTCTGTAGGTAGCAGGGATACAGGCCTATAGGATTCGGGAAGCAATGGATCCTTACCCGGTTTGGGTATCACTACGATAACTGCTTCTCTCATTGAGAGGGGCAGAATGCCTTCCCTGGCTGCCTCCCGGAAGGTGCACAGCAATTGAGGTAGTAATATGTCCCCAAATTTTTTGTATATTTCCATAGGGAACCCGTCCAACCCTGGTGATTTATTATTGTCCATTGAAGCTGTGGCCATTTGTAACTCCTCTAACTGCAGGGGACTATAAGTATTTTTTATCTGCTTCAGAGATAGCTGGAAGATCAATCCCCTCCAAATAAGTCAGGATTTGTTCTCTGCTAAACCCTGTTTTGATTCTGTATAAGTCCTGATAAAATTCTCTGAAAGTATTTGATATTTGATCTGGCTGATTAACCATTGCACCTTCCTTATTTTTTAAAGCGCCTATAAAGGATGTCCCTATTTGAGCCCTGCAATCATAGCCAGTAAATGCCCTGCCTTTTCCCCTTCTTCAAAAAAATGTGTTTGGGAGAATAGTTGCTTATTCTTGGCCTTCTCCCTAATGTGTGTGGAGTATGCCTCCTGCGCCTCTTTCCAGGTCATTTGGTCCTCCTCTGTACCTGATTGGACAAATTTATTTTCCGTGAGTCTAACCCTGTCTTGCAAGAATTCCCCAAATTGGTTAGTTTTAGTCTTGGATCTATTGATAGCTTGTATCCGGACTCCCCTCAGACAGGCCTTCATAGCGTCCCATAGTGAGTTCTGCATCACAGAGCCGTTATTTTCTATAAAATAGTTTTGAAGAGTTGATGTAATCAAATTTGTGTCTATGATTTGCAACCAAAAGGGATTCATGGACCATCTAGTAAGGGTAGCTTCCAATCTGGGTAAAAGGCATAGGCTCATCATCAGGGGTGAGTGGTCCGACAGTACTCTAGGTAAATATTCCACCCTTTCCACTAAAGGGAGAATGTGTTTTGTTCCCAGTACTAAATCTATGCGGGAGAGGGTGTTATGTGATTTAGAGTAGCAGGAGAATTGTTGTGTTTTGGGATATTTAAGACGCCATATATCAGTCAAGGATAACTCTGATAGGAGCTCACCAAACTTAGTTATGGGGGTAGCCTATGTAGCTGTGTCTGATCTGAATCTATCCTAGTATGGGTGTACAATATTGTTAAAATCGCCCATGCATAGCACAGGGACCCCGGTACTTTGTCTATGAGTGACGCAATTTCCTTCATAATATTATTATTATAGGGAGGGGGAATGTAGACTGCCACCAGTAATAATTCTTTGGGGAATATTCTACAATGAATCACAATGAATCTGCCCTCCTCATCCACCTTAGCGGATATCAATTCAAAAGGGATAGATCTATGTACTAAAATACTGACGCCCCTCGAGTAACTTGAAAAGGTAGAATGAAAACTATGGCTGATCCATGAACGCTTCAGGGCCGCTATATTACTTTTTTCTAGATGCGTTTCCTGCAGACATGCCACTGCTGGTGAATTACCCCGTATATATTCCATGACAGCCGTCCTCTTTAAGGGGTCTCCCAACCCTCTCACGTTCCAAGAAAGGAATTTTACTTGGTTAGCCATTAGGATATAACGAATAGGGGATGGACAGGATACGTATGACAAGCATTAACATAACTCCGGTTCCCAAATACAAGGTCATGATAATACCCCCTTTTCCATACAAGATCACTGTAATCCATACGGGCGGCAGAACTGCGCAGCACAATCTATAAACATACAACTTACAAAAACATACAAACAGAAAAATACCGATCCATCCAGAAAAACCAGATGGATGGGGGTACCAGTCCAACTCGCATCCGCACATGAAGCAAGCGAGCAACCTACTAAAAGAGAAAAATAAACGTTTCTTGGGAGCCTGCCATTTTAGGATAATAGACAGAATATCCATTTTCCACTGGGCCGTGGGTTACTTGGTAAGAATTATGACTCCAACAGTCAATCAGATATCTTCTGATGGCACATGACTTAAGTTATACGTCTTCATTCAACGTTGTGGGTTCTGGCGAAGTTGCTGTTCATTTAGATCAAGCCAGCGGAGTGCTTCCTTAGGATTTTCAAAAAAGGAGGTCCCTCCCAGGGCGGCCACTCTGAGTTTCGCTGGGTAAAGCATGGAGTATGGTATTTGTAGCTGGCGTAGCCTTTGTTTCACATCCACAAATTGTGCCCTGCGTTTTGACACTTCAATGGAGTAGTCAGGGAAAAAGGACACCTTTTGGCCGTTGATGGAGATGTCCCCTTTATCACAAGCTGCCTTAAGGATGCTGTCATGGTCCTTATAGTGGAGCAGATTCATTAGGACTGTCCTCGGCGGGGCTCCGGGTAACAGCCGAGTAGGAACTCTGTGCGCCCTTTCCACAGCAAATAGAGGGGTCAGGTGTTCTGCCACAAACAGGGAGAGCAGCCATTTCTCAAAATACTCAGTAGGGTTATTGCTCTCGGTTTTTTCAGGGATGCCAATTACCCTTATATTATTCCGCCTGAGTCTGTTCTCCAGATCGTCAGTTTTAGCTAGCAATGCCAGGATCTGTTGGTCATGTCTGCGATTGTCACTGATAATTTGAGGCTGTTTATCCTCCAAATCACAAATTCTCCTCTCAGCTGCTGTGGTGCTATCTGTTACTTTCTGCAGCCCCTGTCTCATGTAGGAAAGTTCTTCCTTAATTTCACCCATTTGATTACTAAGTGAGGACAGGACAGATCCATACTGTGTAACCACCATGAAAACATCCTTAATTGTAGGGTCTTCTGTCTGCTGGGTTGAGAGAGTGCTGAAGGGGTTAACCTCTGGCCGAAGCTGCAGGCTGTTATCTGAGGTGTTAGTATTATCTGTATTGTCACAATCTCCTGGGAGAGCAGAGAAGCCATTAGCCATCCCCTTCATCTGTGTCTGCACTGTATTACTCAAGGGGGCTGCTCCTTTTGACCTAGCATAACTGGCTAGTTTAACTGCAGCATTCATGGAAGTAGACTTGCCTGATGCATCAGGGGATGTGGAAAGCTTCAGTTTCTCAATCTTGAGATTGTCTGTCTGCTCCTACAGTCACCTCACGGTGCCTTCTGCCTGCTTTCCCAGCCATAAAAAACTCCTCTGTTGTGCACCGATGGTTACAGGAGCTCAGAGGGAGATGTTATCTCTGGTTTTATTACTATTTAGGGCCCAGTGGAGACTTTTACAGGCTATTGCTCCTGATCTGTCCTGTGACTGCTCACATGTCCTGCCAAGCCACACCCCTCAACCACAGCTTTTTTTAAACAGACTGGCTCCAGAATGGGGTTTTCTGAAGCTGGCCAGGATCTAAGAAAAACCCTTTAAGGTTATGTGCCTACGCTGCAGAAATGAAGCAGAAATTTTCTGCTTCATTTCTGCATGTCCTCTCCCGGATAAACGCATGCGGAATTCCGCACGCGTTTATCGCCCGATTTCCACATGCGGAATTGCCTTGCGTTTTTTATTGCACTGCAAAGGCAATTCCGCTTGCGGAAAAGCAAAATTAATGAACATGCTGCGGATTTTTCCCCGCAGCAAAAACGCTGCGGAAAAATCCACAGCATGGGCATTGAACTTGATTAATCACATTGAGGCCCATGGGGGGCGGATAACATAGCGTTTACGCTGCGGAAAGATCCTAGTTACTTACCGGTAACGGGATTTTACAGAGCCCATGACAGCACCACCTGAGAGAGGGTATCCGCCCACCAAGGACAGGAACCTACTGAATAAAAAGGCGGTACCTCTCCTCCTCATCAGTTTTGTTTCAGAGCATGAGAGGGCCTCCGAAGACAGGTTAATACATAACCACCACCTCAATATTTGTACTAAACACCTTAAAAAGTGCACACCACAGTGATAAAGGGGAGGGAATTAATAGGGTGCTGTCATGGGCTCTGTAAAATCCCGTTACCAGTAAGTAACTAGGATCTTTTCCCCATCTCCCATGTCAGCACCACCTGAGAGATTTATAGAGATCAAATACCAGAGGGAGGGATCACCGTTTGCAACACCTTCCTACCAAAGGACAGATCAGTAGAAGAGGAAAGGTCAAGACGGTAATGTTTGTAAAATGTAGCGGGGGATGACCAAGTTGCCGCCTTACATATGATGTCGATGGGCACATCCGCCTTCTCAGCCCAGGAAGCAGCTACCGCTCTGGTGGAATGGGCCTTCAGGTTCTCTGGAACCGGCAGATTGCTAGAAGAGTAGGCTAAGGTAATAGTATCCCTGACCCATCTAGCTATGGTCGCCCTTGTAACCTTAAGTCCTTTCCTAGCCCCCTGAAAGGATATAAATAAGGCGTCACTCTTTCTCCAGGCTTTTGTAACTTCCAAATACCGGACTAACACCCTCCTAACATCTAAGGTGTGAAGCTTATGTTCCTCAGAATCCCTAGGATTAGGATAGAAGGAAGGGAGAGTGATTACTTGCGTCCTATGGAATTTGGAGGCTACTTTTGGAAGATAGGCTGGGTCTGGTCTTAAGATTACTCTATCCGTACATACTTGAGTGAATGGACGGTTAACGGATAGTGCGTGTAAGTCACTGACTCTACGAGCTGATGTCAGGGCTACCAGTAGAGCAGTCTTTAAAGTTAAGATTTTTTCTGAAACCTTCTCTAAGGGCTCGAAGGGAGGTTTGGTTAACGCTTCCAGAACTAAATTAAGGTCCCAAGGAGGCATTCTTGGAATAGGAATAGGTCTGGATCTATGACAAGCTTTAATAAATCTAATGATCCATCTATTTGCTGCCAAGTCATAATTATACAGTGCCCCCAGAGCTGATACCTGCACCTTAAGAGTACTGGTGGCTAGTCCCATATTTAACCCCTTCTGGAGGAATTCTAGTATGGCCTCAATAGGAATCCTCCCTTTGGCAGACTGACCCGAGGTAGACAAGAACTTAGCCCAGGTTCTACCATAGATTCTAGTTGTTATCGGCTTTCTACTTGCCAGAAGGGTAGTAACAAGATCCGGAGAAAACCCCCTTTGCGTCAATAGCGACCTCTCAAAATCCAGGCCGTCAAATGCAGGCCTGCTCTTTGGGGATGACAGACTGGGCCCTGCCTGAGGAGATCCGGGATGTCCGGAAGAACCCATGGATCTGCTTGGGACATTCTCTTCATCCAAGTGAACCATGGTCTCTTGGGCCAGAACGGGGCGATCACTATAACCCTCGCCCGTTCCTCTCGGATCTTCCTCAGGATAGTAGGGATCAGTACTAAAGGGGGAAAGGCATAAGCTAGAGTAAAATCCCATGGAATCTGCAGCGCGTCCACCGCAAACGCCCCCTCCTTTGGATTCAGGGAGCAAAAGGTTTCGGTCTTCCGATTGTGTCTGTTTGCAAATAGGTCTATCTAGGGCTGTCCCCACCGACCCACAATCTGCTGAAAAACGGCTGGATTCAACTCCCACTCTCTTTGTTTCAAGGTGTGACGACTCAAGAAATCGGCCTTTATGTTCTCTTCCCCTTTTATATGCAGTGCCGAGAGCGTGACCAGCCGACTCTCGGCAAACCTGAAGATCTGATCCCCCCGACGAAGCAGCACGCGAAACGCGCGTTGGGGTACGAGGCAGTGTGGTCTCACAATACTTTGGCATTGGTTTGTATTATGCCTGCCCTGGGGGTATTACAATGTTGATATCACTTGTTTGCTGAATAGGATTCTGTTCTGATCCTTATGACTGGTGACATGCATCTGGTTTTATATACTAGCCTATGAGGCTTATATGCAAGTTATAATTACTGTGATCATTGAGATTATCCTACTAGCTTGTATATGGGAAATATCCCTCAAATTATGAGGATTTATACTCTACCTATATGTGTTACATAATAATCTAATGACTTGTATAGTGGGATATTTTCCTTAAATTATGAGGACCTGTATTCAGTCTATATATGCTATATGATAATCTCATATGAATATATCCCTCTATGTAAAAATCTGCAATTTCTTGTAAATGTCATATGATTTGTTTATGGCCTATATATATGGGTATGTATTCTATTTATGCATGTTTTGTGATAATCCACTAGGGATATGGGGCATATCCCACGTAACTAAGAGGTCTGGAACTCTACTGATATAATCCTACACTTTTACTCTGTGAACTACATTAATTCTATGTGCCTATAGTGATACCTTTTGACCACACTGCCTCAATTTTATTGGGGCTTTCTATGTCTTAGGGGTTATTGACATGATTTTATGGGGTGTGTGTATGTCTTGTGATAACATTAATAAAAATTTGAAATAGCAGACTTATTGAGTATTTTGATCTCTTTACTTAAATTATCAATGGAGAATGAGGAATGAGAAATAGACTGTTGATCTGTTGTCTGACATTATCCTGACGTGAGGACCCTGAAGAGCAGAACTGAATTCTTTTAGAGCGTTTCTCGCTGCCAACAGTTCTTTCGTGTTGGAAGAGAGACTTGTCTCGCTGTCCGACCAGAGGCCTTGTACAGAACGATCCCTTAGGTGAGCTCCCCAACCTTCTGCACTTGCGTCTGTTGTAATTGTATCCGACACCTGGAAGGTCCAAGGAACCCCCAAAGATAGGTTGACCGGACATGTCCACCAGTCCAGGGAGTTGATCACGACATCTGGAAGAGACATCTTCCCATTCAGGTGACCTTTGAGCCGCCTGTCCGCTGCCAGAATCTCCTGTTGAAGACATCTGGAATGGTACTGGGCCCACTGAACCGCCGGGATGCAAGACGTCATTGTACCCAACAGAGACATTGCACTCCTCAGGGTCATGGTTGGATTGCTGATAACCTGAGATATTAGGGATCTGATCTTCAGCTTCTTTTCCTCTGGCAGAAGACAGGTTTGGTTTTCTGAGTCCAGAATGAGACCCAGGAAAACTGAACCCTCTTTGGTTCCAGCCTTGACTTCTCCAGATTTAATAGCCAACCTAGGCGTCTTAGACAGGCCATGATGTCCGCCAGGGCTAGAGCACAGAGTTGACTTGATCTGCCCACTACTAAGAAGTCATCGAGATAAGGGATGACCAGAATATCTCTTTCCCTCAAGTGCGCTGTGACCTCCAGAATAATTTTTGTGAAGACTCTTGGCGCCATGGAAATGCCAAAGGAAAGAGCTGCGAACTGAAAATGCCTTACGTGCCTGCCGAATTGTACAGCTACTCTTAGAAACTGTTGATGATGTGGCAAAATCGGGACGTGGTAGTAGGCGTCCTTCAGATCGAGGACGCACATAAAACAGTCCGGAAATAACATCTTTATGGCTGATTTTATTGTTTCCATCTTGAACGGCCTGTAAATTAAATGGTCGTTCAGCCTCTTTAAGTTCGCAATGGTCCTGAAGGAGCCGTCCGGCTTCTTTATTAGGAAGAGAGTCGAATAGAATCCTCTTCCTTGCTCGGGTGCAGGTGTTTCCACCAGAACTCCTTTCCTGAGCAGAGAGAGAACTTCCTGCTGTAAGGCTATCTGTTCCGCTAAACTCCTGCGGGCTGATATTTTGACAGTGTTCTTGGGCCTGCTTTTGAACTCTAATGTGAGCCCCCTCCTGATTATACCTAAGATCCAAGGATTGGATGAAATTTCCTTCCAGGCAGGCAGGAAGTGGGACAATCTTCCTCCCACCTGGGGGGAACTGTCACTTAGGGGCTTTCTTATTCTCGGAGGAGGGACCCCCGAACATGAAGCCTCTGTTATACGGCTTTCTGTCTTTCCAGCTTCCTTGGTCTCTGGGAGCTTTACTGCGGCTGTATTTTCTCTTCCCAAAGGAGCTGTTAAACCGGGAACCAGACACTGTGGGAAATCCATGTTTTTGTCTGCGGCTTTATCTAGGATGTCATCTGGACCTTTGCCAAACAAGAAGTCCCCCTCACAAGGGATTGAGCACAGTTTAGACTTTGACTGCACATCCCCTGGCCAGCTTTTGAGCCATAGCGCCCTACGGGCTGCATTAGAGAGGTTTGCAGACCGGGCAGCCAGCCTAACTGAATCTGCCGATGCATCTGCCAGGAATGCAGCCGCTCCCTGCACAAGAGGAAGACCCGATAGAATTTTCTCCCTGGACACATTCCCCCTGATCTGGTCTTCCAATTGTTGAAGCCAGATCATCATAGATCTAGAGGTGCAGGTGGCTGCTACTGCCGGTTTAAGGGCCCCTGCTGACGACTCCCAGGCTTGTTTAAGGAAGGACTCCACTTTTTTATCCAGCGGGTCTTTTAAGGCTCCTAAATCCTCAAAGGGCAGAGTGGATTTTTTTGAAGATTTTGAAATGGCCACGTCAATCTTAGGGGTTTTGTCCCATTTAGCCGCATCCTCATCCTCAAAGGGGTACCTCCGCTTGGAGGATGACGGCAGCTGACCCTTCCTCTCCGGTTTCTTCCATTCCCTTTCTATCAGAGATTTAATCCTGTCATTGACCGGGAATGAGCGTCTCCTCCTTTGGTCTAAGCCCCCGAACATAACATCCTGGACTGTTCTGGGCACCTTGGTATCGGTAATACCCATAGTCCCTCTGACGGCTTTAACTAGTCTCTCAGTATTATCAACCGAAAAACAAGGTCTGCCCCCCCCCATCATCATCCGAAGACTCCGATGATGATGAGGAGAGATTAGAGGAGGAAGGCAGTTCTCTTGTAAAACGGGACTCCACTGATTCCTCTGATTCTGAAGAAACTAGTTTTCGTTTATTCTTTTTGCGTGAGGTTAAGCCTCTTAGGCTGTGTGCCCACGTAGCGTTTTTCAAGCGTTTATGCTGCGGAATTTCCGCAGCGGAAACGCTTGTGAAACGCTAGGTAATCCGCTCCCCATGGTCCCCAAGGGGATTCCGCATGTTCTGTGCACATGCTGCGGATTTTTCCGCAGCGTTTATGCTGCGTACAAAAATCCGCAGCACGTCATTTAATTTTGCGGAAGTGCAGCGGAACTCCCGCCATTGACTTGCATTGAGACGCACAGAAACCGCAACTGTACATTTTTACAAGCGGCTTCTATGCGTCTCTATGTGCGGATGGTACCCAGTTCTGGAGGAGAGGAGACTCTCATCCAGACCTGGGTACCATTGTACCTGTAAAAAAAGAATAAAATAACAAATAAAGTTTATACTCACCTGTCCGGCGTCTTCTCTCTGAATGCCAGCAGCGCTGAAGGACCTTCGGTGACGTCACAGTCATGTGACCGCAGGCCCTTCACCGCTCTGCATCGCGATATGCCGGCAGCCGGGAACCAGCCAGGAAGCAGCGCTGCAGCCACGCCGGGGCCTCGGGGGTGAGTATAGCTTTATTTGTTTTAATTTTTACGGTTCACACTGTATAAATCCATGCTGTTTGCATGGATTTATACAGTGTGACCTAGTTGTCAAGCACTTTCCAAGTGATGCTATCGCCTGGAAAGTGCTTGTCAATCTGCATGCGGAAACGCATGTGAACCCGCATGTATTCTGCAGGAAAAACGCATGCACAATCTGCATGCGTTTTCTTCTGCCAGGGAGATGCAGAAATGCTGCAGAAATTTTCTGCTTCATTTCTGCATCGTGGGCACATAGCTTTAAAGACTCTCTGACCTCTGTTTGGATTAGATCCTTTAATTCTAAAGAAAACCTGGGGGACTCCTCCGCAATGGTTTTCTGAATACAGTCAGAGCAAAGGTTTTTGGCATAGGAGGTGGGAAGACCGATTTTGCATAAAGCACACTCCCTGTTTTTACTTTTAGCACTACACTTCTTCGCCTCCTGCCCCAAGAAGTGAAAGGAGAAGAAGGAGGAAAAGAGAGAGAGAAGAGCACATTATTCAGGGTGAGACTTTCACGAAGATCACTCACCACACTGCCGTTCAGACTAAGGTACCGGATGCGGTGGTTGCCGTTCACATGAGGGCTCCCATCTGGCGGAGGTGGACTGACGAAGTCTTTTCTGACCAGTCTTGCCGGAACTCGCACGCCCTCCACTGCTGTGACTTTGTCGATGGGAAGATTCTCGATGTTCCATTTGCTTAAGCTGCTTGCGCTGCTTTGATGGCTGCGGCTGCTGCTGTACCTCCTGTGGCGGTGACAGCTGCTGCCCAGGTGACTGCGGCTCCTCATTCATCATGGCGGGGATGCAGACACCGCCATCTTGATTGCTCCCCATCCTTAAAAGCAGTAGGGCTCCACCTCCTTTAGGCTCCTCCCCTTCCGGCAGCGTGCTCATTCCCAAAAAATTTTTTTATTTTTTTTTAAATTTAAATTCAGCCAGCTGGCGCGCTACCCGCAGATACGCTCCCTTCTGCGCGTGCGCAGCCCAGCGGCACCCGGCGCGCTTGCAACGGGATAGCGGCTTTCCACCCGCGCATGCGCAGACCCGGCTTCCGGCGCACTCCGTGATAGGACGCTCCAGCACCCCGCGCGTGCTCAGCCCGGACTTCCGGCGCGCTCCGTCACAGGGTGCGACGCGCCCCCACGTACGCAGACCCGGAAGACCTGCCGGCCGGCGCGCTCAGCTCGTCTTGCGAGGCGCAGACCCGGCCGCAGGCCCCGGCGCACGCAGGGAGGAATCCAAAAAAAAAAAAACAGCACCTCCTCCCCACACACAGACCCGGGCAGCAGCCAGATGGGCTGGGAACAGGGACCATCTGCTGCTTCCACGGCCTCCAGGCCGCACCGTCCATAATCCAGGTACGTGAGGTACCACCTAGTGAGGCTCCCATCAGAGACAGGAACCAAAAACTGATGCGGAGGAGAGGTACCGCCTTTTTATTCAGTAGGTTCCTGTCCTTGGTGGGCGGATACCCTCTCTCAGGTGGTGCTGTCATGGGAGAAGGGGAAAATTCCGCAGCATATCCGCTTGAAAAACTCTACGTGGGCACATACCCTAACTTCATTGTCCTGGAACAGGTTGCAACAGCAAAAACCTCATTATTTCCAAGTAGGAAACTCTTTTTGTTCTGTAGAGCTGGGCTTGTAGCGAAATTAAGCAAACACAGAAAAGCCTTAAGTACAATTCATAATGAACGCAATGTGACCGCTTGTTCATTTTCAATCTGTTTATTCTGTGGTATTTAGAAATATATGGGATCTGTGAACAGCTTATGAACACCCGTTCTTTCTCATGAGACAGTTTAATCGATCATTTTCACCATAATGGTAATACTGATTAGATTTAGTAAACTACCTGAATTTATTATCCTGCTTAAATCATAAATTAAAAGCCACAAAGCACCCATCCCTATAAAACTGCAGCAGCCTGTTTGCCGGTGAGCCGGTGCTGTAGTGCGGAGTTAGTGTGCGCGTGCCTGGAATCTCGCTGCAGCCATGAGCTCTTCAACTGCAGGCTAGGACTGCGGCTAGAAATATATTTAAAGCAGAGCATCCACAGAATACAGCTGCTCCCCTGACAAGCCAGCGCAGGAATTTCTCCTGCTGACCGAGATTACATGGCTGCAAGTTGAGTCCTGGTAGATGCAATAGTCTTTATTGTAAGGTGCCCATAGTCAGTCTGTAGTAGGATCTGACTATTTATTGTGACTCACACAGCCTCATAAAGTCTAAAATATTCCATTCCACCTCTGCAAAACAATACTTAAAAAACAATAAAGAAGCCTCAAAAGATAAAACATTATTTCTGCATGGTGTAGCTTGTCCACATTAGGAGGGTATGTGGCATAATGCATAATAACAAGAGTGTAATGCTTTCTCCAGCATGATAGAGACTATAACGCAAAAAAAGCTCAAGCTAAAGCGGCCCAGCTTCAAAGGAAGATAGATAAAGTTGTAGATAAAAGGTAAATTTTATTTCCAATCTTTAAAAACAACAAATAATTAAAAAAACAGAGACCTTCGGTTTCCATCCATCAACATCATACATAAATAACAGGAAGCACAGCTTCTCAAAATAGATGCAAAAATAATATTATAACATAGCCCCATACAGTATCAAATCGCTCTATACCAGCCAGGGGTAACCAGGTAAATACGCCCAAAATTGTGGACTAAATGGCAATGCTGGACTCGATTACTTATCTTAAGCATAAAAAGTGCAAAGTGCATCTATCAGGGAAGTCCCCTTATTATGAATAAAGACAGCTAGATATAGATAAATAGATATAAGTAGATAGATAGATAGTAAATCATAGCAGGACTAGAGGATATGTATATGTACTCACATGAGTCGTCGGGGTAGGTTCCATCCCTCCTACATCAGCCGGCTCAGCTGACTGACGGTGGTGCGCGCACCCCCAGGGCTTGACTGCCGGGCGCGTGGTGGGGGGGCGGGGCTTGCCGGACGCGCATGCGCCGTTATATGCAGCGCCATTGGCTGGTTTCCGGCCACGTGATACTACACGTGACCGGTTGCCAGGGTTACTTAAAGGTCCTGGAAGGGCTTCATTACACCATCCCTTGAGAAAGCAACGCATTGTCCACGCGAAACGTGCGTTGGGTAGGTGTCCTTGCACCCTTTCATCCCCATTGGGGGATTCTCAGCCCTCGGGTAAGTGCCCTGTTACTGTTGTTTACCTATACTCCACTTCTCAGCATATTGCACTATTATGTCTCCCACCTGTTGCCTTTCATCTCCTTGGCTTTGACTCATTGTGGGGTACTATAGCAGCATTGTCTGCTTCCCTGTCCCTTAAGCCTCCAACTGGCCAGGTGTCTTATGTGCTGATTTTTGGTTGTGCTTTATCATAATCTCTATCCCGCACTGCCTACCGAGGGCCGATTACTCTGTTGGGGTGTCTGCTCTTTTTCTAACACATCGTTTATAAAATCCTTTTATGGACTCTTCATGAATTTTTATAGTGTATTATAATATTTAATAAAATATTTTCCTATTTGCATCAAAAAGCTCCTTTTGTCTCTTGCTGCTATATGTATCTTGGAGCTATGCTGCTGGCACGGCACGTGAATACTCATAGTACCCATAGGTATTGACGTGTCCCCAGCAATCATGTTTTTGGGTTTACTGTTTCTAATACCTATCTGTATGATTGATCGGCTGCCAGCTTTCTCCCCCTAGCAGAAACGCTTGGCTGAGTGCTTCCATGTTTTCTATGAGACAGCCTCCACCAGACATCACTGGCAGCAGCCTGCCTCACAGTGACTCGAAACGGCCCACACACAGATTAAAAGGTGGACTGATACTGCCCATATTTGAGGGTTCTGCCGACTTTTATGTAAGGGTTGGCCTGCTTCACATTTGTGTTTCACAATGTTTCTTAGCTATATATCACTAGTTAAATGACGTCTAAAAATGTGTGATCATGGACTGTGTCCACACGACAACCGCTTAGAGACATGTCGTGCATCTCCATGGTGATAGTCAGATGATAGTCAGATAAGTACACCAGCATACATGGTACCCCGGTTTTTTCCACAATTACACCATGTTCACATACTGCCTGGATTGATTAATTGCAAATTTTGATCCAGCTCCATCAATGGCTGATCATCATCCATGTGTGACCTACTCTAAGCAGGTGCATAAAATACAGTTGTCATCCACTTAAGGGAAAATATTGAAGTGAGGACAATAGTTTTCCCAACTTAGATTGGTTTCACACATCTGTGTTCGGACTGCGACCAACTGCTGTTGAGTTTGAGTTAGTGAATCTCTTAACCCAAACTCAACAGCCGCATAAGCATGTATGAACCTTTCAAGTTTGGTTAGGAGACCAGCGGCTGCTCTGAAAATTGCAGTGCCGACATGGACCGTGCAATCAGCCTGTTTTTATTCTAAGGAATTGACATACTTTCCAACTTCTACGTAATATATTTCATTTAGTAGGAGCATAACAGAATGGCTACCGCAGGTATGAACCCAAAGAGTCCACCAAACAGCTAGACAATGGGAATCACAGCTTGAGAACTTGCTGTGACGCCGAGTCACTTCTCGCGGACAAACAGTGAGTCAGGGTAGTCAAGGAGTCCGAGGTCAAAAGGCAGGAGGGTACGTCATAAACAGAGGGAAGTGACAGAGGCATAATCAAGCAACAGTCTGAGGTCAGAATACCAAGAGTTAAGTGGATCAGAGCAAAGGGAGCAGGCAAAATGGATGGTCAGAACGAGGTCCAAGGTCAAACAGCAAGAAGATCCAAAAGCAGAACACAAGGCACAGAGAGACAAACCACACAGAGCTGAAAGGTATGTCTGGCAGAAATCTATGACTGACAGTCCTGCTAAGTAGCTGGGCAATCACCTGGGACAGGGAACACCTGAAGGCAGCCCAGAACCTCTCATTCTCAGATTGGCCGGCCGAGCTGTCAATCAAAACACCAACAGCTCAGCATGCCCCTCCACCATATTGGACGGCTGGGTTGTAAAAGTGCTCACAGCGTCAGCAAGCCTCAGCACTAGATTAGCAGGCTGAGCTATCAATCAAAACAGACAGCTCAGCACTTCCCAGCACCAAATTGGATGGCTGAGCTATCCTAACTGTATCCCAGACACATTTAGGGTGGAATTGTGACACCTGCACAGTCCACGGTAGCATTTAGTGTCATGGGCACTTACACATTAGCAGCATAAACTTTTGCTTTCTATGATGTTGTTGGGAAACAATCAACAATGACTTAAGTGATGCTGTCTGAAATGGAAGCAATTCTGCAACTAGACAGTTCTATATTCCATTTCCCAGAATACAGATCTAGTTTCACCAATGAGCCCTATGTGCCAGTCTCCCTCTAAATCGATAAATGAACAAGCCATACAGATGGCTCCTCTCAGACACCATATTAAGGGTTTGGCTAAAGTTCAGCTCAAATGCACAAATAACATGATATTACTAGCGCTGGAATGTGCTGAATTATATTAACATGCTGTCAAGCTAAAAAAAAGGCAATCTAGATATTCGCTTCCCATCCTACCCGTGAGCTCTGTGTGTTTGGACAGGACCTACCTCAGTGTAATTCCTCCTGTGAGCATAGGAGAGCAATAATTTCCTAATTCTAGGTAGAAGAACTTGTATTATCAGATCAGGGTGGATCCTCCGTCAGGGCGGAGTATTTAGAATATTACTATTAAATATGCAAATTCTCTCTTCAGAGAGGAAGAGGACCAGAACTCTAGCGCCACCTATTGGAAGCAGCGATCCTAAAAGTCAATAACGACTCTTTAACAGACTTAGGATAAAATCCAAACTAGAATCCCAAGTTGCAGACACGATGTTTCAGGGTGCTGCCCCTATTCAGTGCAAAGTATGAGATCTGATTTGGCTATGTGAAAGGCTCTGGACTGGGATCTAAGGGGTAACATTTCTCCTAGTGGAGAGTGACAAGCCAAGCCTGGCATGGCAGAGTGAGGAGACTTATACTTTGCACTGATGAGGGGCAACACCCCGAAACACCATGTCTGAAAAATTGAGAATATGGTTTGGCTTTTATCCTAAATCATATTGCAATGCTCGTTGAAGAGTCAATATTGAATTTTAGGATCACTGCTTCGAATGGGAGGGGCTAGAGTTCCACTCCTCATGCTCTCTGAAGAAACAATTTGCATATTTAATTTCCCAGAGGAGCATGCATGGCTTATAAGCAGGGCTGTGGAGTCGGAGTCGTGGAGTCGGTATAAAATGGACCGACTTCGACTCCTAAAATATATAATAAATTGGGTACAGTAATTCAATGCAGTTTGTGGGGAATATTTTTCTGAAGAATTTGGGAAAGTTATGAAATGTCCTATAAATGTCGGTCCTATTCCTGATCTAAGGGTCTAGACTTTTAGCTGAGATTAATCTGTGCTACAGTAAATTTATCACTTAAACATGAGCCATGTATGAGGGAGTCGGAGTCGTAGTCGGTGTTGTTATGGATCCGGGTGGTGGAACCTCTGTGCAGAGAAGCAAGGAGAAACCTGAGGGGCGTAACTAAGTGTCAACCCGGACCGACCATGGCCACACGGTGGCTTAGTTGACTCCGTGAACCAAGGAGGGACCGAAAAGGTGAACCAGGTGCCACTCTGGGACCGACCTTGTGTGAGAGCAGGCGACTCCCACTGGTCAGATAGCTGAATTTGACAGGTACACCGGATGAGCACAGCAGGTGGTCTGACAGGTGATCCGGGTAGGCAAGCAGGCGGGCACGGCAGGTAGCCTGACAGGTGATCCGGGTAGGCAGGCAGGTGGGCACGGCTGAGAGACAGGCAGGCGGGTACTGGAACCTGAGGGCTGAGGAGAGTGTTAGCACACAAACAACAACAACCTTGCACAGGCACCTCCATTTTGGAGGAGGTGCTTTAAATAGAAGTGGTCCTCCGGCTATTGGCCAGGGACACTTTAGGACGGCGCACGCGGCCCCTTTAAGAGGGAGGGAGCACGTGCACCCCAAGCACAGTGCCTGGGAAGCTGCACGCGGTGTGCGCACCCCGGGCAGCAACAGGGGAGCTGGAGGACACCGGACCACGAACACGGCGGTGAGCGGGAACGACGTCTCTGCCCGGCAGGAGGCAGAGACGCCGACAATACAGTACCCCCCTTTTACGCCCCCTCTTCTTTAGGCCCGCAAGAAATTTTTCTAGAAGACAAGGGGCATGAATGTTCTCCCTGGGCTCCCAAGACCTCTCCTCAGGACCAAACCCCTTCCAATCCACAAGAAAGAAAGTCTTTCCTCTTACCCTCTTGATGGCCAAAATGTTCTCTACCTCAAAGACGTCCTCAGCGGAGACGGAAGCTGGAGTGGTACCTGGATCGTCAGAGAAAGAATTAAGGACAACCGGCTTGAGGAGGGACACATGAAAGAAGTTGGGAATCCGTAAGGAGGCTGGGAGTTTCAGCTTGTAAGCCACTGGATTTATTTGGTTCAGAATCTCGAACAGACCGATGACTAGCAGACCCAACTTGTATGATGGTATCTTGAGACGGACATATTTGGAGGAAAGCCAGACCTCGTCTCCCGGACGGAATTGAGGCGGATCCAGACGTCTCTTATCAGCATGCTTCTTCATCCGCTCGGAGGACTGAAGGAGAGCAGATCTAGTGTCTTCCCAAATCGCAGAAAATTCACTGACTAGAGACTCCATGGCAGGATTGTCCACTGAAGAGGAGACGGAAGATGGAATCCGGAGCGTAAACCAAAAAAACCTAGACTAAGCAGAAGACTCACTCACATGGTTGTTATAGGAAAACTCGGCCCAGGGCAGGAGCTCTACCCAATCGCTATGGTGAGCGTTGACAAAGTGCCAAAGAAAACTGGTAAGGATTTGATTGATATGTTCCACTTGACCATTGGACTGAGGATGATAGGCCGAAGAAAAATCCAAGGAGACATCTAGCAGCTTGCACGTGGCTCTCCAGAAGTGAGAAGTGAAGTGAACTCCTCGGTCCGAGACAATGTGGAGGGCTAAGCCGTGGAGACGGAAGATGTGACGGATGAAGTCCTTAGCCAGCACAGGTGCAGACGGAAGACCGGCCAGAGGGATGAAGTGAGCCATCTTGGAGAAGCGGTCAGCGACCACCCAAATGACAGTACAACCGGCCGATGCAGGAAGATCCGTGATGAAATCCATTGCAATATGTTGCCACAGAGTGGAAGGCATGGGAAGAGGAAGAAGACGATCGGCTGGAAGGTGTCTAGGTATCTTTTTACGGGCACAAGAGGAACAAGTCGCGACAAAATCCGCAACATCCTTGAGCAAATAATGCCGGGCAATGAGCAGAAGCGTCTTCCTCTGGCCGGCATGGCCAGCCAGTTTGGACGAATGACCCCAGCGTAAGACCCTCTTCCGATCCTGAGTCGCTACAAAGGTCTTACCAGGAGGTAGATGAGACAGGTCGAACAGAGCAACAGTCATTATTCTGGAGGGGTCAATGATGTGTAGAGGCCCCTCCTCTTGGTCGGTAGACAGAAATGAGCGGGAAAGCGTGTCGGCCTTAATGTTCTTGTCTACCGGGCGGTAATGAAGGGTGAAGCAGAATCGAGCAAAGAACAAAGACCATCTGGCCTGACGCGAGTTTAGTCTTTGGGCGGTCTGCAAATAAGCAAGGTTTTAATGGTCAGTGTAGATGACCACCGAGTGCAGGGCCCCCTCAAGCAAGTAGCGTCACTCCTCCAGTGCTAATTTGATGGCCAGCAGTTCTCGATCTCCTATGGAGTAATTGCGCTCGGACGGAGAGAAGAGTTTGGAGAAGAAACCGCAGGTCACCATTCGCCCGGACGAGGATTTCTGGGTGAGCACTGCTCCGGCCCTGGAGGAAGAGGCATTAACCTCCAGGAAGAACTGTTTATTGCAATCCGGACGGTGTAGCACTGGAGCGAAGGAGAAGGCGAATCCGGACGAGATTGTACGCCCCACGAAGATCGAGCTCAGTGAAGATCTTTGTGCCTTTTAGGTGATCAAACAGCTCCAAGATGAGAGGCAGGGGGTACTTATTTTTGATGGTAATCTGCTTTAGGCCCCTGTAGTCGATACAAGGACGAACAGCGCCGTCTTCCTTTTTGATTAAGAAGAATCCTGCTCCAGCCAGAAGATTTTCTTCAATGCATTCAGACATGGCACAGGTCTCGGCCAGCGACAAGGGGTAGATTCGCCCGCGAGGAGGTGAAGCACCAGGTATTAGGTCGATGGGGCAATCATGCGGCCTGTGAGGTGGTAGTGTCTCTGCCTCCTTTTTATCAAAGACATCTGCATAGGACCAGTAGGGTGCTGGCAGGCCAGGTAGGTTAGCCGAAGTAGACGGGGGGGGGGGGGGGGTCGAGCAGAATGAACCGGAACCAGACAGGTCTTATGACATTCCTTACCCCAATGGGGCACCTCACCCGAGCTCCAATTCAGGACGGGCTCATGTCTCTGTAACCAATGTAGACCAAGCAAGAGGGGATGAGAGAGACCGGACAGTACGTAAAAGGAGATCTTCTCTGAGTGCAGCATTCCCACCTGAAGAGTTACCAGCTCAGTAACCAACAAGATGGTTTCAGGGAGAAGCTTACCATCCACAGAGGAAACCATTAAAGGATCCGCCAGACGTATGGTAGGAATCTGAAAACGCTCCACAACGGCCTGTTGAATGAGATTCCCAGCGGCTCTGGAATCCAGATGGGCAGTCTTGAAGAAGCGGGTCTCACCACTGGTAACAGAAACGGACAGAGTCAAGGGCGGAGAGGAAGAACTCTTGCCTAGGTCGAACTCTCCGAGCGGTCCTAGACGCTGCAGTTTCCCAGCCTCACCGGGCAGGAGCGGATCTGATGCTCTATATTGCCACAGTAGAAGCAACTCCCCTCTGCGCGGCGGGTATCCTGGTGAGACTTGACCATCTTAACTTAGTCAATATGCATAGGCTCTGGAGAAGACACCCGTGGGAGTGCTGGTTGCGAGACTGGACTTTGGAGGATTGGAGCAAGGCGCAGAGGTTTCCTTTCATGGGTTGTCTCCGTAGCACATTCCAGAAAACGGATGTCCATCTGGGTAGCTAATGACACCAGGTCGTCCAGGGAGGGAGGTATGTCACGACCGGCTAGCTCATCCTTGATCTGTCTGGAAAGGCCCTCCCAAAAAGTGGACACCAGGGCCTCATTGTTTCAGGCAAGTTCAGATGCGAGGGTTCGGAAACGCATGGCATACTGTCCCACAGATAGACTCCCTTGGCGGAGTCAGAGAAGTGAGGAGGCAGTAGAAAGTTTTCGTCCAGGCTCATCGAACACCTTCCGGAAAGCTGCGAGGAAAGCCTGGAGATCGGACACCAGAGGATCCCCTCTCTCCCACAGAGGGTTAAGCCACGCCAAGGCCTCTCCGGTGAGGTGAGACATGAAGAATGCCACCTTGCCCCGGTCGGAGGTGAACTGGTGTGCCAGGAGTTCAAAGTGCAGCGTGCACTGATTTATGAAGCTCCGACATAGGACAGGGACACCACCAAAACGTGGAGGCGCAGAAAGCCGGGGTCCGAAGCCGGGTGCCACAGCGAAGCGGGTGCTGCTCGATTAGAGGCGGACACAGTCGGGATGGACAGGGCGTCCAGACGGGAGTTGACTGTCCGCAGATAAGACAGGATAGTATCCTGTTGGGATCTCTGGCGAGAGAACTCTTGATACAGGTCTGAGAGCGAAGGAGCCTGAGAGCCACCGGGTTCCATGGCCTGTGCAAACTGTTACGGATCCGGGTGGTGGAACCTCTGTGCAGAGATGCAAAGAGGGACCAGAGGGGCGTAACTAAGTGCCGACCCTGGCCACACGGCGGCTTAGTTGACTCCGTGAACCAAGGAGGGACCGGGAAGGTGAACCAGGTGCCACGCTGGGATCGACCTTGTGTGAGAGTAGGCGACTCAAACTGGTCAGATAGCTGAAGCTGAGTGGTACAGCGGATGAGCACGGCAGGTGGTCTGACAGGTGATCCGGGTAGGCAAACCGGCAGGCATGGCAGGTAAACTGACAGGTGATGCAGATAGGCAAGCGGCGGGCACGGCAGGTAGACAGGCAGGCACAGCAGGTAGACAGGCAGGCGGGCACGGCTGATAGACAGGCTAGCGGGTACTGGAACCTGAGGGCTGAGGAGAGTGTTAGCACACAAACAACAACCTTGCACAGGCACCTCCATTTTGGAGGAGGTGCTTTAAATAGGATTGGTCCTCCAGCTATTGGCCAGGGACTCTTTAGGACGGCGCGCGCGGCCCCTTTAAGAGGGAGGGAGCACGCGCCCCAAGCACAGTGCCCGGGAAAGCTGCGCGCACCCCGGGCATCAGCAGGGGAGCTGGAGGACGCTGGATCGGGACAGTGGTGGTGAGGGGAACGGCTTCTCTGCCCGGCAGAGACGCAGTCGCTACAGGTGTCATGGAAATTGAGGAGTCGGAGGTTTGGCTTACCAACTCCACAGCCCTGCTTATAATTCTCCTGACTCTGATATACCATGCTTGGCTTTCACTCTCCATAAGGAGAAACGTTACCTCTTAGACCAGTGACGTCAAACTCAAATACACAAAGGGCCAAAATGAAAAGTTTGGACAACATCGCAGGCCAACCTTGATATTTATTAAAAAAAAGTTTCTACAGTTGAAGTTCTTCCTTATTAAATATGATGAACTTTTTCACATGCAAACAAACTTAAAGGGGTTGTCCCATGAACAAAGTACATTTTAATTAATAGATCTTAGAATAAGATGTTAGAGCAGTAAAAAGTATATGGCCCAATGGCCTAATTTAACTCCTTCACCCCCGAGTCTGTTTTCACTTTCATGAATGGGCCAAATTTTACAATTCTGATCACTGTCACTTTGAGTTAATAACTCTGGAACGCTTCAACAGATCCCACTGATTCCAAGATTGTTTTCTCATAACTAGTGATGAGCGAGCATGCTCGTCACTACTAGTTACTCGCCCGAGCATCACAGTGGTCAAGATGCTTGTTACTTGGCAAGTATTTTTTGAATATTCGGACGGGAACTAGAAACCCCGCCCCGCATGTTTGGCGCTTAGTAGGCAGCCAATTAACATGCAGGGATTGCCTGACAGTCACTGTAATGCCGTAGCCATGTTGGTTATGGCATTACAGTGATTGGCTGGCTGTATAGCGTCATCAGGTCTATAGAAGACCCGGGACCCTATGCTCGTCACAGTCTAACCTTCAAACAGGCAGAGTAGGGAGAGGTGCTACTGAGTGAGGGAGAGAATTGGTGGTTATTTTAGGCAGGGATTCCACACCACTATTATTTATTTCATCTACACCATCAGTCCTTGTAAGGGTTCATTCTGAAGAATATTAATACTGTTGGGCTGAACGCCAGGGTGACACCACTGCCTCTTCCCCGTTGTACGTGCATGCCAATCCCCTGTCCATGACGCAGGCAAAGATGCCTCCCACCCTGCACCTGTCGTTGCACACTTGCAACCACAACTGTCAGCAACCACGTCCATGCCCTTGTCCCAGCGCAGCGTTCAGTTCTCCCTACCCCAATCCTTGGAATGCAAGCGCAAATATGCAGCCACCCACCCACAGGCCACAATACTAAACTGCATTGGAAATGTTGCCTTTTAGGCTTGTGGAGATGGAAGCTTTCCGCAACCTCATGGCGGCGGCTGTCGCTTGGTACTCGGTCCCCAGACGCCACTATTTCTCTCGGTGTGCCGTCCCCGCCTTACACAAGCACGTGTCCCAGAACATTACCCATGTCCTCACCAACGTAGTTAACTAGGACGGTCCACCTAACCATGGACTCGTGGACAAGTGCTTGTCACCGATGGTACATTTCACTGACGGCACACTGGGTGAATATTAGGGCTGGAATCGTGGCATGAACGGTCTCTCTACACCTTGGAGGTCCTGGCCTGCCCTGCCGACAGAGTTTTGTCAGAGACGGTTTTTAGTGCCGCCAAGGGTATTATAACTGATAAGAGCCAGCCTGTTAGCATTTTTGCGCCTATCAAAATGAACAAGGGTTGGATTGGCCCAGACTTCTCAACACCACCGGATGACAGCAGCGGAACATAAACTCAAATCCAGCATTTTGGCTTTTTTTTTTTTTATCTATTCCCATGCACCCCTTTCGCACTCAGACATGGGTATGCGCTTCAAGATTTCATATTTTTATGTTGTCTTCCTCCTTCTCATCCTCGACCACCATAACAGGGTAGCCATCATGCAACACCCCCATTATTTTTTTAAGGGCATTTATGATGCCCACACACATACACATACATATATATACATATATAATATTCTCATTGAATACTTTGTTCTGCACAAAGTTGAATGTGCTGACAACAAAATCACAAAAAAATCATCAATGGAAATCAAATTTGTTAACCAATGGAGGCCTGGATTTGGAGTCACCCCCAAAATTAAAGTGGAAAAACACACTACAGGCTGATCCAACTTTGATGTAATGTCCTTAAAACAAGTCAAAATGAGGCTCAGTATTGTGTGTGGCCTCCACGTGCCTGTATGACCTCCCTACAACGCCTGGGCATGCTCCTGATGAGGTTGCGGATGGTCTCCTGTGGGATCTCCTCCCAGACCTGGACTAAAGCATCCGCCAACTCCTGGACAGTCTGTGGTGCAACTGACGTTGGTGGATAGAGCGAGACATGATGTCCCAGATGTGCTCAATCGGATTCAGGTCTGGGGAACGGGCGGGCCAGTCCATAGATTCAATGCCTTCATCTTGCAGGAACTGCTGACACACTCCAGCCACATGGGGTCTGGCATTGTCCTGCATTAGGAGGGACCCAGGGCCAACCGCATCAGCATATGGTCTCACAAGGGGTCTGAGGATCTCATCTCGGTACCTAATGGCAGTCAGGCTACCTCTGGCGAGCACATGGTGGATTGCTGTGCAGCCCTCCAAAGAAATGACACCCCACACCATTACTGACCCACTGCCAAACCGGTCATGCTGAAGGATGTTGCAGCCAGCAGATCGCTCTCCATGGTGTCTCCAGACTCTGTCACATCTGCTCAGTGTGAACCTGCTTTCATCTGTGAAGAGGACAGGACGCCAGTGGCAACTTTGCCAATCCTGGTGTTCTGTGGCAAATGCCAAGCGTCCTGCACGGTGTTGGGCTGTGAGCACAACCCCCATCTGTGGACATCGGGCCCTCACACCACTCTCATGGAGTCGGTTTCTAACCGTTTGTGCAGACACATGCACATTTGTGGCCTGCTGGAGGTCATTTTGCAGGGCTCTGGCAGTGCTCCTCCTGTTCCTCCTTGCACAAAGGCGGAGGTAGCGGTCCTGCTGCTAGGTTGTTGCCCTACTACAACCCCCTCTCCACGTCTCCTGGTGTACTGGCCTGTCTCCTGGTAGCTCCGCCAGCCTATGGACACTACGCTGACAGACACCGCAAACCTTCTTGCCACAGCTCGCATTGATGTGCCATCCTGGATGAGCTGCACTACCTGAGCAACTTCTGTGGGTTGTAGAGTCCGTCTCATGCTTCCACGAGTGTGAAAGCACAACCAACATTCCAAAGTGACCTAAACATCAGCCAGAAAGTATTGGTACTGAGATGTGGTCTGTGGTCCCCACCTGCAGAACCACTCCTTTATTGAGGGTGTCTTGATAATTGACAATAATTTCCATCTATTGTCTATTCCATTTGCACAACAGCATGTGAAATTGATTGTCAATCAGTGTTGCTTCCTAAGTGGACAGTTTGATTTCACAGACGTTTGATTTACTTGGAGTTATATTCTGTTGTTTAAGTGTTCCCTTTATGTTTTTGAGCAGGGTGTATTATATTATAATATATTACAGTACAGACCAAAAGTTTGGACACACCTTCTCATTTAAAGATTTTTCTATATTTTCATGACTATGAAAATTGTACATTCACACTGAAGGCATCAAAACTATGAATTAACACATGTAGAATTATATACTAAACAAAAAAGTGTGAAACAACTGAAAATATGTCTTATATTCTAGGTTCTTCAAAGTAGCCACCTTTTGGTTTGATGACTGCTTTGCACACTCTTGGCATTCTCTTGATGAGCTTCAAGAGGTAGTCACCAGAAATGGTCTTCCAACAATATTGAAGGAGTTCCCAGAGATGCTTAGCACTTGTTGGCCCTTTTGCCTTCACTCTGCGGTCCAGCTCACCCCAAACCATCTCAATTGGGTTCAGGTCTGGTGACTGAGGAGGCCAGGTCATCTGGCGTAGCACCCCATCACTCTCCTTCTTGGTCAAATAGCCCTTACACAGCCTGGAGGTGTGTTTGGGGTCATTGTCCTGTTGAAAAATAAATGATGGTCCAACTAAACGCAAACCGGATGGAATAGCATGCCGCTGCAAGATGCTGTGGTAGCCATGCTGGTTCAGTATGCCTTCAATTTTGAATAAATCCCCAACAGTGTCACCAGCAAAGCGCCCCCACACCATCACACCTCCTCCTCCATGCTTCACGGTGGGACCCAGGCATGTAGAGTCCATCCGTTCAACTTTTCTGCGTCGCACAAAGACACGGTGGTTGGAACCAAAGATCTCAAATTTGGACTCATCAGACCAAAGCACAGATTTCCACTGGTCTAATGTCCATTCCTTGTGTTCTTTAGCCCAAACAAGTCTCTCCTGCTTGTTGCCTGTCCTTAGCAGTGGTTTCCTAGCAGCTATTTTACCACGAAGGCCTCCTGCACGAAACCTCCTCTTAACAGTTGTTGTAGAGATGTGTCTGCTGCTAGAACTCTATGTGCCATTGACCTGGTCTCTAATCTGAGCTGCTGTTAACCTGCGATTTCTGAGGCTGGTGACTCGGATAAACTTATCCTCAGAAGCAGAGGTGACTCTTGGTCTTCCTTTCCTATGGCGGTCCTCATGTGAGCCAGTTTCTTTGTAGAGCTTGATGGTTGTTGCAACTGCACTTGGGGACACTTTCAAAGTTTTCCCAATTTTTCAAACTGACTGACCTTCATTTCTTAAAGTAATGATGGCCACTCGTTTTCTTTACTTAGAATTTGTATTATGGCAAGAAAAAAGCAGCTAACAGTCTATTCAGTAGGACTATCAGCTGTGTATCCACCAGACTTCTGCACAACACAACTGATGGTCCCAACCCCATTTATAAGGCAAGAAATCCCACTTATTAAACCTGACAGGGCACACCTGTGAAGTGAAAACCATTTCCAGTGACTACCTCTTGAAGCTCATCAAGAGAATGCCAAGAGTGTGCAAAGCAGTCATCAAAGCAAAAGGTGGCTACTTTGAAGAACCTAGAATATAAGACATATTTTCAGTTGTTTCACACTTTTTTGTTAAGTATATAATTCCACATGTGTTAATTCATAGTTTTGATGCATTCAGTGTGAATGTACAATTTTCATAGTCATGAAAATACAGAAAAATCTTTAAATGAGAAGGTGTATACAAACTTTTGGTCTGTACTGTAATATATATATATATACATACATACATACATACATACACGTACCCCAGGTGTATTACCAGTCTAGGAGACCCACTCCTTAATAATTTGCAACACAATGTTTCTGAGCCCCATCACTACGTCTCTTCAAAGTGGTATTGGAGTGTGTCCTAATTTTTGGCAGCCATTGAACTTACTGCATATGCAATAACAGTCTAGGAGACACACTCGTTAATAGTGGGAAGGCCAATTCACATTGATTCTATATTCTACAATATTACCTCTCTTATCTGCAATTCGTGTACGGATGAGCTATTGCACTAGGGATAGCGTATTGCACTAGGGATAGCGTATTACATGCATCCAGCCAAGGATTATTGCCTTATACTCCATGCTGCTGCAAAAAAAAAAATCTATTCTATTCCCTATTAATATCTGCATTTACAAAAGGGACAGGTGCTGACATCATCAGCTGGAAATGAGTGTTCATTCTGGTCGCATACATCTCTTACACTGTCTATAACTTGGATTGCTTTTTTTCCCAAAAATCATTGACAGATTCATGCTTTTTTAATATAATCTGCACTCCGAAATTGATCAAAGCAGGCAGGGTTGCTTGCGTTGCTCCATAGTTTGGTGCTGCCACAACAAAAAAAAAAAAAAAAAAAACCTTCGGGGCCGGTTAAAATCTATTTATTTTTTATTCTACAATATTACCGCCCCTATCTGAAATTCGTGTACAGGTGAGCTATCGCAGTGTGGATAGTGTATTATACGTATCCAGCCAGGGATTATTGCCTTATACTCTTTGATTCTGTAAAGAAACAAAAAAATATATATATATATTCTATTCCCTAATGATACCGCTGTTCGCTGCATTTAGAATAGGAACAGGTGCTAGGTGGTAACATCGGCTGGAAGAGAGTGTTCATTCTGGTCACATACATATCTTCCATAGTGCATAACTAGATTGATTCTTTCCATACACTCATTGACGGATTCATATTTTTTAAGGTGATCTGTACTCAGAAATTAATGGACCTCAAAATTTGTTGTGCAATTTTCCCTGAGTATGCCGATACCCCATATGTGGTCGAAAACTAATTTTGAGGCACAGTGCAAAGCTCAGAACGGAAGAAGCACCATATTGGGAATTCAGATTTTGCTGGACTGGTTTGAGGGTGCCATGTCACACTGGCAGAGCCCCTGAGGTGCCAGAACAGAAGAGGTTACAAACTACACCTCTCAATGAATCCATCCAGGGGTGCAGTGATCATATTGACATTAGAGGTGGGTCACAGAATTTTATACCATTGGGCAGAGAAAAAGAAAAAAATAATTACATTTTCCAGTACATCCCCATGACACCACCATAGGAGGAGGAGTAATCCCATATCCTATGTAGGGACAGGAAGCACAAGAGGTTAAAAGCCCTCCCACCCCCAACCCCCTCAATGTTTTTCCTGTCCCTACACAGGACAGGGAGTACAGGAGGAGCGCTGGTGCGAAGGAAAAGATACCTCAGGGGACCACGGGGGGGGGAATCGGGGTGGCCTCGGTACTCTCCTTCCCGCTGCCAAGAAGGTCGTGGGCCGACATTCCCTGTCGAGAGTCCCTCAACCCTCCGGTGTGCTGGAGCCTCGGGGTGCCGCTTCCCCATCGCAGGGCTCTCGGCGTCCTGCTTCTCCCGTCTCCAGGACCGCCCAGCGACGAAGCCGGAAGTCCGGAGATGACGACTTCCGGTGGCGGTCGCGCGGGAAATTCAAACCGTGGTTAGAACAGACGCCAGGGAGCAGGAGAAAAATGACAGGATGACCAGGTAAGGTATGAGAAGGGGGGCTGGGGAGCAGCAAAGGCAGGCTTACAGCTTTGGCACCCCTGGCAGTACAATGGCAGATATGTCTCACCCTGATACCTTCCCTGGATCACCCCACAGTCATGTAAGTGTACCATTACCCCTTTTTATATGGCTAATGGGGCTTAAGCTTACCAGGCCCTCCATATTTTTTATAGGATGTCTCTGGGCAATTACCACCTCCTTCTGAAAAAAAGAAGGATGGAAAAAGGCCACAGTAAAATCCAAGAGGTGCCTGGATTGTAACATCAAACTTCCCGACTCACATACAAAACGTCTATGTGCTGAATGTAGAGCCTCCATGCTAAAGGAGCACGGGGCTTTATTAAATGAGATGCGCAGTATAATTAAAAGAAGTTCAGGCTTCTATCACGTCTCTGCAGCCCCCACGTTCAGGAGTCCAGGATGTCCTGGGACCCAAAAGACCCAGAGAAGATATAGCACCATCTTCTGAGGGTGAAAAAAGCCTGGGAAGCTTCAGTGGCAATTATTAAATCTAATGTCTCTGCTACATCTATTGCCAGATCCATGAGAGTCTGGCTAGAAGAGCTAGAGAGTCACCCAGGAGATAGCACCCCGAGGGAATATCTCCTTCAATCATTGCCCCTATTAAAAATAGCAACAAATTTTAAGGCCGACGCTTCAGCGGAATCGGTCAGATTTGCGGTCAGAAATAATGCTCTTTGCAACTCAGCAGGTAGAACTGTTTGGTTAAAAACATGGTCTGGAGATACAGCTTCTAAGAACAAGCTGTGCTCCATTCCATTTTCAGGGCTCAGGAGTATTCGGACCTGTACTAGATGACATTCTAGAAAAAGCGTCCGATAGATAAAAAGAAGGGCTTCCCCGAGGAGAAAAAGAAGGAGCAGCCCTTTCGTAAACCGTCCCTCTCCCGTAAATATAACACGCAGAAAAAAGTTGGGGTCCACAAGCTGGAGTTTTAATAAGGGGAACAAAGATAAAAGATACCAGCCTAGTACTAGTTCCCGTCCAAAACGACAATGACTATGTCAGAGTAGGGGGGGGGGGGGATTCAAGTTTTTCAGAAACAGTTGGCATCGGGTAACGCAAAATCCCTGGATACTAACAACTATAGCGCAGGATAGAATTTTCTCAAAATCCCCCTTAAAAATTCCGCCTGACGAGAGGTTCCCCTACCTCTCTTTCCTGTCTGCAGGAAGACATAGAGAAGCTGCTACATCAGAGGGTTATTGTGCCAGTTCTAGAACACGAACATCATCAGGGCCATTACTCCTCTCTGTTTTCAATAAAGAAACAGTAAGGGGAGTTCCGTACGATTATCAACCTGAAACCCCTAAACCGATGGGTCCGCTACAAGAAATTCCGCATGGAATCAGTAAGATCAGCCATCCCGCTAATAGACATGGATGCGGTAATGTGCACCCTGGACCTCAGGGATGCATACTACCACCTGCTAATACATTCCTCAAGTCAGCAATATCAGAGGTTTGCACTACCATCAGGCAGTCAGATTCTACACTACCAGTTCCGATGTCTTCACTTTGGCCTGTCATCTGCTCCCAGAATCTTTACAAAGATAATGGCAGAGGTGGTGGCCTATATCCGACTCAGCGATATTACCATCATTCCGTACTTGGACGACTTCCTGTTGGTAGCAGGATCTCCTCTAGAAATGACGCAACATCTGGAATTTGTCCTACGGACATTAACCAGCCTTGGTTTGATTGTGAACAAAGAAAAATCCAATCTTGTCCCAAGTACATCACACATCTTCCTGGGAGTCCATCTCAACTCCCGAATATGAATGTCTTGTCTCCCGGAAGACAAGATGCTCTCAATTCCATAAAGGATTCGTTCTTTCGCAAGAGAAAAAAAACCTCCAATCCGGAAAGCAATAAGTATTTTGGGAATCACCTGCGTCAGATGGAGCCAGTTCCATTCCAGGCCTCTACAGAAATGCATCCTGGAAGTAACAGACGGACATCAGAATTACCTAGACAGGAAGATGTCTTTGTCCAGAGACACCCAGGACTCTCTACACTGTTGGCTTGACCAGCAGAATCTACAGACGGGCGTGCAGTGGATTCTGGAACCTTTTCTTTTAGTGACCATGGACGCAAGTTTCTCAGGATGGGGAGCTCGAGTGGGAGATTCTTATCTGCAAGGAGCATGGTCCACAGAGATTCAGACCCGATCATCAAATTTTCAGGAACTGCAGGCAATCTGGGAAGCCCTACAGAGAAGCCGGGCGGTATTAAAAGACAGACATGTAAAAATTTTGTCGGACAACATCACGGCAGTTTCTTTCATCAGATATCAGGGCGGATCAAGACATCCACTTCTCCAGTCCCTGGCCAACAGGATATTCTTAGGGACAGAGAAGATAGTGAGCTCCATTTCAGCAGTTCACCTTCGGGGATCCGACAATCAGGAGGCAGATTACCTCAGCAGGCGTCAGATGAAGGCTTCAGAATGGGAACTGAAGGAAGAGGTATTCCAGCAATTAACCCGCAGATGGGGTCAGCCGCACCTAGACCTTTTTGCATCCAGAACAAATGAAAGATGTCGTCTTCGCTTCTCTCTCGACCCAGGAGATCATCCTCTGGACGCACTCTCACAATATTGGGGAGAGGGCCTAACATAAAACTTCCCACCTGCTCCTCTAATTCCGAGAATGCTGCGGAAAATTCAGGAAGATCGGGCGACAGTCAAAGCAATTGTCCCGTACTGGCCAAGGAGAAGTTGGTTCTCCCTTCTATGCCATCTAGCGTTGGAAAACCCAATCATTTTACCTTTTCAGGAAGATCTTCAGGCGCAAGGTCCACTGTTGCATCAGAATCTTCAACCGCTCCAGCTCTCAGCCTGGCTTCTGAAGGGGAGATCCTGAAGAACAAGGGCTTATCCGCCAGAGTGATTCAGACTATGCAGGCTAGTAGAAAACCTGTAACCCAGGCCATATAAAGTACAGACCAAAAGTTTGGACACACCTTCTCATTTTAAGATTTTTCTGTATTTTCATGACTATGAAAATTGTACATTCACACTGAAGGCATCAAAACTATGAATTGACATGTGGAATTATATACTTAACAAAAAAGTGTGAAACAACTGAAAATATGTCTTATATTCTAGGTTCTTCAAAGTAGCCACATTTTGCTTTGATGACTGCTTTGCACACTCTTGGCATTCTCTTGATAAGCTTCAAGAGGTAGTCACCGGAAATGGTCTTCCAACAATCTTGAAGGAGTTCCCAGAGATGCTTAGCACTTGTTGGCCATTTTGCCTTCATTCTGCGGTCCAGCTCACCCCAAACCATCTCAATTGGATTCAGGTCTGGTGACTGAGGAGGCCAGGACATCTGGAGTAGCACCCCTTCACTCTCCTTCTTGGTCAAATAGCCCTTACACAGCCTGGAGGTGTGTTTGGGGTCATTTTCCTGTTGAAAAATAAATGATGGTCCAACTAAACGCAAACCAGATGGAATAACATGCCGCTGCAAGATGCTGTGGTAGCCATGTTGGTTCAGTATGCTTTCAATTTTGAATAAATCCCCAACAGTGTCACCAGCAAAGCACCCCCACACCATCACACCTCCTCCTCAATGCTTCACGGTGGGAACCAGGCATGTAGAGTCCATCCGTTCACCTTTTCCGCGTCGCACAAAGACACAGTGGTTGGAACCAAAGATCTCAAATTTGGACTCATCAGACCAAAGCACAGATTTCCACTGGTCTAATGTCCATTCCTTGTGTTCTTTAGCCCAAACAAGTCTCTTCTGCTTGTTGCCTGTCCTTAGCAGTGGTTTCCTAGCAGCTATTTTACCATGAAGGCCTGCTGCACAAAGTCTCCTCTTAACAGTTGTTGTAGAGATGTGTCTGCTGCTAGAACTCTGTGTGGCATTGACCTGGTCTCTAATCTGAGCTGCTGTTAACCTGTGATTTCTGAGGCAGGTGACTCGGATAAACTTATCCTCAGAAGCAGAGGTGACTCTTGGTCTTCCTTTCCTGGGGCGGTCCTCATGTGAGCCAGTTTCTTTGTAGCGCTTGATGGTTTTTGCAACTGCACTTGGGGACACTTTCAAAGTTTGCCCAATTTTTTGGACTGACTGACCTTGATTTCTTAAAGTAAAGTAATGATGGCCACTCGTTTTTCTTTACTTAGAATTTGTATTATGGAAAGAAAAAAGCAGCTAACAGTCTTTTCAGTAGGACTATCAGCTGTGTATCCACCAGACTTCTGCACAACACAACTGATGGTCCCAACCAGGGACTACCTCTTGAAGCTCATCAAGAGAATGCCAAGAGTGTAAAAAGCAGTCATCAAAGCAAAAGGTGGCTACTTTGAAGAACCTAGAATATAAGACATATTTTCAGTTGTTTCACACTTTTTTGTTAAGTATATAATTCCACATGTGTTAATTCATAGTTTTGATGCCTTCAGTGTGAATGTACAGTCATGGCCAAAAGTTTTGAGAATGACACCAAAATTATATTTTCCCATGATCTGCTGGCCTCTGGTTTTTATTAGTGTTTGTCTGATGTTTATATCACATACAGAAATATAATTGCAATCATATTATGAGTACCAATAGGTTATATTGACAGAATGAGTTAATGCAGCAAGTCAATATTTGCAGTGTTGCCCCTTCTTCTTCAAGACCTCTGTAATTCTCCCTGGCATGCTCTCTGTAACATACCTGGCGGCGTCCTTGCATAGTGGTCCATCTCCCACTGTGCAAGAGCGCGCACTTGATCTCCTGTCCAGAATGTCTCTCTGGCTTCCCTCCATGCTGTCTGTTTGTGTCTGTTTCTGCTGCTTAAGGGCGGCGCCCGATCACTTCCTGCTTTTTGTACCTGCTGTGGGTCACACCTCTTGTGCGTCCTCAGCCTATTGCTGTCTGTCACCTGGTATATAGCTCAGCTGCGCCCATCTATCCCTGCCTGAGCATAGTGTTTCTTTCAGTGTGTGCGTGCACTCTGAAGGTGCCAGGTCCCGTTCTGTGTTCTCTTGCCTGCCTATCCTGGAGGCTGTATTTCCAGGCCTGTCTGAACACGCTCCTAGCCTGTTCCTCCTGCCTTCTAGGGGCCGATTACCTAGACCTGTTCCTGTATCTTGTCTGACCTGTCTGAACACGCTCCTAGCCTGTTCCTCTCGCCTTCTAGGGGCTGATTACCTAGACCCGCTCCTGTATCTTGTCTGTCCTGTCTGAACACGCTCCTTGCCTGTTCGTCCTGCCTCTCTGGGGGCCGTATTCCCAGACCCGCTCCTGTATTCCGCTGCAGTGTCGGTCTCCTCCGTACACTCAGTTCCAGTCTGAACTCTCTCCTATCCTTTACCTGTTTTGCCTCTATGTCCGTTCCCTTCCTTTTTCTGCAGAGTCTGAACTCGTACCTAACTCCTGCTTGTTGTCTCTGTACTCCCGTTTGTGAGTTTGTGGTCCACTCGCTACTTCACTGCAAGTACCCTGTGGGTGTCTGGCTCTGCCTTTCCCTTCCTGTCTGTTCCGTGTGAACAGAGCCCTGTCCCCCCTACTCAGCCTAGCCTGCTCTGACTCCTTTGCTCACCGCTCCGGCGGTTCTAGCCTGCTCTGACTCCTTTGCTCACCGCTCCGGCGGTTCTAGCCTGCTCTGACTCCTTTGCTCACCGCTCCGGCGGTTCTAGTCTGCTCTGACTCCTTTGCTTACCGCTCCGGCGGTTCTAGCCTGCTCTGACTCCTTGCTCACTGCTCCGGCAGTCCTGTCCTGCCCTGCTTCTGCCCGCTGCTCCGGCAGTCCTGTCCTGCCCTGCTTCTGCCCGCTGCTCCGGCAGTCCTGTCCTGCCCTGCTTCTGCCCGCTGCTCCGGCAGTCCTGTCCTGCCCTGCTTCTGCCCGCTGCTCCGGCAGTCCTGTCCTGCCCTGCTTCTGCCCGCTGCTCCGGCAGTCCTGTCCTGCCCTGCTTCTGCCCGCTGCTCCGGCAGTCCTGTCCTGCCCTGCTTCTGTCCGCTGCTCCGGCAGTCCTGTCCTGCCCTGCTTGTGCTCGCTGCTCCTGCAGCCCCGTCCTGCTCTGTTCTTGCCCACCGCTTCGGGCGTTCCCTCTCTGCTGTGGTTGTCTACCGCATCTGCGGTTCTGTGACCCAGTCTGTACTGGGTCTTAACCTTTCTGTGCTCCAGCCCGTCCTTTCGGCCAGTACCTCCCTGCCTGCATACTCGCCTGTATCCACCCATCTGCATACCTGCCGTGTTTGCTTATATCCACCAGTCTGTGCCAGCCTAACCTGCCTGTTCCTGAGTCCCAGTGTGTACTGGGTCCTATCCCGCCTGTGTTCCTACCTGCTAGTGCCTCCCTGTCTGCACTCTAGCTGTGCTTGCCTGTACCCCTCTGCCTGTATTGTTCCTGAGTCCCAGTGTGTACTGGGTCCTATCCCGCCTGTGTTCCTACCTGCTAGTGCCTCCCTGTCTGCACTCTAGCTGTGCTTGCCTGTACCCCCCGGCCTGCATACCCACCTGCCTGCATACCAGTCGTGCCTGCCTATACCCACCAGTCTGTGTGCCAGCCTACCAGTCTGTTCCTGTATTCCCCTGTGTGGGTCAACAGCCGTGTCCGGGGTCTGTCCTGGAGTAGCACCTGGTCCCTCTGCTCGGTTCCTCCTTGGTGCACTGGCGTCGTATGCCGTCGTGCGACCCTGGTCGGATCGGGTGAATACCTAGTTACGCCCCTCCAGGCATTCACTCTCCGGCACGGTCCAGTGGAATCACTACAATCACACGCACACGCCGCTCAGCCCGGGCGTGTGCATAACAGCATGCTCAGGCCATGGTTCCCGTTGAGCCCCACGGCCTTCGCTCTCTGAGAAGTTTTCCAGCGAATACATGCATTAAAATAAATAAATAAATATATATATATATTTTTTTTTTCTTTTCCTTTAGCTGAGTTCCAGGCGAATTACGCACCCGTCCAGATGGATCTATCTGCTCTCGTTCCCGCGGATCCGCTACGTTATTATGGGGATCCTAGACAAAGTCGTGCATTTGTGGAGCAATGCATGCTACACTTCAAGTTCTACCCTCTATGTTTTCCCACCGATCGGGTTAAGGTGGCATTCATTATGTCTTACCTGGCGGGTGATGCCTTGGAATAGATCAACCCCCTATATGAAACACAGGATCCGATCCTCCTGGACCTAATGGCCTTCCTGGTGGCCTTTCTAATGGTCTTCGATGATCCTAACCCGGAGGCTCCTGCTGAAGCTTCACTTCCCAATATCCCGGAGCAGCCCCAATGGGTAATGTGTGTGGGTAGCGCAATAGTCCTCCAGCCCAATGAGACTACTGCCCACCCAGAATCCTCACAGGGTGACTACGCTTTCCGGAATACTTCTCCCAACCTCAAGAGGCAGTCCAGTCGTGCTAGACGTAGAGGCAAGCCGTCACGCCAGGGTCTGTCCTCCCTGAGACCTCCTGACCCCAACCTTGAAGTCCCTACTGAAGCTTCATCTCCCTGTATCCCGGAGAAGCCCCAACGGGTAATGTACGTGGGTAGTGCACCAGTTCTCCTGCCCGAAGAGACTTCTGCCCATCCAGACTCCACACAGGAGAACTTCCTGCACCCGGCATCAGATGCTTCACCCACTTTAACCGGTGTGCATGTCCAAGGATGCTCCAAAGCTGTGGTTACCTCAGAGTCTGTGCACCTCTACTACCTGGCGGAGGACCCCCTGTTGCCTCCTGAATCCTCCGGGATACCACTCGATGACAAATGGAGAGAGAATTCTCTACACCCGGTACTCGATACTTTGTCCGCTTCGTCCTGTGAGCCTGACAATGGGTACCCCAAAGTGGTAGTTACCCCCGAGTCTCTACACCCCTCCAACCAGGCGGAGGACCTCCAGCTGTCTCCTGAACCCTTCGGGGTGCTACCTGGTAGCGAAAGGACAGAGACTCTCCTATACTCTGTACCTGATACCTCGCTCGCTTCGTCCAGTGAGTCCAACCTAGTGTACTCCGAAGCAGAGGTTACTCCCGAGTCTCTACACCCCTCCGACCAGGCGGAGGACCTCCAGTTGTCTCCTGAACCCTTCGGGGTGCTACCTGGTAGCGAAAGGACAGAGACTCTCCTATACTCTGTACCTGATACCTCGCTCGCTTCGTCCAGTGAGTCCAACCTAGTGTACTCTGAAGCAGAGGTTACTCCCGAGTCTCTACACCCCTCCGACCAGGCGGAGGACCTCCAGTTGTCTCCAGAACCCTTCGGGGTGCCACCTGGTGGTAAATGGACAGAGACTTTCCTATACTTGGTACCCGATACCTCGCCTGCTTCGTCCAGTGAGTCCGACCTAGTGTACTCTGAAGCAGATGTTTTCTCTGAGCCTCTGCACTCTTCTGACCCGGCAGAGGACCTCCAGTTGTTTCCTGAATCCTCCGGGGTACCACCAGAAAACAAAGAGACAGTGACTTTTCCTCATTATGTACCTGATAACCCGTCTATTTCTTCCTGTGAGCTTGACAAGATGTACCTCGAAGCAGAGATTACCCCCAAGTCTCTGTCCCCCTCCAACCCGGTGGAGGACTTCCAGTTGTCTCCTGTACCCTCTGGGGTGCCACCTGAAAATATGTGGAGAGAGACTTCCTTGTGTGCTGTTCCTGGTACTCCACCCGTTTCGTCTGTTGCTAAGGGTGGCTGGATGGTAGGTAGCATCCTAGCTACCCAGAGGAGACCAGTTTTTCCGGTGGACAGGGGAAGTGATCTCTTCGAAGTGAAGAATTGGCCCTCGAATTCCCTGCGGAAGATTCTGGCAGGCCTGAAGAAGAGGGGGCGTAAGGGGGGGGGTACTGTAACATACCTGGCGGCGTCCTTGCATAGTGGTCCATCTCCCACTGTGCAAGAGCGCGCACTTGATCTCCTGTCCAGAATGTCTCTCTGGCTTCCCTCCATGCTGTCTGTTTGTGTCTGTTTCTGCTGCTTAAGGGCGGCGCCCGATCACTTCCTGCTTTTTGTACCTGCTGTGGGTCACACCTCTTGTGCGTCCTCAGCCTATTGCTGTCTGTCACCTGGTATATAGCTCAGCTGCGCCCATCTATCCCTGCCTGAGCATAGTGTTTCTTTCAGTGTGTGCGTGCACTCTGAAGGTGCCAGGTCCCGTTCTGTGTTCTCTTGTCTGCCTATCCTGGAGGCTGTATTTCCAGGCCTGTCTGAACACGGTCCTAGCCTGTTCCTCTCGCCTTCTAGGGGCTGATTACCTAGACCCGCTCCTGTATCTTGTCTGTCCTGTCTGAACACGCTCCTTGCCTGTTCGTCCTGCCTCTCTGGGGGCCGTATTCCCAGACCCGCTCCTGTATTCCGCTGCAGTGTCGGTCTCCTCCGTACACTCAGTTCCAGTCTGAACTCTCTCCTATCCTTTACCTGTTTTGCCTCTATGTCCATTCCCTTCCTTTTTCTGCAGAGTCTGAACTCGTACCTAACTCCTGCTTGTTGTCTCTGTACTCCCGTTTGTGAGTTTGTGGTCCACTCGCTACTTCACTGCAAGTACCCTGTGGGTGTCTGGCTCTGCCTTTCCCTTCCTGTCTGTTCCGTGTGAACAGAGCCCTGTCCCCCCTACTCAGCCTAGCCTGCTCTGACTCCTTTGCTCACCGCTCCGGCGGTTCTAGCCTGCTCTGACTCCTTTGCTCACCGCTCCGGCGGTTCTAGCCTGCTCTGACTCCTTTGCTCACCGCTCCGGCGGTTCTAGTCTGCTCTGACTCCTTTGCTTACCGCTCCGGCGGTTCTAGCCTGCTCTGACTCCTTGCTCACTGCTCCGGCAGTCCTGTCCTGCCCTGCTTCTGCCCGCTGCTCCGGCAGTCCTGTCCTGCCCTGCTTCTGCCCGCTGCTCCGGCAGTCCTGTCCTGCCCTGCTTCTGCCCGCTGCTCCGGCAGTCCTGTCCTGCCCTGCTTCTGCCCGCTGCTCCGGCAGTCCTGTCCTGCCCTGCTTCTGCCCGCTGCTCCGGCAGTCCTGTCCTGCCCTGCTTCTGCCCGCTGCTCCGGCAGTCCTGTCCTGCCCTGCTTCTGCCCGCTGCTCCGGCAGTCCTGTCCTGCCCTGCTTCTGCCCGCTGCTCCGGCAGTCCTGTCCTGCCCTGCTTCTGTCCGCTGCTCCGGCAGTCCTGTCCTGCCCTGCTTGTGCTCGCTGCTCCTGCAGCCCCGTCCTGCTCTGTTCTTGCCCACCGCTTCGGGCGTTCCCTCTCTGCTGTGGTTGTCTACCGCATCTGCGGTTCTGTGACCCAGTCTGTACTGGGTCTTAACCTTTCTGTGCTCCAGCCCGTCCTTTCGGCCAGTACCTCCCTGCCTGCATACTCGCCTGTATCCACCCATCTGCATACCTGCCGTGTTTGCTTATATCCACCAGTCTGTGCCAGCCTAACCTGCCTGTTCCTGAGTCCCAGTGTGTACTGGGTCCTATCCCGCCTGTGTTCCTACCTGCTAGTGCCTCCCTGTCTGCACTCTAGCTGTGCTTGCCTGTACCCCTCTGCCTGTATTGTTCCTGAGTCCCAGTGTGTACTGGGTCCTATCCCGCCTGTGTTCCTACCTGCTAGTGCCTCCCTGTCTGCACTCTAGCTGTGCTTGCCTGTACCCCCCGACCTGCATACCCACCTGCCTGCATACCAGTCGTGCCTGCCTATACCCACCAGTCTGTGTGCCAGCCTACCAGTCTGTTCCTGTATTCCCCTGTGTGGGTCAACAGCCGTGTCCGGGGTCTGTCCTGGAGTAGCACCTGGTCCCTCTGCTCGGTTCCTCCTTGGTGCACTGGCGTCGTATGCCGTCGTGCGACCCTGGTCGGATCGGGTGAATACCTAGTTACGCCCCTCCAGGCATTCACTCTCCGGCACGGTCCAGTGGAATCACTACAATCACACGCACACGCCGCTCAGCCCGGGCGTGTGCATAACACTCTCAATCAACTTTTGGACCAAATCCTGACTGATAGCAGTCCATTCTTGCATAATCAATGCTTGCATTTTGCCAGAATTTGTTGGTTTTTGTTTGTCCACCCGTCTCTTGATGATTGACCACAAGTTCTCAATGGGATTAAGATCTGGTGAGTTTCCAGGCCATGGACCCAAAATCTCTATGTTTTGTTCTATGAGCCATTTAGTTATCACCTTTGCTTTATGGCAAGGTGCTCCATCATGCTGGAAAAGGCATTGTTGGGCGCCAAACTGCTCTTGGACGGTTGGGAGAAGTTGCTCTTGGAGGACATTCTGGTACCATTCTTTATTCATGGCTGTGTTTTTAGGCAAGACTGTGAGTGAGCCGATACCCTTGGCTGAGAAGCAACTCCACACATGAATGGTTTCAGGATGCTTTACAGTTGGCATGAGACAAGACTGGTGGCAGCGCTCACCTCTTCTTCTCTGAATAAGCTGTTTTCCAGATGTCCCAAACAATCGAAAAGGGGATTCATCAGAGAAAATGACTTTGCCCCAGTCCTCAGCAGTCCACTGATGTTTTTTCTGGAGAGAAGTGGCTTCTTTGCTGCCCTCCTTGAAACCAGCCCTTGCTCAAAGAGTCTCCGCCTCACACCAGCCTGCTGCCATTCCTGAGCAAGCTCGGCACTGCTGGTAGTCCGATCCCGCAGCTGAAACAGTTTTAAGATACGGTCCTGGCGCTTGCTGGTCTTTCTTGGGCGCCCTGGAGCCTTTTTGACAACAATGGAAGCTCTCTCTTTGAAGTTCTTGATGATGCGATAGATTGTTGACTGAGGTGCAATCTTTGTAGCTGCGATACTCTTCCCTGTTAGGCCATTTTTGTGCAGTGCAATGATGGCTGCACGTGTTTCTTTAGAGATAACCATGGTTAACTGAAGAGAAACAATGATACCAAGAACCAGCCTCCTTTTAAAGTGTCCAGTGATGTCATTCTTACTTAATCATGACTGATTGATCGTCAGCCCTGTCCTCATCAACACCCACACCTGTGTTAATGGATCAATCACTAAAACGATGTTAGCTGCTCCTTTTAAGGCAGGACTGCAATGATGTTGAAATGTGTTTTGGGGGTTAAAGTTCATATTCTGGGCAAATATTGACTTTGCAAGTACAGTAATTGCTGTTAAGCTGATCACTCTTTGACATTCAGGAGTATATGCAAATTGCCATTACAAAAAATGAAGCAGTAAACTTTGGAAAAATTACTATTTGTCTCATTCTCAATACTTTTGGCCATGACTGTACAATTTTTATAGTCATGAAAATACAGAAAAATCTTTAAATGAGAAGGTGTGTCCAAACTTTTGGTCTGTACTGTATAAAAAAAGTCTGGAGGACCTTTCGTCATTTCCACAGGACAGTAGACACCTCTCAGCCAGACATCCCTGCGATCCTTGATTTCTTGCAGGCAGGATTTGACATAGGTCTTAGACCAAGTACCTTGAAGGTGCAGATTGCGGCACAAGGTGCTTTCTTTGACACATCATTGTCCTCGCATCCCTGGATAATCAGGTTTGTCAAGGCAATCCAGAGACTTAGGCCTACACAGAGAATTTCTTCCCCTCCGTGGGATCTGAATCTTGTCCTGAGAGTCCTTTGCAAACCTGCCTTCGGCCCAGTTAATAATTTGGGAATAAAGAACTTGACTCTGAAAACAGTCTTCTTGGTGCCAATCACCACAGCTAAACGGTTGGGTGAAATCCAGGCTCTGTCATCGAGCTTTGTATGCAGATTCGGGATGATTGCATCATTCTGAAACTGGATCCAAGTTTCTCCCCGAAGGTGGTGTCATCGATGACCTTAAACCAAGAAGTGGTTCTTCCATCATTCTGCGAAAACCCTAGGAATCAGAGGGAGGAAGAGTTTCACCATCTCGATGTCCGCAGAGCAGTGTTGGCCTATTTGGAAGCCACTCGGAACTGGAGATTAGACTAACTTTTTTATACAGTTTAGGGGAAAAAAAATAGAGGCAGGAAGGCTTCAAAACCATCCTTAGCTAGATGGGTCACATCCATGGTTAATCTAGCATATCTTTCAGAAGGACAGCCTCCCGCTGAAATTATCAAAGCCCATTCCACCAGAGCAATTTCCACCTCATGGGCAACTAGAGCAGGGGTTACCATTGAACAAATATGTACCGCAGCCACATGGTCAGGACATACTACTTTCTGCAAACACTACAAGCTAGATGTTCTCTCACAGCAGAGATCTGCGTTTGGTAGGAAGGTACTTCAGGCAGTTATCCCATCCTAAGCTATGAGTTCTTGGGTATACTCCTATGGTGCTGTCATGGGGACGTACTGAAAAACCGGAATTAGTCTTACCGGTAATGATGTTTCCAGGAGTCCACATGACAGCACCCTTATTTCCCTCCCTATATTGTTTCTGTATGTGACTAACATATGTCTAAGCAGTCTAAAATAAAATTTTGCTGTACCCAGTCAATGTGGTTCTTGGAAAATCACTGAGGTTGGGGGTAGGAGGGCTTTTAACCTCTTGTGCTTCCTGTCCCTATACAGGATATGGGATTACTCCTCCTCCTATGGTGCTGTCATGTGGACTCCTGGAAACATCATTACCGGTAAGACTAATTCCGGTTTTTAACAACAAAATTTTGTTTTAGCCCCAGATTTTACATGCTCACACTGGGAAATGGGTAAAAATTGCACCAAATGTGTCCCACAATTTCTGCTGAATGTAGCAATACCCCATATGTGGCTGTACAGTACTTCTTAGCCACATGGCAAGACTCGGGAGGAAAGGAGTGCCATTGGACTCCAGGGGGTGCAGATTGTTCTAGAATAGTTTGTGGATGCCGTATACAGAGCCCCCAAGTGCTAGAATAGTAGAATGCCCCCTCAAGTGACTCCATTTTGGAAATTATACCACTATGGGAATTTATCTACAGGTGTAGTGACGATTTTGACTCCATGGATCTTTTCCAGAAACAAGCAGCAGTGGACGTTGCTGAGTGAAAATTGCAAACTGCCATTATAGTGACCAGCACATTATGCCCAGCTCGTGCTTCTGCACCCAAAAATTAGACGAGCTCTCATCACTACACAAATGACAAACATGTGGACGCTAACTGCGGATTAGGCACACTGTGGGGCTCAGAAGGGTGCGGGGCATTTGGATTTGGTAGTGCAGAATTTGCTGAATTTCTTTTGGGTTACTGTAGTATGTACAGTGTAGTAGATGGGCACTATGTGGGCACAGTACAGCAGTATATACAATGCAGTAGATGGTCACTATGCGGGCACAGTACAGCAGTATATGCAGTGCTGTAGATGGGCACAGTACAGCAGCATACAGAGCAGTAGATGGGCACAGTACAGCAGCATATACAGTGCAGTAGGTGGGCACAGTACAGCAGCATATACAGTGCAGTAGGTGGGCACAGTACAGCAGCATATACAGTGCAGTAGATGGGCACTATGTGGGCACAGTAGAGCAGCATATACAGTGCAGTAGATGGGCACTATGTTGGCACAGTACAGCAGCATATACAGTGCAATAGATGGGCACAGTACAGCAGCATATGCAGTGCAATAGATGGGCACAGTACAGCAGCATATGCAGTGCAATAGATGGGCACTATGTGGGCACAGTGCAGCAGCATATACAGTGCAGTAGATGGGCACTATGTGGGCAAAGTACAGCAGCATATACAGTGCAGCAGATGGGCACAGTACAGCAGTATATACAATGCAGTAGATGGGCACAGTACAGTAGCATATACAGTGCAGTAGATGGGCACAGTACAGCAGCATATACAGTGCAGTAGATGGGCACAGTACAGCAGCATATACAGTGCAGTAGATGGGCACAGTACAGCAGCATATACAGTGCAGTAGATAGGCACTGTGTGGGCACAGTACAGCAGCGTATACAGTGCAGTAGATGGGCACAGTACAGCAGTGTATACAGTGCAGTAGATGGGCACTATGTGGGCACAGTACAGCAGCATATACAGTGCAGCAGATGGGCACAGTACAGCAGTATATACAATGCAGAAGATGGGCACAGTACAGCAGCATATACAGTGCAGTAGATGGGCACAGTACAGCAGCATATATAGTGCAGTAGATGGGCACAGTACAGCAGCATATACATTGCAGTAGATGGCCACTGTGTGGGCACAGTACAGCAGTATATACAGTGCAGTAGATGGGCCCTATGTGGGCACAGTACAGCAGTATATAAAGTGCAGTAGATGGGCACAGTACAGCAGTATACACAGTGCAGTAGATGGGCCCTATGTGGGCACAGTACAGCAGTATATACAGTGCAGTATATGGGCCCTATGTGGGCACAGTACAGCAGTGTATACAGTGCAGTAGATGGGCACAGTACAGCAGTATATACAGTGCAGTAGATGGGCACAGTACAGCAGTATATACAGTGCAGTAGATGGGCACTATGTGGGCACAGTACAGCAGTGTATACAGTGCAATAATTGGGCACTGTGGGCACAGTACAGTAGTATATACAGTGTAGTATATGGGTACAGTACAGCAGTGTATACAGTGCAGTAGATGGGCACTATGTGGGCACAGTACAGTAGTATATACAGTGTAGTAGATGGGCACTGTGGGCACAGTACAGTAGTATATACAGTGTAGTAGATGGGCACAGTACAGTAGTGTATACAGTGCAGCAGATGGGCACTATGTGGGCACAGTACAGCAGTATATACAGTGCAGTAGATGGGCACAGTACAGCAGTATATACAGTGTAGTAGATGGGCACTGTGGGCACAGTACAGCAGTATATACAGTGCAGTAGATGGGCACTATGTGGGCACAGTACAGCAGTATATACAGTGCAGTAGATGGGCACAGTACAGTAGTATATACAGTGTAGTAGATGGGCACTGTGGGCACAGTACAGCAGTATATACAGTGCAGTAGATGGGCACAGTACAGCAGTATATACAGGCAGGATAGGGGGGCACTATGTGGGCACAGTACATTAGTATATACAGTGTAGTAGATGGGCACAGTACAGTAGTGTATACAGTGTAGTAGATGGGCACAGTACAGTAGTATATACAGCATAGTAGATGGGCACTATGTGGGCACAGTACATTAGTATATACAGTATAGTAGATGGGCACAGTACATTAGTATATACAGTGTAGTAGATGGGCACTATGTGGGCACAGTACAGTAGTATATACAGTATAGTAGATGGGCACTATGTGGGCACAGTACAGTAGTATATACAGTATAGTAGATGGGCACTATGTGGGCACAGTACAGTAGTATATACAGTATAGTAGATGGGCACTATGTGGGCACAGTACATTAGTATATACAGTGTAGTAGATGGGCACTATGTGGGCACAGTACAGTAGTATATACAGTATAGTAGATGGGCACTATGTGGGCACAGTACATTAGTATATACAGTGTAGTAGATGGGCACTATGTGGGCACAGTACAGTAGTATATACAGTATAGTAGATGGGCACTATGTGGGCACAGTACAGTAGTATATACAGTGTAGTAGATGGGCACAGTACAGCAGTATATACAGGCAGGATAGGGGGGCACTATGTGGGCACAGTACATTAGTATATACAGTGTAGTAGATGGGCACAGTACAGTAGTGTATACAGTGTAGTAGATGGGCACAGTACAGTAGTATATACAGCATAGTAGATGGGCACTATGTGGGCACAGTACATTAGTATATACAGTATAGTAGATGGGCACAGTACAGTAGTATATACAGTGTAGTAGATGGGCACTATGTGGGCACAGTACAGTAGTATATACAGTATAGTAGATGGGCACTATGTGGGCACAGTACAGTAGTATATACAGTATAGTAGATGGGCACTATGTGGGCACAGTACAGTAGTATATACAGTATAGTAGATGGGCACTATGTGGGCACAGTACATTAGTATATACAGTGTAGTAGATGGGCACTATGTGGGCACAGTACAGTAGTATATACAGTGTAGTAGATGGGCACTCTGTGGGCACAGTACAGTAGTATATACAGTGTAGTAGATGGGCACTCTGTGGGCACAGTACAGTAGTATATACAGTGTAGTAGATGGGCACTCTGTGGGCACAGTACAGTAGTATATACAGTGTAGTAGATGGGCACTATGTGGGCACAGTACAGTAGTATATACAGTATAGTAGATGGGCACTATGTGGGCACAGTACAGTAGTATATACAGTATAGTAGATGGGCACTATGTGGGCACAGTACATTAGTATATACAGTGTAGTAGATGGGCACTATGTGGGCACAGTACAGTAGTATATACAGTGTAGTAGATGGGCACTCTGTGGGCACAGTACAGTAGTATATACAGTATAGTAGATGGGCACTATGTGGGCACAGTACATTAGTATATACAGTGTAGTAGATGGGCACTCTGTGGGCACAGTACAGTAGTATATACAGTGTAGTAGATGGGCACTCTGTGGGCACAGTACAGTAGTATATACAGTGTAGTAGATGGGCACACTATGGCAGTACACACATATACAGGAGCTGATGTCTCAGCACACAAGGCAGTGACAGTAATGAGAACATGGCGGCCCTACCTGTCTCCCCAGCACTGGGGGGTGGTCCCGGGTGTCCCCACCTTTTCCAAGCTGTATTCTCCTCCCCGCCCCTCTCCGGGCTCCTGTCAGTGACGGGTCACCATGGCCCAGCCGTCTCGCTGGTTGTAAAAGCCGTCTCTTAGCACTCCCACGTTGCCGTAGCAACAGCGGAAGTGATGTCCTGCCGTAAAGCTGCGCAGAAAATAGCCGGCGTCGCCATCTTTGAAAGGGGGAGTTAATGGCGGCGTCCTGTGGCCGGGTGCCCCTTCTTCGCCCTCACACCGCGCGGCTGCTGATCTCCCGCACTCTGCGCTCCGGAGACGCCGACACAAGAGCGGGAACTGCCAAGGTGACGTCATGAACTACTGCGTCATCCCTGCCCTGTACTATTGGCGCCTGGCTCCCAGAATGCCGTGCGGCCGTGAGCCTGCTGCTGCAGAGCGCGCCAATTCCTGTCAGAGAAGTTTCTCGGCTGCAGTAGCGCCGCCTCAGCCGCACAATACTCGTCTGAGACCATAAAGCTGACGATGTTTGCGTCAAATTGTGTTTTATTGACGCAGTTATATGGGCTCAATGTGTTATTATGGATCTATTGTCGTATGGCGTAACTAATTATAATACCTGGTGGAGTTTGTATAACAGTATTTCTGGCCATTATAGGCCTTGTATTGTTCTGTTTTTCACCAGATTGCTAATTTTCAGTTGTCTCTGAGGTAGTGAGTGGGGACTAGCTGTTTTATGTCCCCTCTATGCTGCACGCATGAGGGTCTCCTGTCCCTATGTGGCACATGTACTGAGCAGTGTAGCTGTGACTCCAGCGCAGCGGGTGAGATAAAACACTTATTACAATCTGACTCCTCAGTGAGTTCACAGGCTCTCAGATTTTATCTGTTATTAAATGCTAAGTTAAGGAGGTGGAAGGGGAAAAAGTGGTGCTCGTGAGTGGATAAAATCATTTTTGTCTGATACTGTGTCTTACATTGTTTCTTGTATTCTACATGCTCTTGATTTTCGTTTGCAAAGGTTGTTGAAACCACCATTTCATTCCTAACGATCCGTCTTCACTTTTTTTGCCATATTACTAAAGCCTATACTGCATCTTTACACTTAGCCGAACAAAGAAGCCTGGAAAAGCTCCCGGAATAAACCTTTAAAGCGGTTGTCCACTTTCCGAAAACTTCTTCCAGCCGGCTAAACTTGTTGTAAGAATTACTTACTGAGGACTTCCAAGCGACGGAAGATCCTGAATTACTAGCGTTCCAGATAGCTGCTTCTATAATTTCTCACTATCCAACATGAAAAAGGCCAGAAAAGAAGAAAGTCTTTGATCTACTGGACAATCTCTAAAGAGATCTCAAAATTTCTACCTTCGGGTACCCAGTGCACAAGCCGCACTTTCCCACTAGACGCCTCGCGCTGTCATCAGCCTTGGACCTAGAAGATATGTGCTTCACATCCAAAGCCTGACGCCATTAAAGATCATAAGACATGGGGTGAACTGGAGAGAGGGAAGTATTGTGAGATCCCTGGACACACTACTCGCAGAAACAGGATCATTAAATCCCATCTTTCACCATACAGGCCACAATTCTCTTACTTCCAGAAGAATACTTTTTAATTGGGCTAGCTGCATGGCTTGGGACACCGACTCCCATTGATGCACTCGGAAGAAACTGGAGCTCAGCGTTTACTCCAGAACCCTCAACACACGGAGGACTTAGTCACCACCAAAGGCCTCTACCTGGACTGTAGAAAGCCTACCTGACTTGTTTTGTCTGTACTGGCTTAAACACCCTTTCGACAGGGAAGATGTAACCATGACATACAATATCACCACCAAGTAGTCGTCTTTATTGAAACTTTTATAAAGGCAAGTGGCCAGAAATGTTCTGAAGAGTACAATTTATCAAGTGTTCTGTCTTCTCAACGCCTGAAATTGTAAATATTCGCTAACTTCTGTACGTGACGATACAAAATAAATCTTAAACTCAAAATAACACACTGCACTTCTGTGCCAAAGGATTTTAAAATATCTCTCAATGCCAATGTGCGTTAATTCAAGTCATACAACATCAAAGTTATCCTACCCTTTTACTATTATATAAATCGGACTTTAGGGGAGTAACTTCAGGATCTAATTTTAAACCTTTAACAAGTATTTCCAATTTGTTCCCAACTATTATATCACCCTCCTTAAGGTGGGCTTACACTACCCAATTGGCAACATTAAACGAATGTCGATCGGCTACACTTTTAGTTAGTTATGCTTGTTAGCCTTTTGAAACAAGACTGCTCAGAACGATCACCATCGATCATTTCTTATTTCCGCATGATGATGCACTGCGCGAACAATGTTTTTTAAACCAAAAGATCATTTCACCCATTGAATGACCTCATTCGTCAAGTGATCTGCAGCCTTTTTTTACTCTGCACAGTTATCTTGAACGAGCGTTCCTAGTCATAAATACACTTTTATTCTGCAACCATCTGAAAGACCTCATCTGATGATGGAAAAATTATCTTCACAAAACAGCCACAGAAGAAAAGGAAGATCACAAGGCAGCACCCAATCTACTGATGCTGGCACAGAAGACGTGGCTGTGCTTACAAATGTTTTACACGCTCAAGACTCGTAACCGTTCCATTCCTCTCAATTGATGGAGACTCCGAATTTCGATTTCTTTTTTGCAAACAGCTTGGTATCTGCAGATGATCATGGGTGTCACCCAATTGCCTCAGTAAGCCAAGAAGGATCACGACTACTAGCTCCCCGTGCTGGGCAAGGGACTGGATTTACTATAGCCTTCATTAAACTAAGTGCTAGCATAAGTTACCAACAACACACAGAGAATTGGCGAAATTAAAACCAGACTGGTTGTTATGAAATGAAGACCATTACCTAAGAAATATCCATCACCCAACAACCCGCCTTCATCAAATGCAAGACAAAATTAGAGACCTAGAAAATAGATACCACCAAAATAATTTACGTTTTGTTGGAATACTAGAAAGCCTTGTTCATTTTCTTTAAAACGACCTCCCAACAACCTTGAGTTTTCATCTTTAGTTGTCCACCACGGCTATCTATTGTGCCTAAAGACTTGGCCCCAAGAGAGAGGACCAAAAACATATATATCACCTTGTAATAGCTCATTTTTTCCACATTCAAGCGAAAGATCAGATATTGAGGGAATTAAAAGTACAAGAACAGAAAATCTTCTTCCAAGATTTTTCAATCTGTCTACCCCCCAAAAAAAAATCTCCTTTATGCACAAATTGTAGCTATTCTACTCAGCTCGCCTAAGAGTTACCATTGATGGGTCATCGAAGATCATGCATCTATCACAAGTCCAAGAACATTGTGGCATGGTTTGGGCTACAGACTAAACAAGATTTTTCATGAAAATGTGGAACATTTTCTGTATAGAACCCATTTGTAATAATGCAAATAAAGAGGCGCTGGCAGGCTAGTCAATCTACAGCAGCGAATTTGGGAGACACAAACCACTATGTGTCAGTGAGTAGGGATATCAATATGTCAAGTAGTAATTCGCGCTTAAGGAACGGGATACAGACGCAAAGGGAGGTATTGGAAGTAAAAAGTGGGTCTTTATTAGAATATCAAGACATAAAATGTAAAAGGTATAAAATATATAAGGAAGGGGGGTTTTTTGGAGTAAGAGCTAAAAGAAGGGGGGTCTAGAATCTAAAAAACACACACTGAGGTGTGTATAGTGAAACAATGGTCCTGAGGAACAATAATTGCTGGGTACAGATAGATCCTCTGTGGAGCTCAGAGTGGGAGGACCTGTAAGGAAGAGGAGTGGGTGGTTAGGATATTTAAGATTTTTTAAAGATATTTTAAAATCATTTAATTAAAATGGGTCCTGGAAGAGTAGTAGGGGTGGTATGAATGGATAAATACCTGATCAGATGAGTAGGGATGATCAGGTGGGTCGTCTCGGGCGATCCTCAGGTTAATACCTATGGTATCATCGATAATGAGTAACTGGTATGATGCGGTATTATGGTACAATATGGGGGTCTTAGTACCTGTATATGGGGTCGTGCTCCTGAGTCCAAACTGTTGATCACGTAGTAGGGATGCGGCTTATTGGGGGGTATGGTAACCTGCTCAGTGGCTGGGTTCCATTGTAGGTGGTACCTCTGAATGGTAGCAATAAAATAAGTAAGGCTAGTAAGAGGGTGGTGGGTTGGGTGTGTTGATCTAAGATGGGGGGGGGGGGTTACCTGGCTTTCATCATACTCAGATATGTTGTGGTAGGTATCTAAATGGTTCAGAGAAATCTGGTATATAAGTAGCCGTGGGGATCCACAAGTGGTATTTGATATCACCTGTAAATGAGAATACAATATTATAGTATTGGGCAGAGATAGAGACCAGGAGGAGTAAGTGGTTGTAGGTTACCTGAGTCACTAGATATTTGAGTGCTATCCTATAATATTCCTGGTGGGATGATAGTGAGCTGTTGGTGGCCTATAGCCTCTGATCCAATATGTCCAGTGGTAAATAATATTACCTGTAGACGGAAATACAGGATTATGGTATTGGGCAGAGATAAGGACCAGGAGAAGTAAGTGGTTATTGATTGATTACCTGAGTCGCTGGGTTTATAAGTGCTATCCTATAATATTCCTGGTGGGATAGTGATGAACTGTTGGTGGCTAATAGCCTCTGATCCAATATGTCCAGTGGGGCACGAGAGTGGATGGTAACGTCTTTAAGAGGTCGTCCCTGGATGGGGTAGATAGTACTGGAGGGAGGTCAAGGGATAAGATTAATGAACAGAGGGAGACGGTGCAGAGTGCAGTATACTCACAGTTGGATGGCCTTACGTGGGGGTAGTCGCGGTCGGTCGTGCAGGATGTACCGCTGTCTGATGTGGCTGGTAGAAGTGTCCTGGATCCGGAGCGGGAGCGGAGTCCCGGCCGGTGACTACCGCTTCCCGCGTCTTCCGGATATAGAAGTAAGTGTGCTCCCTGCAGAGAGCGCTTGAGGACCTGGGTCACTTGACGGCACGTGATGCTAAAGATACGGTGGCTGTAGTGGGGCAATCTTCCAACGCGTTTCGAAAGGCTCGGCTTTCTTCTTCAGGGATAGCCTCACACAGCGCTATGGCACCTATATATGGTCTGATGGGGGTGTGGTCCTGTGAGTACCTGTCAATCTGTCAGTCAGCAAATGCAAATAATTCAATTTCGTTGTTAAGTCCTCTGGGTTTGAGGGTGTTTAATTGAAAGATCCATTTGCTTTCTGTTCTGGACATAGTTTTGATGAAATCACCCAATCTCCAATGTTTTGGCACAATTTGGATCCCTGTGACCTGGCTCCCATTAGGGCATCCTTTGTGTTTTTCCATATAGTGTTTAGATAGTGGGTGTCCGATATACTTTTTTTTTATATTTCTTAGATGTTCATTAATTCTGACGTTCATAGGCCGTTTCGTTCTCCCCACATACATTTTTTTACATGGGCATAGTATACCGTATATCACCCCTGTAGTGGTGCATGTGATAAAGTCCTCAATAGGGTATATCTCAGTGTAACATACCTGGCAGCGTCCTTGCATAGTGGTCCATCTCCCACTGTGCAAGAGCGCGCACTTGATCTCCTGTCCAGAATGTCTCTCTGGCTTCCCTCCATGCTGTCTGTTTGTGTCTGTTTCTGCTGCTTAAGGGCGGCGCCCGATCACTTCCTGCTTTTTGTACCTGCTGTGGGTCACACCCCTTGTGCGTCCTCAGCCTATTGCTGTCTGTCACCTGGTATATAGCTCAGCTGCTCCCATCTATCCCTGCCTGAGCATAGTGTTTCATTCAGTGTGTGCTTGCACTCTGAAGGTGCCAGGTCCCGTTCTGTGTTCTCTTGTCTGCCTATCCAGGAGGCTGTATTTCCAGGCCTGTCTGAACACGCTCCTAGCCTGTTCCTCCTGCCTTCTAGGGGCCGATTACCTAGACCCGTTCCTGTATCTTGTCTGACCTGTCTGAACACGCTCCTAGCCTGTTCCTCCTGCCTTCTAGGGGCCGATTACCTAGACCTGCTCCTGTATCTTGTCTGTCCTGTCTGAACACGCACCTTGCCTGTTCGTCCTGCCTCTCTGGGGGCCGTATTCCCAGACCCGCTCCTGTATTCCGCTGCAGTGTCGGTCTCCTCCGTACACTCAGTTCCAGTCTGAACTCTCTCCTATCCTTTACCTGTTTTGCCTCTATGTCCGTTCCCTTCCTTTTTCTGCAGAGTCTGAACTCGTACCTAACTCCTGCTTGTTGTCTCTGTACTCCCGTTTGTGAGTTTGTGGTCCACTCGCTACTTCTCTGCTAGTACCCTGTGGTGTCTGGCTCTGCCTTTCCCTTCCTGTCTGTTCCGTGTGAACAGAGCCCTGTCCCCCCTACTCAGCCTAGCCTGCTCTGACTCCTTTGCTCACCGCTCCGGTGGTTCTAGCCTGCTCTGTCTCCTTTGCTCACCGCTCCGGCGGTTCTAGCCTGCTCTGTCTCCTTTGCTCACCGCTCCGGCGGTTCTAGCCTGCTCTGTCTCCTTTGCTCACCGCTCCGGCGGTTCTAGTCTGCTCTGACTCCTTTGCTCACCGCTCCGGCGGTTCTAGTCTGCTCTGACTCCTTTGCTTAACGCTCCGGCAGTCGTGTCCTGCCCTGCTTCTGCCCGCTGCTCCGGCAGTCGTGTCCTGCCCTGCTTCTGCCCGCTGCTCCGGCAGTCGTGTCCTGCCCTGCTTCTGCCCGCTGCTCCGGCAGTCGTGTCCTGCCCTGCTTCTGCCCGCTGCTCCGGCAGTCGTGTCCTGCCCTGCTTCTGCCCGCTGCTCCGGCAGTCGTGTCCTGCCCTGCTTCTGCCCGCTGCTCCGGCAGTCGTGTCCTGCCCTGCTTCTGCCCGCTGCTCCGGCAGTCGTGTCCTGCCCTGCTTCTGCCCGCTGCTCCGGCAGTCCTGTCCTGCCCTGCTTCTGCCCGCTGCTCCGGCAGTCCTGTCCTGCCCTGTTCTTGCCCACCGCTTCGGGCGTTCCCTCTCTGCTGTGGTTGTCTACCGCATCTGCGGTTCTGTGACCCAGTCTGTACTGGGTCTTAACCTTTCTGTGCTCCAGCCCGTCCTTTCGGCCAGTACCTCCCTGCCTGCATACTCGCCTGTATCCACCCATCTGCATACCTGCCGTGTTTGCTTATATCCACCAGTCTGTGCCAGCCTAACCTGCCTGTTCCTGAGTCCCAGTGTGTACTGGGTCCTATCCCGCCTGTGTTCCTACCTGCTAGTGCCTCCCTGTCTGCACTCTAGCTGCGCTTGCCTTTACCCGCCTGCCTGCATACCAGTCGTGCCTGCCTATACCCTCCAGTCTGTGCGCCAGCCTAACCAGCCTGATCCAGTAATCCCTGTGTGGGTCAACCCCCGTGTCCGGAGTTTGACCTGGAGTAGCACCTGGTCCCTCTGCCCGGTTTCTCCCTGGTGCACTGGCGTCGTATGCCGTCGTGCCATCTTGGTCGGATCGGCCAGATACTTAGTCACGCCCCTCCAGGCACTCTCCGGTTCATGGTCCAGTGGAATCACTACAATCACACGCACACGCCGCTCAGCCCAGGCGTGTGCATAACACTCAGGTCCATGGCTGACAGTACACTGTTTAGGTATTTTTAATGTTTTGCACATTTTACATTTTTTGCACGGAAAAAAACCTTTAATTTTTTGTTGAAAGGGGGTGTGTGGTTGGTTGTGTTGTTGGTAATTGTTTATTGTTGGGGCTATGATGTTTCCTAGGTTCCGTGCTCTTTTGTATATGAATTTTGGTTTGTCAGTAAGTAGTTCTCCGATTATTTTATCATCCCTAAGTGTGTGCCAGTGTTTAGTGACGATTTTTCTGAATAGGTAAGTGTTGGAGCAGTATGGTTGTGATTATTGGGATATTTAACTGGTGTTTCACCGGTTTTTCATATGGGATTTTTTTATTATTATTATTGGATATCCCCAAGAGGTTTTCTCGTGGTATTTTGGCTACCAAATTTACCGTTTCTTTCAGGAATTCTGCATTATATCCTTTTTCAATGAACTTTTTAGTTAGTTGGTCGGCCTCTTCTTCGAAGTCTGGACCCTTCGAACAGTTCCTATGTAGTCGTATAAATTGGCTACGGGGGACGTTGAGTAGCCAGTTTGAATGATTATTTCCTACACTTCACCTCAACTACCAGCACCCAAACGGTGAACTTCCTGGACCTAAAAATTTATATCGAGGATAACCATATCCACACCCGTACATACTGTAAACCAGCAGATACTAACGGATACATACCACTTGACAGCTGCCATCTTCCAAACTGGCTACTCAACGTCCCCCGTAGCCAATTTATACGATTACATAGGAACTGTTCGAAGGGTCCAGACTTCGAAGAAGAGGCCGACCAACTAACTAAAAAGTTCATCGAAAAAGGATATAATGCAGAATTCCTGAAAGAAACGGTAAATTTGGTAGCCAAAATACCACGAGAAAACCTCTTGGGGATATCCAATAATAATAATAAAAAAATCCCATATGAAAAACCGGTGAAACACCAGTTAAATATCCCAATAATCACACCATACTGCTCCAACACTTACCTATTCAGAAAAATCGTCACTAAACACTGGCACACACTTAGGGATGATAAAATAATCGGAGAACTACTTACTGACAAACCAAAATTCATATACAAAAGAGCACGGAACCTAGGAAACATCATAGCCCCAACAATAAACAATTACCAACAACACAACCAACCACACACCCCCTTTCAACAAAAAATTAAAGGTTTTTTTCCGTGCAAAAAATGTAAAATGTGCAAAACATTAAAAATACCTAAACAGTGTACTGTCAGCCATGGACCTGAGATATACCCTATTGAGGACTTTATCACATGCACCACTACAGGGGTGATATACGGTATACTATGCCCATGTAAAAAAATGTATGTGGGGAGAACGAAACGGCCTATGAACGTCAGAATTAATGAACATCTAAGAAATATAAAAAATAAGTATATCGGACACCCACTATCTAAACACTATATGGAAAAACACAAAGGATGCCCTAATGGGAGCCAGGTCACAGGGATCCAAATTGTGCCAAAACATTGGAGATAGTTTTGATGAAATCACCCAATGTCCAGAACAGAAAGCAAATGGATCTTTCAATTAAACACCCTCAAACCCAGAGGACTTAACAGCGAAATTGAATTATTTGCATTTGCTGACTGACAGATTGACAGGTACTCACAGGACCACACCCCCATCAGACCATATATAGGTGCCATAGCGCTGTGTGAGGCTATCCCTGAAGAAGAAAGCCGAGCCTTTCGAAACGCGTTGGAAGATTGCCCCACTACAGCCACCGTATCTTTAGCATCACGTGCCGTCACGTGACCCAGGTCCTCAAGCGCTCTCTGCAGGGAGCACACTTACTTCTATATCCGGAAGACGCGGGAAGCGGTAGTCACCGGCCGGGACTCCGCTCCCGCTCCGGATCCAGGACACTTCTACCAGCCCCATCAGACAGCGGTACATCCTGCACGACCGACCGCGACTACCCCCACGTAAGGCCATCCAACTGTGAGTATACTGCACTCTGCACCGTCTCCCTCTGTTCATTAACCCCTTAAGCCCCGCGGGTGGTTTGCACGTTAATGACCGGGCCAATTTTTACAATTCTGACCACTGTCACTTTATGAGGTAATTACTCTCGAACGCTTCAACGGATCCCCCTGATTCTGAGATTGTTTTTTCGTGACATATTGTACTTCATGATTGTGGAAAAATTTCTTCGATATCACTTGCGTTTATTTGTGAAAAAAACGGAAATTTGGCGAAAATTTTGCAATTTTCAAAATTTGAATTTTTAAGCCCTGAAATCAGAGCGATATGTCACACAAAAGAGTTAATAAATAACGTTTCCCACATGTCTACTTTACATCAGCACAATTTTGGAACCAAAATTTTTTTTTGTTAGGGAGCTATAAGGGTTAAAAGTTGACCAGCGATTTCTCATTTTTCCAACAAAATTTACAAAACCATTTTTTTAGGGACCACATCACATTTGAAGTCACTTTGAGGGGTCTTTATGACAGAAAATACCCAAAAGTGACACCATTCTAAAAACTGCACCCCTCAAGGTGCTCAAAACCACATTCAAGAACTTTATTAACCCTTCAGGTGCTTCACAGGAATTTTTTGAATGTGGAAGAAAAAAATGAACATTTAACTTTTTTCACAAAATTGTTAATTTAGACCCAATTTTTTTTATTTTCACAGGGGTAACAAGAAAAAATGGACCCCAAAATTTGTTGTGCAATTTCCCCTGGGCACGCAGATACCCAATATTTGGGGAAAAAATACTGTTTGGGCGCACGGCAGGGCTCGGAAGGGAAGGAGCGCTATTTGACTTTTTGATTGTAAAATTTGCTTGAATAATTAGCGGACGCCATGTTGTGTTTGGAGAGCCCATGTGTGCCCAAACTTTGGAGCTCCCCCACAAGTGACCCCATTTTGGAAACTAGACCCCCCAAGGCACCTATCTAGATGCATAGTGAGCAGTTGGAACCCCCAGGTGCTTCACAAATTGATTCATAAAAATGAAAAAGTGTTTTTTTTTTTCACTTTTTCATTGTTACGAATCAATTTGTGAAGCACCTGGGGGTTCCAAGTGCTCACTATGCATCTAGATAGGTGCCTTGGGGGGTCTAGTTTCCAAAATGGGGTCACTTGTGGGGGAGCTCCAATGTTTGGGCACACAGCAGCTCTCCAAACGCAACATGGTGTCGCTAACAATTTGAGCCAATTTTGCGTTAAATTTGTTAGCGGACACCATGTTGCATTTAGAGAGTCCCTGTGTGCCCAAACATTGGAGCTCCCCCACAAGTGACCCCATTTTGGAAACTAGACCCCCCAAGGCACCTATCTAGATGCATAGTGAGCACTTGGAACCCCCAGGTGCTTCACAAATTGATTCGTAACAATGAAAAAGTGAAAAAAAAAAACACTTTTTCATTTGTATGAATCAATTTGTGAAGCACCTGGGGGTTCCAACTGCTCACTATGCATCTAGATAGGTGCCTTGGGGGGTCTAGTTTCCAAAATGGGGTCACTTGTGGGAGAGCTCCAATGTTTGGGCACACAGGGACTCTCTAAATGCAACATGGTATCCGCTAACAAATTGAATGGAAAATCGGCTCAAATTGTTAGCGGACACCACATTGCGTTTGGAGAGCTTCTCTGTGCCCAAACTTTGGAGCTCCCCCACAAGTGACCCCATTTTGGAAACTAGACCCCCCAAGGCACCTTTCTAGATGCATAGTGAGCACTTGGAACCCCCAGGTGCTTCACAAATTGATTCGTAATAATGAAAAAGTGAAAAAAAAAAACACTTTTTCATTTTTACGAATCAATTTGTGAAGCACCTAGGGGTTCCAAGTGCTCACTATGCATCTAGATAGGTGCCTTGGGGGGTCTAGTTTCCAAAATGGGGTCACTTGTGGGGGAGCTCCAATGTTTGGGCACACAGGGACTCTCTAAATGCAACATGGTATCCGCTAACAAATTGAATGGAAAATCGGCTCAAATTGTTAGCGGACGCCACATTGCGTTTGGAGAGCCCCTCTGTGCCCAAACTTTGGAGCTCCCCCACAAGTGACCCCATTTTGGAAACTAGACCCCCCAAGGCACCTTTCTAGATGCATAGTGAGCACTTGGAACCCCCAGGTGCTTCACAAATTGATTCGTAATAATGAAAAAGTGAAAAAAAAAACACTTTTTCATTTTTACGAATTAATTTGTGAAGCACCTAGGGGTTCCAAGTGCTCACTATGCATCTAGATAGGTGCCTTGGGGGGTCTAGTTTCCAAAATGGGGTCACTTGTGGAGGAGCTCCAATGTTTGGGCACAGAGGGGCTCTCCAAACGCAATGTGGTGTCCGCTAACAATTTGAGCCGATTTTCCATTCAATTTGTTAGCGGATACCATGTTGCATTTAGAGAGTCCCTGTGTGCCCAAACATTGGAGCTCCCCCACAAGTGACCCCATTTTGGAAACTAGACCCCCCAAGGCACCTATCTAGATTCATAGTGAGCACTTGGAACCCCAGGTGCTTCACAAATTGATTCATAAAAATGAAAAAGTGTTTTATTTTCACTTTTTCATTTTTACGAATCAATTTGTGAAGCACCTGGGGGTTCTAAGTGCTCACTATGCATCTAGATAGGTGCCTTGGGGGGTCTAGTTTCCAAAATGGGGTCACTTGTGGGGGAGCTCCAATGTTTGGACACACAGGGGCTCTCCAAACGCAACATGGCGTCCGCTAACAATTTGAGCCGATTTTCCATTCAATTTGTTAGCGGACACCATGTCGCGTTTGGAGAGCCCGTGATGTGCCTAAACAGTGGAGCTCCCCCACAAGTGTCCCCATTTTGGAAACTATACCCCTCAAAGATTTTATTAAGGTGTATAGTGAACATTTTGAACCCAGAGGTACGGCACATTATTTGTTTACATTAGGTCATCATATTGAATAAGTTTTCATTATTCTTGAGCGCAAGTGCTCGCTACTTGAGTTTGCATCGGGTACTCAGGTATGCACCATGTACAGCGTGTGCTTGAGTGACATGCTCGAGTCCCTGCTCCGCATGTTTCACGGTTATTAGACACCCAAAAAAAAACATGCGGGGATCGCTCGTGCATGGCAGGCAATCCCCGTAAAGTTTTTTGGCCGCGAAGCATATGGGGCAGAGACTCGAGCATGTCACTCAAATACCCACGATACTAAATGCATACCAGAGCACCCGATGCAAACTCAAGTAGCGAGCACTTGCTCTCAACACTAGTCGCCATATCGTCATCTTTTTTTCTTACTTTTGAAAAAAATCCCAACCCCAGCCCTAACCCTAGCACAACCCTAGCCCCAGCACAACCCTAGCCCCAGCACAACCCTAGCCCCAGCACAACCCTAGCCCCAGCACAACCCTAGCCCCAGCACAACCCTAGCCCCAGCACAACCCTAGCCCCAAACCCAGCCCTAACCCTAGCCCAATCCTAACTCAAGAGTTTATTTTTGACGCCGTTCCTTGTGCGGTATAAGTGATTAGACGACTTTATTCTTCGGGTCGGTGTGATTACAGCAATGCCAGAATCATATGGGGTTTTTATGACTGACAGCTGTCACACACTAAAAGACGCATTTTTTGTAAAATCTAGTTTTTGCATCGCCATATTTTGAGAGCTATAATTTTTCCAGATTTTGGCAGACAGTCATGTGACGGCTCGTTTTTTGTGGGATGACTTGACGTTGTTATTGGTGCCATTTTCAGGCACGTGACATTTTTTGATCGCTTTCTATTCCGATTTTTGGGAGGCAGAATAAACAAAAACCAACAATTCAGGAATTGTTTTTTTTTTTTTTTTTTTATTCTGTTCCGCGTGTGGTAAAATTGATGAGGCAGCTTTACTCTTCGGGTCAGTACGTTTACAGCGGTACCACATTTGTATCATTTTTCTATGTTTTGGCGCTTATACACAATAAAAGCTATTTTATAGAAAAAAATATTTTTTAGTATCGCTTTATTCTGAGAGCTATAACTTTTTTATTTTTCGGCTGATGGAGCTATATGGCGGCTTGTTTTTTGCGGGACGAGATGACATTTTCAGCGGTATCATTTTTATTTATATGCGTCTTTTTGATCGCGTGTTATTCCACTTTTTGTTTGGCGGTATGGTGATAAAGCATTGTTTTTTGCTTGGTTTTTTTTTTTTTTTTTTTACCGTGTTCACTGAAGGGGTTAACTAGTGGGACAGTTTTATAGGTCAGGTTGTTCCGGACGCGGCGATACCAAATATGTGTACTTTTATTGTTTTTTTTTTATTTTTTTTATAATAAAATTTATTGATGGGTACATTATATTTTTATTTTTGGTGTATTATTTTTTTTATTTTTTTATAATATTTTTGCACATTTTTTTTTTTTTTTTTTTTTCCACTTTCACACAGTTTATACACTTTATTACTTTGTCCCACTCTGGGACTTTCACTTTTTTTTTTCTGATCGCCTGCATGGCACAGGAATGGAGCACCATCCCTATGCCATGAAGGCTGTCAGAAGTGCACAGTGTGAAGATTGCTTGGAGATGCACTGCGCATGTCCAAGCAATCTTCCTGCTCTCTGGTGACCCGGATGTTGTCATGACGACATCGGGTCGTCATGGCAACACCCGGGAAGCCTTTGCAGACTGCGCTGGAAGCCGGAAGAGGAGGTGAGTATCGCCGATCACCTCCCCTTGCCCCCGCAATGCCGCGATCGACTTCGATCGACTTCGATCGCAGCATCGCGGGGGTTAATGTGCTGGGAGCGGTGCGTGACCGCTCCCTGCACATAGTACCGGGTGTCAGCTGTGACAATCAGCTGACACCCGGCGGCGATCGCGCCCGCACAGCCTGTGTGCGGGCGCGATCGCGATGACGTACTAATACGGGTCTGGCTCTTAAGTCCCAGGGCACAGACGCGTATTAGTACGTCAGATGTTATTAAGGGGTTAATCTTATCCCTTGACCTCCCTCCAGTACTATCTACCCCATCCAGGGACGACCTCTTAAAGATGTTACCATCCACTTTCGTGCCCCACTGGACATATTGGATCAGAGGCTATTAGCCACCAACAGTTCATCACTATCCCACCAGGAATATTATAGGATAGCACTTATAAACCCAGCGACTCAGGTAATCAATCAATAACCACTTACTTCTCCTGGTCCTTATCTCTGCCCAATACCATAATCCTGTATTTCCGTCTACAGGTAATATTATTTACCACTGGACATATTGGATCAGAGGCTATAGGCCACCAACAGCTCACTATCATCCCACCAGGAATATTATAGGATAGCACTCAAATATCTAGTGACTCAGGTAACCTACAACCACTTACTCCTCCTGGTCTCTATCTCTGCCCAATACTATAATATTGTATTCTCATTTACAGGTGATATCAAATACCACTTGTGGATCCCCACGGCTACTTATATACCAGATTTCTCTGAACCATTTAGATACCTACCACAACATATCTGAGTATGATGAAAGCCAGGTAACCCCCCCCCCCCCCAATCTTAGATCAACACACCCAACCCACCACCCTCTTACTAGCCTTACTTATTTTATTGCTACCAGTCAGAGGTACCACCTACAATGGAACCCAGCCACTGAGCAGGTTACCATACAACCCAATAAGCCGCATCCCTACTACGTGATCAACAGTTTGGACTCAGGAGCACGACCCCATATACAGGTACTAAGACCCCCATATTGTACCATAATACCGCATCATACCAGTTACTCATTATCGATGATACCATAGGTATTAACCTGAGGATCGCCCGAGACGACCCACCTGATCATCCCTACTCATCTGATCAGGTATTTATCCATTCATACCACCCCTACTACTCTTCCAGGACCCATTTTAATTAAATGATTTTAAAATATCTTTAAAAAATCTTAAATATCCTAACCACCCACTCCTCTTCCTTACAGGTCCTCCCACTCTGAGCTCCACAGAGGATCTATCTGTACCCAGCAATTATTGTTCCTCAGGACCATTGTTTCACTATACACACCTCAGTGTGTGTTTTTTAGATTCTAGACCCCACTTCTTTTAGCTCTTACTCCAAAACCCCCCCCTTCCTTATATATTTTATACCTTTTTATACCTTTTACATTTTATGTCTTGATATTCTAATAAAGACCCACTTTTTACTTCCAATACCTCCCTTTGCGTCTGTATCCCGTTCCTTAAGCGCGAATTACTACTTGACATATTGAGAACCCATTTGTACTACCATAATTGATATTAACTGCCCATTGAAAGATCTCTTTCTATATCCAAAATACGGGCATGGGCTCTGCAGATGAGTGTGTTCTCATTATTGAGACCTAAATCTCCATGAGGAATTTCCTTGTATGGTGCTTTGGGCTCAACAGATTTGGTTTTCTTCTTGAAAACCCCTTGGTTAATTCTTTTGTTTTTCTTTCACTTCTCTGATTCTCTAAATCTCGGAGCAATCATGGTATGACTTAGTTCTTCTTATTTGCTATTCTAACTAGGCTTCTTGTTATTGCAAGCCTGTAACCTTTATAAGATACTACTTATAAAGTAGCAATCCAATGTTTTGTTTGTATTCTTCATTTTAAGAGATTGACCACCACAGACTGCAGAAGTGGCATTCTATCCCTCCATTCTTGAGAACAGAGAGGATTCTTAATAAGAGAGAAATTGCAAATTTGCTTGTTTTTCCAAGCACATTGAAATTTGTGCTCGTTGATAAAGTTGAGACAACTCCTTTTAAAGAATGTATCTGTCACGGGTGTGTCAGAGGTGACAGACAGTCGCCCTGCAGTTGGTTGCTGGAGATCTCTACGTTTGGCATTACAGACATCTGTGAGTCTTAGCAAGAGCAGTACTTTGTCCTCTCTGGAGCTTGAGGACGTGTGCGCATTTTGCTGGAGTCGTCTACAGCTAAGCAATCCCCCCTCTGTTTGTCTACCCTTGTTGTCTATAGAGTTTAGCGGAGATCAACTAGTGCTCATCTCCTCCCTTCCTTAGCCTTAGCCATACGCCAGGGAAAGTCAGGGCAAGGCACGTGTGCGGCGATTGGTGAGGAGCCAATATAGGGACGGTAGTTGAGACAGGGTGACACTAGACCAGATTAGAAGGTCTCCACTCCCCCCTTTCCCTAGTGTCTGGGCTCCCTTTCCCTCTGAGTTGCACTAAGTCTTTCCCACACCTGGCGTGACATTATCAGACACTATCTTGTTTCATTTCAGCCAGGTATGTTTTACTCTGAAACGCGGAGGCACGGAACGTTCTTGCTTTGTGCCTCCGGAAGCGGAGGTCACATGGTGATACCTGCAACTGTATATGCTACTGCAGTTATTGCGGAAAACAGGCAGGGAAGCTGCATGGCAAGGGGTGGAACTCGCACCTGTATCTGCTGCATAAATTTACCTGCTGCAGATCTCAAACCCTCAGTTCCTGTCAACTTTATGCTGTGAACCTATTTTGCCGCATGTGCATTAAACTTCTTAATCTCGTTTGCTTCGCTAGCGCTGTAAAATGCAGCCAATTTTCCGTAAACTAATACACAGTAGAAAATCCACTGTTTTTGCACTGTGGGAAAAAACCTAAAACATATATTTAAAAACTGGGGACCATACCGCTCGAATTTACTAGTCAAAAAGGCCAGTCCCTGCTCCTCACCTCTTCCCTTGGTTGGCAGATCTCGCCCTTTGTGTCTATAGCTCCATAAGCGTCCTTTTAACCTCCAACTGGTTATTGTGTCTCTGGATACCATTCATTTAACCATGTAGGAAAAATAAAGTAGCAGACTACGCTTTTCTACACAAAGGGCCACCCCAAAAATAAAAAAAATATGGTGGCCTCAGCAGCGACAATCCTGTCTGCCTGACTGTGTAAGGGAACTGCTGTCCCTATGGGGTCTGTCAGGCTCCATTAGAGGCCGTATTAAGTCAGATCCTTTTTATTTTTATGTAACGAAACTGCAGTCACCAGTGTGAACGCAGCCTTCCAGGTTTAATGAGGGGGGTTACAGATGCTGGACATGTAGGATTAAAGGGTTTTTCCCATTTTATATGGTGATATGCCATCAGGTTGTAATCGGAGGCTGTCCAACCTCTGAGACCCCCACCAATCCTGTCAATGAAGGAGTTGTCCTGCTGATGCAGTTTCTTCTCCTACTCCATTTGTTATAACACTGTTTCTCCAGCAGGCGGCACTGTTGCTATAGACTTTGGCAGAACTTGATACAGTAATGCATCTTCTAGAACTGACGGAAACGTTTATACAATATACTAGTAAGGGTAAAAAATAACTCTTAGGATGAACAGCTATAATATATTTTTGCCATTTTTTTTCTGCCTACAGTGGTGGCCAAAAGTATTGGCACCCCTGCAATTCTGGCAGATAATACTCAGTTTCTTCCTGAAAATGATTGCAATCACAAATTCTTTGGTATTCTCTTCATTTAATTTGCTTGTAAGGAAAAAACACAAAGGAGAATGAAGAAAAAATCAAATCATTGATCATTTCACACAAAACTCCAAAAATGGGCCAGACTAAAGTATTGGCACCCTCAGCCTAATACTTGGTTGCACAACCTTTAGCCAAAATAACTGAACAACCGCTTCCGGTAACCATCAATGAGTTTCTTACAATGCTCTGCTGGAATTGTAGACCATTCTTCTTTGGCAAACTGCTCCAGGTCCCTGATATTTGAAGGGTGCCTTCTCCAAACTGCCATTTTGAGATCTCTCCACAGGTGTTCTATGGGATTCAGGTCTGGACTCATTGCTGGCCACCTTAGAAGTCTCCAGTGCTTTCTCTCAAACCATTTTATAGTGCTTTTGGAAGTGTGTTTTGGTTCATTGTCCTGCTGGAAGACCCATGACCTCTGAGGGAGACCCAGCTTTCTCACACTGGACCCTACATTATGCTGCAAAATTTGTTGGTAGTCTTCAGACTTCATAATGCCATGCACACGGTCAAGCAGTCCAGTGCCAGAGGCAGCAAAGCAACTCCAAAACATCAGGGAACCTCCGCCATGTTTGACTGTAGGGACCGTGTTCTTTTCTTTGAATGCCTCTTTTTTTTTCCTGTACACTCTGTTGATGCTTTTTCCCAAAAACCTCTACTTTTGTCTCATCTGACCAGAGAACATTCTTCCAAAACTTTTTAGGCTTTCTCAGGTAAGTTTTGGCAAACTCCAGCCTGGCTTTTTATGTCTCGGGGTAAGAAGTGGGGTCTTCCTGGGTATCCTACCATACAGTCCCTTTTCATTCAGACGCCGACGGATAGTACGGGTTGACACTGCTGTACCCTCGGACTGCAGGGCAGCTTGAACTTGTTTGGATGTTAGTCGAGGTTCTTTATCCACCATCCGCACAATCTTGCGTTGAAATCTCTCGTCAATTTTTCTTTTCCGTCCACATCTAGGGAGGTTAGCCACAGTGCCATGGGCTTTAAACTTCTTGATGACACTGCGCACGGAAGACACAGGAACATTCAGGTCTTTGGAGATGGACTTGTAGCCTTGAGATTGCTCATGCTTCCTCACAATTTGGTTTCTCAAGTCCTCAGACAGTTCTTTGGTCTTCTTTCTTTTTTCCATGCTCAATGTGGTAGACACAAGGACACAGGACAGAGGTTGAGTCAACTTTAATCCATGTTAACTGGCTGCAAGTGTGATTTAGTTATTGCCAACACCTGTTAGGTGCACAGGTAAGTTACAGGTGCTGTTAATTACACGAATTAGAGAAGCATCACATAATTTTTCAAACAGTGCCAATACTTTTGTCCACCCCCTTTTTTAGGTTTGGTGTGGAATTATATCCAATTTGGCTTTAGGACAATTCTTTTTGTGTTTTTTCATTGAAGACAAATTAAATGAAGATAATAAGACCAAAGAATTTGTGATTGCAATCATTTTCAGGAAGAAACTGAGTATTATCTGACAGAATTGCAGGGGTGCCAATACTTTTGGCCACCATTGTATATAGGTTATATATATTTTTTCTCTTTTTAAGGCTATTAGCTTCTGCCCACCTGTGGAATCCAAGTATGATTGGATTGGTCCTCCCGATAGATATTCCAATCTTCGACCTATAAAATACTTTGTCCCGGCAGATGAGTCTCCTTTGGAAAGAAAACTTCGGGAATTGCGTCAGGAAACGGAAGATTGGAATCAAAAGTTTTGGGCAAATCAAAATCTGACTTTCCTTAAGGTATAACTCCTCTTTGTGAAATAATCATGTTAAAGGGCTTAGCATAGTTTGATATTTCAGACAGAAGATGCTACGACTTGGCATTCATTGCTTGTTATATGCCCTTTATCCACATAATTAAGGCTGTAATGGATTTACAGGGATAATTATAGACATTGCAAGGCCTTTTCAAGCAGGATGGCCTATATTATACATACAGTGTCTACCCTGCAGCTGCACCTACATACCCAGTGATAGTAATTAAAGGTTTATTCTCAGGGGCATATCGATACTCTGCCCCTGCTTGCTGTATGGCGAAATGCTCCCGAATCAAAGCTCTGCCATGTTGCATGCAGAGGCAGCTTTGCCTCCGCAACATCACAGGAGCTCAGGGACACTGAAGCTGGACGATGGATCTGCCCAGTTTCAGAGCAGTCCTTGCAAGCTCTACAGCACTTACAGTTACAATGTTTTATCTAAGAAATGGGTTTATTTTCTTATTTAATTTATGCATTCACTTGCACTAATCTTTGGGCACTTGTGTTGCGGCCAGAGTGGCTGTGTAGACCCAACATAGACACTCGCCATTCTGGACAGAGCCTACAGTCATGACCAAAAGTGTTGGCATCCTTGAAATTGTTCCAGAAAATGAAGTATTTCTCCTAGAAAAGTATTGCAATTACACATTTTTGTTATACACATGTTTTATTTCCTTTGTGCGTTTCGCAACAACACAAAAAAAGCAGAGAAGAAAAGGCAATTTGGACATAATTTCACACACAACCCCAAAAATGGGCCGGACAAAATTGTTGGCACCTTTCCAAATTTGTGGGTAAACCTCTTTGTTTCAAGCATGTGATGCTCGTTCACACTCACCTATGGCAAGTAACAGGTGTGGGCAATATGAATATCACACCTGAAACCAGACGAAAAGGGGAGAAGTTGACTCAATCTTTTCATTGTGTGTCTGTGTGTGCCACACTAAGCATGGGGACTAGAAAGAGGAGACGAGAACTGTCTGACGACTTGAGAACCCAAATTATTGAACAGTATCAACAATCTCAAGGTTACAAGTCCATCTCCATAGAGATCTTTATGTTCCTTTGTCCACGGTCCACAACATAATCAAGAAGTTTACAACCCATAGCTAATCTCTACTGTTTATCAAAACGGAATGAGGCTGCAAAGAGAAGAACACAGTACCTTCAGCCAAATATGGTGGAGGTTCAAAGATGTTTTGGGGTTGTTTTGCTGCCTCTGGCATCGGGTGTTTTTGAGTCTTCCAGCAGGACAATGACCCCAAACATACTTCAAGAAGTCCCCAGAAATGTCCTGGAGAGTTGTGAAGTGGCAGCAATGAGTTTGGATCTAATTCCCATTGATCACCTGTGGAGAGATCTTAAAATTGCTATTGGGAGAAGACGTCTTCCAATATGAGCGACCTGGGACAGTCAGCAGAAGAGTGGTCCAAAATTCCAGCTGAGAGGTGTAAGAAGCTTGTTGATGGTCATAGGAAGCGATTGCAGTTATTTATTCCAAAGTGTGTGTAACCAAATATTAAGTTGAGGGTGCCAACAATTTTGTCTGGCCCATTTTGGGGTTTTGTGTGAAATTATCTCCAATTTGCCCCTTTTTCTCTCTTTTTTTTTTTTGTGTTGTTCCAATGCACACAAAGGAAATAAATATGTGTATAATGAAACGTGTAATTGCAATAATTTACTGGGAGAAATGCTTCATTTTCTGGAACAATTTCAAGAGTGCCAACACTTTTGGCCATGACTGTATAGTTCAGCTAGTCCTAGTAGAGTAATGGCCGGACTATTCTGCAGGCTGTAATCCCATCATCATTATTGAATGTATTTCTTTTATTTTTTTTTTTAGGAAAAAGAAGAATTTATCATCTCAAAACTTCACGCCTTGGGTTTGGGGCAGAGAGATGAGGAAGGTGAGACTTCCCGGGATATGCTTCGGACTGTATGTCTTCCAGTGTTTGGGTACCTGTGCCATCAGTGCATGTGTCACCCCTTCCTCTCCATTCAAATGCTTCCTGTTCGCAGCGCGGTACCCCCCTGGTTCTAGAGACCGCAGGGGTCACCAGGAGGTTTGGTCCTCTGTAATTAGACATCTCTCCTGGTGTACAACCCAGAAAGCATTGTCACTACTATAAGTACATGGCATTTCTCCAACTGTTGCAAAACAACCCCTTTTTGCATGCTGGGAGTTGTAATTTTGCACCAGCTGTGGATGCACAGGTTGGAAATTGCTGATTCAAGGCAACAGGAATGTGTTTATCTCCATCTTGGACATAAAGTCTGATGACTCTGCACATCGCTGTCTCATCATAATGATTAATCCTCGGCCAATGTACCGTCCGTGCCAAACATCTCCTCTGCCCTTCACAGGACGGAAAAGGACACTAGAGGCAGAAGTGATGGCGGATTTTTATAACGATTTCCTCAACAAGAACTTTACCAAACATGCACAATACAACAGGTACGTGCAGGGGTGGATTAAGAGTAGCAAGGGCCCCAGGTAGTTTAGAAGAGACACACACACACACACACACACACACACACACACACACACACACACCCCTGATGTATCACGTGACATGTCACATGATCCCCTGTGATAGATCATGTGATAGTTCACGTGAAATTCATTTGACACAATATTAATACATGAATTAGAATCATTTTTTTACATTAATTGTATGACTTAATATTGAGCACAATTAAGTATGCTGACATCCCCTATATACAGTATGCACAATTAAGTATGCTGACATCCCCTATATACATTATGAGACCCTACATACAATATGAGCTGCCACAATCCTCCTATACACAGCAGGAGGCCGCACGTAGCCATCGATACACATCGGGAGGCGGCACGTAGCCATCGCTACCCAGCGGGAGGCGGCACGTAGCCATCGCTACCCAGCGGGAGGCGGCACGTAGCCATCGTTACCCAGCGGGAGGCGGCACGTAGCCATCGTTACCCAGCGGGAGGCGGCACGTAGCCATCGTTACCCAGCGGGAGGCGGCACGTAGCCATCGATACCCAGCGGGAGGCGGCACGTAGCCATCGATACCCAGCGGGAGGCGGCACGTAGCCATCGTTACCCAGCGGGAGGCGGCACGTAGCCATCGTTACCCAGCAGGAGGCGCACGTAGCCATCGATACACAGCGGGAGGCCGCACGGCGCCCCCCAAGAGACAGCGGGAGGCCGCACGCTGTTACTCATACACACAAACATATACAGATATATACAGTACAGACCAAAAGTTTGGACACACCTTCTCATTTAAAGATTTTTCTGTATTTTCCTGACTATGAAAATTGTACATTCACACTGAAGGCATCAAAACTATGAATTAACACATGTGGAATTATATACTTAGCAAAAAAGGGTGAAACAACTGAAAATATGTCTTATATTCTAGGTTCTTCAAAGTAGCCACCTTTTGCTTTGATGACTGCTTTGCACACTCTTGGCATTCTCTTGATGAGCTTCAAGAGGTAGTCACCGGAAATGGTTTTCACTTCACAGGTGTGCCCTGTCAGGTTTAATAAGTGGGATTTCTTGCGTTATAAATGGGGTTGGTACCATCAGTTGTGTTGTGCAGAAGTCTGGTGGATACACAGCTGATAGTCCTACTGAATAGACTGTTAGAATTTGTATTATGGCAAGAAAAAAGCAGCTAAGTAAAGAAAAACGAGTGGCCATCATTACTTTAAGAAATGAAGGTCAGTCAGTGCGAAAAATTGGGCAAACTTTGAAAGTGTCCCCAAGTGCAGTTGCAAAAACCATCAAGCACTACAAAGAAACTGGCTCACATGAGGACCGCCCCAGGAAAGGAAGACCAAGAGTCGCCTCTGCTTCTGAGGATAAGTTTATCCGAGTCACCAGCCTCAGAAATCGCAGGTTAACAGCAGCTCAGATTAGAGACCAGGTCAATGCCACACAGAGTTCTAGCAGCAGACACATCTCTACAACAACTGTTAAGAGGAGGCTTCGTGCAGCAGGCCTTCATGGTAAAATAGCTGCTAGGAAACCACTGCTAAGGACAGGCAACAAGCAGAAGAGACTTGTTTGGGCTAAAGAACACAAGGAATGGACATTAGACCAGTGGAAATCTGTGCTTTGGTCTGATGAGTCCAAATTTGAGATCTTTGGTTCCAACCACCGTGTCTTTGTGCGACGCAGAAAAGGTGAATGGATGGACTCTACATGCCTGGTTCCCACCGTGAAGCATGGAGGAGGAGGTGTGATGGTGTGGGGGTGCTTTGCTGGTGACACTGTTGGGGATTTATTCAAAATTGAAGGCATAGTGAACCAGCATGGCTACCACAGCATCTTGCAGCGGCATGCTATTCCATCCGGTTTGCGTTTAGTTAGACCATCATTTATTTTTCAACAGGACAATGACCCCAAACACACCTCCAGGCTGTGTAAGGGCTATTTGACCAAGAAGCAGAGTGATGGGGGGCTACGCCAGATGACCTGGCCTCCACAGTCACCAGACCTGAACCCAATCGAGATGGTTTGGGGTGAGCTGGACCGCAGAGTTTAGGCAAAAGGGCCAAAAAGTGCTAAGCATCTCTGGGAACTCCTTCAAGATTGTTGGAAGACCATTTCCGGTGACTACCTCTTGAAGCTCATCAAGAGAATGCCAAGAGTGTGCAAAGCAGTCATCAAAGCAAAAGGTGGCTACTTTGAAGAACCTAGAATATAAGACATATTTTCAGTTGTTTCACCCTTTTTTGTTAAGTATATAATTCCACATGTGTTAATTCATAGTTTTGATGCCTTCAGTGTGAATGTACAATTTTCAAAGTCATGAAAATACAGAAATTTCTTTAAATGAGAAGGTGTGTCCAAACTTTTGGTCTGTACTGTACATACACGCATAAACACATTTGAAACACAAAAATACATATAAACAGACATCACACAATGATATCTGCCTACACACACACGCTCACACACACACACACACACTCAATCACTCACTTACTTATCATCCCCCGGCTCCAGTCGTCCAGCTCCTTTCCGGTGCAGCAGTGCAGGGCGCACACTGTGTGACGTCACACTAGCAGACACGGCCGCGCACAGGGCCGTGTCTCCTAGCTGTGACGCGGCTGGGCCAGCACACAGGGAAGTTAACAGGTGCAGTGCTGGCCCGGCCGAAGAAGAAGCAGCGGCCGTGCGCTGCTGCTGGGCGAGCGGTCCGGGGCCCCCCTGCTACTGTCTGCCGGTATGTGCCGCATTGGCGCCAACATATTATAATGAGGGCAATCTGGCCATGGGCCCCCTGGAGCCCAGATTGCCCTCATTATAATCCGCCTATGGGTACGTGTGTCCCCCGAGCCACTGCAGGGCTCAGTGTATAGTATATTATGAGATGTCCTGCTAATGGTTGGGAGGATGGTATACAAAACTGTTCTGTATAAAAGACTGTGAGGTTTTTATCTTTCTGTATATTTTTCCTATCTCTGTTGTGTGTTCGCCGGTCTTCCCTAACTCAGAAGCAAACTACTATGGGAGATCTCCCCCACAACTTCCCACCTATAAGGCTATTCAGTCCCCAGCTCTATATGTCAGGTTACTCCATCCCTACTCAATGTTTACCTCTGTTCTTCCTTGTACCAGAGAACTAATGTGTGCCGGACCACCTCCACCCTAACTCTGCTGTGTGCCGGACAACCCCCAACCTAGCTCTGCTGTGTCCCAGACCACTCCCACCCTTTTACTTCTATGTGCCGGCTCACTCATGCCTGGTATTACTGTGTGCCGGACCTCCTCCACCTTAACCTTGCTGTGTGCCGAATTACCCCCAGTCTAGCTCTGCTGTGTCCCGGATCACCTCCGCCCATTAACTACTATGTGTCTGATCAATCTCGCCTGGTATTACTGTGTGCCGGACCACCCCTACCCTAACTCTGCTGTGTGCCGGCCCCCCCCCCCAACTCTGCTGTGTGCCGGACCGCCCCCCCCCCAACTCTGCTGTGTGCCGGACCGCCCCCAACTCTGCTGTGTGCCGGACCCCCCCCCCCCCCAACTCTGCTGTGTGCCGGACCGCCCCCCCCCCAACTCTGCTGTGTGCCGGACCGCCCCCACCCTAACTCTGCTGTGCATCTGGACTGCTCACGCCGCTGTGTATCTGGATTGCTCCCGTCCTCGCTCCGCTGTGTATCAGGACCGCCCTTGCTCCGCTGTGTATCAGGACTGCCCTTGCTCCGCTGTGTATCAGGACCGCCCTCGCTCTCGCTGCGCTGTGTATCTGGACCGGACCGTTCCTTAGTACGATTGCCCATATATATGAGCACCAGCAGCATTCACATTATTCCAGGTTTTCTTTCTGCTGATGTATATTTAGATTCCTATTATAATGTATTTATAGGGGATTTATGGCAGACATCACCGTCCTGCAGACTCTTGGCAGTAAGACACTATTACATAATTTACACCCCACATCAGACCTGGAGGTAGAGACAGGGTTTATTATTTAACACTATTATAACTGCAGGCTGGGGATTTATTATACTCCATGAAACCTTTATGGTATTTTTTCCCATTTTTTTTCAGAGAATGGTACAAGAGGAATTTTACCATCACGTTCCTTATGGGACAAGTCACATTACAGAGAGCACTGAAGAAGATGCGATGGAAATAGGCGAAATTGGATTAAAATGTTTATTAAATGCAAGTTATAAAGCCACAGGTATCCTCGTCTGTCTCACGTAGTCGTGCACCGTCGGCTCAGAGATACTCCAACATAATTATTGAAAGCATATATCAGGTTACTTGTAGAGATTCACCCGAAATGCAATATTAAAACATTTTATTTATTTAAAAAGGCATATCCTTATTTTATTTTTACCTATTTTCTTGCAGACTGCTGCAGTTTGTTAAAAAACAAAACAAAAACAAAACTGTGCTTTTCTCTTGTTTCCCAGGTCCAGCGCTGAGTCTTTGCCACTGCCCAATCTCTCTGAAGCACTGACGTCTCATCGACAGCGCTGCAGGCAGTCCCTGAGCTCAGCGGTTCTGTCAATGTAGACATCACAAGCTCACTGATTGGCTGCAGATGACAGCAGACTCCCAAGAGCAGCGGTGGAGACTCAGTACTGGACTTGGGGAGGGTGAGTAAAGCGCAATTAGTTTTTTTTTTTTTCAAACAAACTGTAGCCAGGAGATGGGTTTTCCGAGGACTTAAACGACCCCCCCCCTTTAAGGGTCTACAGAATAATGCACTAAAAGTATAATTGCACTTTAAAGCTTCTTTTAAGACTCCGCAGCATCCAAAATTACTCACTCATTTTTCAATTTCTTGACCAGATGGAAAGAAATGCTGCTCTGGAGCACAAACTGCTGCTCTAATTAATGAAATATTAGTGAAATTGCGGAGTGTGATGATAATGGCTGATCACAGTCGTGTATCCTATATGAGGACGTCATTACATTTCTCATAATCTGTTAAGTTTCTTTGCTTTGCGCTTGTTCGCTGCCTGTCATGTTTTCTGCTCTGTGACTAATTAGTCATTTCCTCCTGAATAATTCTGCACAGCAGGGAGGTTTGGCAGTAAATTCCCTCCTCTACTATGTTTTGCACAAAGTGATTTTTCCATCCACCAAGGGATGAGTTTTAATCCTGAATCTGAACCTCTGTCTAAATTTATCTACTGATCACCCATGATCATCGGCTCCAGTTTACTTACGGGGAGGGAGGGTGGATAGTCTTGCCAGCATCAACTCAACTAACAGGTTGTACTATTAATGCAAGAAATCCCTAATCCACACTGATCACTGGGACCCTAACTGGTCTTGAGAGCGGGGGTCTTCAAGTCCCCTTTTGAACATGTACTATTGCTCCATGTGACTCATGGAAATAGCAAACGTTGCAGACAGAGGGGAGGAGGCCGGACACATACTGAGCCTTTAAACAGGTCCTGGACTTATATATAGATTAATGTTCTTTAAGATAAGCCATCAATATCAGATCAGTGGGGGTCCGACGCCCGGCACCTGCACTAATCATCTGTAGGACAATGTATATAGAGTCGTAACAGCACAGCTCTGTATATAGCGTAGTGGTTATTCTGGGGTACTGCAGCTCAGCTGTTATTAAAGTGAATGGGAGCTGCACTCCGGTGCTCGAAAATGGGCTCTACACAATGAATGGAGCACACTGGCAGCAGAAGCTGCAAACAACTGACCGGATGTCGGACCCCCACTGATCTGATATTGATGACCCATCCTAATGATAGCTTATCGGTACAGCCATGGCTGAAAAAGTTGGCACCTTTTAAATTGTTCCAGAAAATGAAGTATTTCTCCCAGAAAATTATTGCAATTACACCTATTTTGTTATACACATGTTTATTCCCTTTGTGTGTATTTGAACAACACAAAAAAAAAAACGGAGAAAAAAATGCGAATTGGACATAATTTCACACAATAGTCCAAAAATTGGCCTGACAAAATTGTTGGCATCCTCACCTTAATATTTGGTTGCACACCCTTTGGATTAAATAACTGCAATCATTCGCTTCCTATAAACATCCACAAACTTCTTACACCTCTCAGCTGGAATTTTGGAGCACTCTTCTTTTGCAAACTGCTCCAGGTCTGTCATATTTGAAGGCGCCTTCTCTCAACGGCAGTTTTAACATCTCTCCACAGGTGTTCTATGGGATTTAGGTCCGGACTCATTGCTGCCACTGCAGAAATCTCCAGTGCTTTGTATCCATCCATTTCTGGGTGCTTCTTGAAGTATGTTTGTGGTTATTGTCCTGCTGGAAGACCCATGACCTTGGACACAAACCCAGCTTTCTGACACTGGACACTACATTGTGACCCAAAATCCTTTGGTAATCTTCAGATTTCATGATGCCTTGCACACAGTCAAGGCACCCAATGCCAGAGGCAGCAAAACAACCCCAAAACACCTTTGAACCTCACCATATTTGACTGTAGGTACTGTGTTCTTTTCCCCTTCTCCCATGACAGCACCACCTGAGAGAGGGTGTCCTCCCACCAAGGACAGGAACCTACTGAATAAAAAGGCGGTACCTCTCCTCCTCATCAGTTTTTGGTTCCTGTCCTTGATGGGTGCCTCTCTAGGTGGAATGCCTCGCATACCTGATCGTGGGGTCTGGAGCGGGATCCCGGGATCGATGCTGCCTGGAGGTCGCGAAGAAGCAGCAGATGGGCCCTCTGTCTTCAGCCCCATCTTGCTGGCACCTGGGTCTGCGTGCGGGGGGGGGAGGGGGCGCCTTCCGGGGGCCTCTCCCACGTGCGCTGGGTCCTGCGGCTGGGGCTGCGCACGCACGGAGGTCTGTGGCTGAGCGCGCCAGCAGGCAGGCCTTCCGGATCTGCGCACGTGCGTCGCGCCCTGTGACGTAGTGCTCCGGAAGTCCGGGTCTGCGCATGTGCAGGGTCGCGTCGTCCCCTGTGACAAATGCGCCGGAAGCCCGGGTTTGCTCGTGCGCGGGGTGCGATTCAGGATGACGCATCCCCGTACACAGGCGCACCGGGAGCCGCTTGGTCTACGCCCGCGCAAGAGTTAATTTAATTGGTTAATTAAAAGAAAAAAAGAGCACGCTGCCGTCTGGCAGGGGGAGGGGCCTGAAGGGGGTGGAGCAGAGACGGGTTACTTCTGACTCAGTAGAATCCTGTATTGCAAAAGAATCCCTTTCCCCCTCTGACCTTTCGTCATCGTCTTCATCAGAATCTTCGGATGATGATGGAGGGGGTAGACCATGTTTTTCAGTTGACAATACAGAGAGACTACAGTTAGGTCCATATATAGTTGGACAGAGACAACATATTTCTAATTTTGGTTCTAGACATTACCACAATGAATTTTAAACAAAACAATTCAGATGCAGTTGAAGTTCAGACTTTCAGCTTTCATTTGAGGGTATCCACATTAAAATTGGATGAAGGGTTTAGGAGTTTCAGCTCTTTAACATGTGCCACCCTGTTTTTAAAGGGACCAAAAGTAATTGGACAGATTAAATAATTGTAAATAAAATGTTCATTTCTAGTACTTGGTTGAAAACCCTTTGTTGGCAATGACTGCCTGAAGTCTTGAACTCATGGACATCACCAGACGCTGTGTTTTCTCCTTTTTGATGCTCTGCCAGGCCTTCACTGCGGTGGTTTTCAGTTGCTGTTTGTTTGTGGGCCTTTCTGTCTGAAGTTTAGTCTTTAACAAGTGAAATGCATGCTCGATTGGGTTGAGATCAGGTGACTGACTTGGCCATTCAAGAATATTCTACTTCTTTGCTTTAATAAACTCCTGGGTTGCTTTGGCTTTATGTTTTGGGTCATTGTCCATCTGTAGTATGAAACGACGACCAATCAGTTTGGCTGCATTTGGCTGGATTTGAGCACACAGTATGGCTCTGAATACATCAGAATTCATTCGGCTGCTTCTGTCCTGTGTCACATCATCAATAAACACTAGTGACCCTGTGCCACTGGCAGCCATGCATGCCCAAGCTATCACACTGCCTCCGCCGTGTTTTACAGATGATGTGGTATGCTTTGGATCATGAGCTGTACCACGCCTTCGCCATACTTTTCTCTTTCCATCATTCAGGTAGAGGTTGATCTTAGTTTCATCTGCCCAAAGAATGTTCTTCCAGAACTGTGCTGGCTTTTTTAGATGTTTTTTAGAAAAGTCCAGTCTAGCCTTTTTATTCTTGGTGGCTTGCACCGTGCAGTGAACCCTCTGTAGTTACTTTCATACAGTCTTCTCTTTATGGATATTGATACGCCTACCTCCTGGAGAGTGTTGTTCACTTGGTTGGCTGTTGTGAAGGGGTTTCTCTTCACCATGGAGATTATTCTGCGATCATCCACCACTGTTGTCTTCCGTGGGCGCCCAGGTCTTTTTGCATTGATGAGTTCACCAGTGCTTTCTTTCTTTCTCAGGATGTACCAAACTGTAGATTTTGCCACTCCTAATATTGTAGCAATTTCTCGGATGGGTTTTTTCTGTTTTTGCAGCTTAAGGATGGCTTGTTTCACTTGCATGGAGAGCTCCTTTGACCGCATGTTTATGTGGCGCCCAGCTGTGCTTGGAGCCACAGACCCTAGAGGGGTGCATTAACGGATTCCTCCACAAGAGGCCCCCACAGCACACACACACCTCCACCTTCCCCCTCAGACCACTAGAGGGAGCCCGTTAGGGATATAAATAGGGAAGGTGGAGCTAGACAGAGAGTGGATTCAGCAGTTCCTCTGGAGAGTTCAGTAAGTACAGAACTGAATACAGAGTCGAGCTCAGTCTAGTCTGGAGTCTACAGAGAAGTCAGCCTGCAGTGGAGCCCAGTCCAGACGCAGTTGTAGCTCAGTTAGAGCTCAAGGTGTGCCGGCGCCATAAGATCGGTGAAGCGCGGCAAGCTGCCGCTAGTGTGAGTAGCCTAGTGAGGGCCCGAGCGTGGCCTGAAGGCGAGTGGAAAGTGAGTAGCAGTGGGGGCAGAGGAGCTTACCCAGCTCACCCCGAAACATATACCGGACATCGGGTCCGAGCTTACTGGGATCTCTACGACCCAGTAAGGCATAACCGGAATCCCTGGAGAACTACAGGTCCCAGGTTCACCAGAGAGCTGATACGTAATAGAGCCAGGAGACACATACAGTGGTGGCCAAAAGTATTGGCACCCCTGCAATTCTGTCAGATAATACTCAGTTTCTTCCTGAAAATGATTGCAATCACAAATTCTTTGGTATTATTATCTTCATTTAATTTGCTTGCAAGGAAAAAACACAAAAGAGAATGAAGCAAAAATCAAATCATAGATCATTTCACACAAAACTCCAAAAATGGGCCAGACAAAAGTATTGGCACCCTCAGCCTAATACTTGGTTGCACAACCTTTAGCCAAAATAACTGCGAACAACCGCTTCCGGTAACCATCAATGAGTTTCTTACAATGCTCTGCTGGAATTGTAGACCATTCTTCTTTGGCAAACTGCTCCAGGTCCCTGATATTTGAAGGGTGCCTTCTCCAAACTGCCATTTTGAGATTTCTCCACAGGTGTTCTATGGGATACAGGTCTGGACTCATTGCTGGCCACCTTAGAAGTCTCCAGTGCTTTCTCTCAAACCATTTTATAGTGCTTTTGGAAGTGTGTTTTGGGTCATTGTCCTGCTGGAAGACCCATGACCTCTGAGGGAGACCCAGCTTTCTCACACTGGGCCCTACATTATGCTGCAAAATTTGTTGGTAGTCTTCAGACTTCATAATGCCATGCACACGGTCAAGCAGTCCAGTGCCAGAGGCAGCAAAGCAACCCCAAAGCATCAGGGACCGTGTTCTTTTCTTTGAATGCCTCTTTTTTTTTCCTGTACACTCTATGTTGATGCTTTTTGCCAAAAAGCTCTACTTTTGTCTCATCTGACCAGAGAACATTCTTCCAAAACGTTTTAGGCTTTCTCAGGTAAGTTTTGGCAAACTCCAGCCTGGCCTTTTTATGTCTCGGGGTAAGAAGTGGGGTCTTCGTGGGTATCCTACCATACAGTCCCTTTTCATTCAGACGCCGACGGATAGTACAGGTTGACACTGTTGTACCCTCGGACTGCAGGGCAGCTTGAACTTGTTTGGATGTTAGTCGAGGTTCTTTATCCACCATCCGCACAATCTTGCGTTGAAATCTCTCGTCAATTTTTCTTCTCCGTCCACATCTAGGGAGGTTAGCCACAGTGGCATGGGCTTTAAACTTCTTGATGACACTGCGCACGGAAGACACAGGAACATTCAGGTCTTTGGAGATGGACTTGTAGCCTTGAGATTGCTCATGCTTCCTCACAATTTGGTTTCTCAAGTCCTCAGACAGTTCTTTGGTCTTCTTTCTTTTCTCCATGCTCAATGTGGTACACACAGGACAGAGGTTGAGTCAACTTTAATCCATGTTAACTGGCTGCAAGTGTGATTTAGTTATTGCCAACACCTGTTAGGTGCCACACGTAAGTTACAGGTGCTGTTAATTACACGAATTAGAGAAGCATCACATGATTTTTCAAACAGTGCCAATACTTTTGTCCACCCCCTTTTTTAGGTTTGGTGTGAAATTGTATCCAATTTGGCTTTAGGACAATTCTTTTTGTGTGTTTTCATTGAAGACAAATTAAATGAAGATAATAATACCAAATAATTTGTGATTACAATCATTTTCAGGAAGAAACTGAGTATTATCTGACAGAATTGCAGGGGTGCCAATACTTTTGGCCACCACTGTAGGCCCCGTAAGCTGAGGAGCGTGCATTCCAAGAGAAGGCCCTACCACAACGTCAGCCGTTGCAGGACAGAGATAAAGTTAGGCCTAGCTTCAGGCAGGTCAGAAACTTACTACGCAGAGGCAAGAAACAGGAGGCCCTACACCCGCTCATTGGGGAGGATCCTGATATGCACCCTTCACCCTACAGTGCTCCGGGATGTGCCTGAACTACCACCAGTAAAAGGTACTGAAGTGACTACCGTGTCCGTCCCCGTTCTTGCTCTGACCCGGCTGGGTCTCACCTGTCCTGCATCCCCCTCTTCGTACGCTGCCCTGAGGCCTAGCTCCACCTGTGGGGAGCTATACCATCGAGCTGCCTTATCACCGGCCTCAGTGGACTGCCGCAGCGCTGGTGATTCTCACCAGAAACCACAGGTGGCGTCACAAACTTCCATAAAATTAACAAACAATCCCCTTTTAAAAGCTGACCCCAGGGTACGGGCCCGGGAGCCGACCACCGCGACATCCCCAAGGCCAGGCAAAGGCCCGGGTACCGAGTCGTCCCCATCCCCCTGGGCTAGTCATTTACTTCACAGCAAAACCTTCCAAATGCAAGCACCACAACTCAAATCAACTCCAGGCCTTTTATCTGCTTAATTGAGAATAACATAACGAAGGGATTGCCCACACCTGTCCATGAAATAGCCTTGGAGTCAATTGTCCAATTACTTTTGGTCCCTTTAAAAACAGGGTGGCACATGTTAAGGAGCTGAAACTCCTAAACCCTTCATCCAATTTTAATGTGGATACCCTCAAATGAAAGCTGAAAGTCTGAACTTCAACTGCATCTGAATTGTTTTGTTTAAAATTCATTGTGGTAATGTCTAGAACCAAAATTAGAAAAATGTTGTCTCTGTCCAAATATATATGGAACTAACTGTAGTCAAGACTATTAGAGCAACCATGGGTATTGCCGATTCCAAAGCCCCCAAAACGGTTCAGGATATCATGTTCGGGGGCCTGGATCAGAAGAAGAGATGCACATTCCCAGTCAATGAGAGGATCAAGACTCTTATAGATAGGGAATGGAAAAAGCCAGAAAGGAAGGGCCAGCTGCCTTCTTCTTCGAAGCGGGTGTACCCTTTTGAGGAGGACGCGGCTAAGTGAGACAAAACCCCGAAAATTTATGTGGTCATCTCGAAATGCTCAAAGAGATCCACACTGCCTTTTGAGGATTTGGGGGCCCTCAAAGATCCGCTCGATAAACAAGCGGAGTCTTTTCTAAAACAGACCTGGGAGTCCACAGTGGGGGTTCTGAAACCGGCAGTGGCAGCCACCTGCACTGCCAGGTCTATGATAATCTGGCTACAGCAATTAGAGGAACAGATTAAAGGGAATGTCCCTAGGGATAAGATTCTGTCGGGTCTTCCTCTTATGCAGGGGGCAGCTGCATTTCTTGTGGATGCATCGGCAGATTCAGTTAGGCTGGCTGCTAGGTTACCTAACCTTTCCAACGCAGCCCTTAGGGCATTATGGCTCAAGACCTCGCCAGGAGATGTGCAGTCTAAATCAAAACTCTGCTCAATCCCATGTGAAGGGGACTTTTTTTCGGGAAAGCCTTAGATGACATCCTGGATAAGGCCGCAGACAAGAAAACTGGTTTTCCTAGCGTATCTGTTCCCCGTTTATAAGACCTCCTTTCGGAAAAAGAATTATAATCGGAGCAAATTTTCCCGAGACCAAAGTAGTTGGAGAGACAAGAAGCCGAATAATAGAGGCTTCATGTTTGGGGGGTGTTATGCACACGCCCGGACTGACTGGCGTGTGCGGGTGTTGTGGTTCCACTGGACCATGGACCGGAGAGTGCCTGGAGGGGCGTGACTAAGTATCTGGCCGATCCGACCAAGGTGGCACGACGGCATACGACGCCAGTGCACCAGGGAGAAACCGGGCAGAGGGACCAGGTGCTACTCCAGGTCAAACTCCGGACACGGGGGTTGACCCACACTGGAATTACTGGAACAGGCAGGTTAGGCTGGCACAGACTGGTGGATGTAAGCAAACACGGCAGGTATGCAGAGGGGTGGATACAGGCGAGTATGCAGGCAGGGAGGTACTGGCCGAAAGGACGGGCTGGAGCACAGAAAGGTTAAGACCCAGTACAGACTGGGTCACAGAACCGCAGATGCGGTAGACAACCACAGCAGAGAGGGAATGCCCAAAGCGGTGGGCAAGAACAGAGCAGGACGGGGCTGCAGGAGCAGCGAGCACAAGCAGGGCAAGACAGGACTGCCGGAGCAGCGAGCACAAGCAGGGCAAGACAGGACTGCCGGAGCAGCGGGCAGAAGCAGGGCAGGACAGGACTGCCGGAGCAGCGGGCAGAAGCAGGGCAGGACAGGACTGTCGGAGCAGCGGGCAGAAGCAGGGCAGGACAGGACTGCCGGAGCAGCGGGCAGAAGCAGGGCAGGGCAGGACAGGACTGCCGGAGCAGCGGGCACAAGCAGGGCAGGACAGGACTGCCAGAGCAGCGGGCAGAAGCAGGGCAGGACAGGACTGCCGGAGCAGCGGGCAGAAGCAGGGCAGGACAGGACTGCCGGAGCAGCGGGCAGAAGCAGGGCAGGACAGGACTACCGGAGCAGTGAGCAAAAGGGTAAGAGCGGAGCAAGGCTGCCGGAGCAGTGAGCAAGGAGTCAGAGCAGGACGGACAGGGCTCTGTTCACACGGAACCGACAGGAAGGGAAAGGCAGAGCCAGATACCCACAGGGTACTTGCAGCGAAGTAGCGAGGGGACCACAAACTCACAAACGGGAGTACAGAGACAACAAGCAGGAGTTAGGTACGAGTTCAGACTCTGCAGAAAAAGGAAAGGAACGGACATAGAGGCAAAACAGGTAAAGGATAGGAGAGAGTTCAGACTGGAACTGAGTGTACGGAAGAGACCGACACTGCAGCGGGATACAGGAGCGGGTCTGGGAATACGGCCCCCAGAGAGGCGGGACGAACAGGCAAGGAGCGTGTTCAGACAGGACAGACAAGATACAGGAACGGATCTAGGTAATCGGCCCCTAGAAGGCGGGAGGAACAGGCTAGGAGCGTGTTCAGACAGGCCTGGAAATACAGCCTCCAGGAAAGGCAGCAGGCAAGAGTACACAGACAGGACTCAGTTCAGACACGGGAACTGATACCGCAAGGCAGGAGACATAGACAGGACTCAGTTCAGACACGGGAACAGATACTGCAAGACAGGAGAAATAGACAGGACTCAGTTCAGACAGGAACAGATACCGCAAGGCAGGGACACAAACAGGACTCTGTTCAGACGGGAACAGATACCGCAAGGCACAGACAGGCAGATCTAGGAATACGGCCCCTAGAAGGCGAAAGAACAGGCAAGAAGCGTGTTCACAAGAACAGACCACAGTTCAGACACAGAACTGGAAAACAGGCAGGAAAACAGGATAGGACCTGGCATGTCAGAGACAAAAAGCCGACTGACAGGACACAATGCTCAGGCGCCATCTTGAGGAAGAAGGTGGTATAAATACCCAAAGATGGACAGCAATAGGCTGAAGGTGCAACAGGGGCGTGTCCGCAGCAGGTACAAGAAACAGGAAGTTCAGCGGGCGTCGCCCTATGCAGCCAAAACAGACAAACAGACAGCAAGGAGGGAAGCCAGAGAGACATTCTGGACTGGAGATCAAGTGCGCGCTCTTGCACAGTGGGAGATGGACCACCATGCAAGGACGCCGCCAGGTATGTTACAGTACCCCCCCCCTTACGCCCCCTCTTCTTCAGGCCTGCCAGAATCTTCCGCAGGGAATTCGAGGACCAGTCGTTCACTTCAAGGAGATCACTTCCACTGTCCACAGGAAAAATTGATCTCATCTGGTTAGCTAGGATGCTACCTCCTATCCAGCCATCCCTAGCAACAGACGAAACGGGTGGAGTACCAGGAACAGCACACAAGGAAGTCTCTCTCCACATATTTTCAGGTGGCACCCCAGAGGGTACAGGAGACGACTGGAAGTCCTTCACCGGGTTGGAGGGGGACAGAGACTTGGGGGTAATCTCTGCTTCGAGGTACATCTTGTCAAGCTCACAGGAAGAAATAGACGGGTTATCAGGTACATAATGAGGAAAAGTCACTGTCTCTTTGTTATCTGGTGGTACCCCGGAGAATTCAGGAAACAACTGGAGGTCCTCCGCCGGGTCAGAAGAGTGCAGAGGCTCAGAGAAAACATCTGCTTCAGAGTACACTAGGTCGGACTCACTGGAGGAAGCAGGCGAGGTATCGGGTACCGAGTATAGGAAAGTCTCTGTCCATTCACCACCAGGTGGCACCCCGAAGGGTTCTGGAGACAACTGGAGGTCCTCCGCCTGGTCAGAGGGGTGTAGAGACTCAAGGGTAACCTCTGCTTCAGAGTACACAAGGTCGGACTCACTGGACGAAGCAAGCGAGGTATCAGATCCAGGATATAGGAAAGTCTCTGTCCATTCACCACCAGGTGGCACCCCGAAGGGTTCTGGAGACAACTGGAGGTCCTCCGCCTGGTCGGAGGGGTGTAGAGACTCGGGATTAACCTCTGCTTCGGAGTACACTAGGTTGGACTGACTGGACGAAGCGAGCGAGGTATCAGGTACAGAGTATAGGAGAGTCTCTGTCCTTTCACTACCAGGTAGCACCCCGAAGGGTTCTGGAGACAACTGGAGGTCCTCCGCCTGATCGGAGGGGTGTAGAGACTCGGGGGTAACTACCACTTTGGGGTACCCATTGTCAGGCTCACAGGACGAAGCGGACAAAGTATCGAGTACCGAGTGTAGAGAAGTCTCTCTCCATTTGTCATCGAGTGGTATCCCGGAGGATTCAGGAGGCAACAGGGGGTCCTCCGCCAGGTAGTAGAGGTGCACAGACTCAGAGGTAACCACAGCTTTGGAGCATCCTTGGACATGCACACCGGTTAAAGTGGGTGAAGCATCTGATGCTGGGTGCAGGAAGTTCTCCTGTGTGGAGTCTGGATGGGCAGAAGTCTCTTCGGGCAGGAGAACCGGAGCACTACCCACGCACATTACCCGTTGGGGCTTCTCCGGGATACAGGGAGATGAAGCTTCAGTAGGGACTTCAAGGTTGGGGTCAGGAGGTCTCAGGGAGGACAGACCCTGGCGTGACAGCTTGCCTCTACGTCTAGCACGTCTGGACTGCCTCTTGAGGTTGGGAGAAGTATTCCGGAAAGCGTAGTCACCCTGTGAGGATTCTGGGTGGGCAGTAGTCTCATTGGGCTGGAGGACTATTGCGCTACCCACACACATTACCCATCGGGGCTGCTCCGGGATATTGGGAGGTGAAGCTTCAGCAGGAGCCTCCGGGTTAGGATCATCGAAGACCATTAGAAAGGCCACCAGGAAGGCCATTAGGTCCAGGAGGATCGGATCCCGTGTTTCATATAGGGGGTTGATCCATTCCAAGGCATCACCCGCCAGGTAAGACATAATGAATGCCACCTTAACCCGATCGGTGGGAAAACATAGAGGGTAGAACTTGAAGTGTAGCATGCATTGCTCCACAAATGCACGACTTTGTCTTGGATCCCCATAGTAACGTGGCGGATCCGCAGGAACGAGAGCAGATAGATCCATCTGGATGGGTGCGTAATTCGCCTGGAACTCAGCTGAGAAAAAAAAAAAAAAAATTTATTTATTTTTAATGCATGTATTCGCTGGAAAACTTCTCAGAGAGCGAAGGCCGTGGGGCTCAACGGGAACCATGGCCTGAGCATGCTGTTATGCACACGCCCGGACTGACTGGCGTGTGCGGGTGTTGTGGTTCCACTGGACCATGGACCGGAGAGTGCCTGGAGGGGCGTGACTAAGTATCTGGCCGATCCGACCAAGGTGGCACGACGGCATACGACGCCAGTGCACCAGGGAGAAACCGGGTAGAGGGACCAGGTGCTACTCCAGGTCAAACTCCGGACACGGGGGTTGACCCACACTGGAATTACTGGAACAGGCAGGTTAGGCTGGCACAGACTGGTGGATGTAAGCAAACACGGCAGGTATGCAGAGGGGTAGATACAGGCGAGTATGCAGGCAGGGAGGTACTGGCCGAAAGGACGGGCTGGAGCACAGAAAGGTTAAGACCCAGTACAGACTGGGTCACAGAACCGCAGATGCGGTAGACAACCACAGCAGAGAGGGAACGCCCAAAGCGGTGGGCAAGAACAGAGCAGGACGGGGCTGCAGGAGCAGCGAGCACAAGCAGGGTAGGACAGGACTGCCGGAGCAGCGGGCAGAAGCAGGGCAGGACAGGACTGCCGGAGCAGCGGGCAGAAGCAGGGCAGGACAGGACTGCCGGAGCAGCGGGCAGAAGCAGGGCAGGACAGGACTGCCGGAGCAGCGGGCAGAAGCAGGGCAGGACAGGACTGCCGGAGCAGCGGGCAGAAGCAGGGCAGGACAGGACTGCCGGAGCAGCGGGCAGAAGCAGGGCAGGACAGGACTGCCGGAGCAGCGGGCAGAAGCAGGGCAGGACAGGACTGCCGGAGCAGTGAGCAAAAGGGTAAGAGCGGAGCAAGGCTGCCGGAGCAGTGAGCAAGGAGTCAGAGCAGGACGGACAGGGCTCTGTTCACACGGAACAGACAGGAAGGGAAAGGCAGAGCCAGATACCCACAGGGTACTTGCAGCGAAGTAGCGAGGGGACCACAAACTCACAAACGGGAGTACAGAGACAACAAGCAGGAGTTAGGTACGAGTTCAGACTCTGCAGAAAAAGGAAAGGAACGGACATAGAGGCAAAACAGGTAAAGGATAGGAGAGAGTTCAGACTGGAACTGAGTGTACGGAAGAGACCGACACTGCAGCGGGATACAGGAGCGGGTCTGGGAATACGGCCCCCAGAGAGGCGGGACGAACAGGCAAGGAGCGTGTTCAGACAGGACAGACAAGATACAGGAACGGATCTAGGTAATCGGCCCCTAGAAGGTGGGAGGAACAGGCTAGGAGCGTGTTCAGACAGGCCTGGAAATACAGCCTCCAGGAAAGGCAGCAGGCAAGAGTACACAGACAGGACTCAGTTCAGACACGGGAACTGATACCGCAAGGCAGGAGACATAGACAGGACTCAGTTCAGACACGGGAACAGATACTGCAAGACAGGAGAAATAGACAGGACTCAGTTCAGACAGGAACAGATACCGCAAGGCAGGGACACAAACAGGACTCTGTTCAGACGGGAACAGATACCGCAAGGCACAGACAGGCAGATCTAGGAATACGGCCCCTAGAAGGCGAAAGAACAGGCAAGAAGCGTGTTCACAAGAACAGACCACAGTTCAGACACAGAACTGGAAAACAGGCAGGAAAACAGGATAGGACCTGGCATGTCAGAGACAAAAAGCCGACTGACAGGACACAGTGCTCAGGCGCCATCTTGAGGAAGAAGGTGGTATAAATACCCAAAGATGGACAGCAATAGGCTGAAGGTGCAACAGGGGCGTGTCCGCAGCAGGTACAAGAAACAGGAAGTTCAGCGGGCGTCGCCCTATGCAGCCAAAACAGACAAACAGACAGCAAGGAGGGAAGCCAGAGAGACATTCTGGACTGGAGATCAAGTGCGCGCTCTTGCACAGTGGGAGATGGACCACCATGCAAGGACGCCGCCAGGTATGTTACAGGGGGTCCATCCTCCGAGGGTAAAAAAACCCCTAAGTGACGGACCTCCCCAGGTAGGAGGAAGGTTGTCCCACTTCCTTCCCGCCTGGGAGAAGATCTCATCCTGCGCTTGGATTTTAGGGATAATCGAAAAGGGGCTGAAATTGGAGTTCAAAACCATTCCCAGAGACACCATCATGATTTCAGCCCCTAGAGGCCTGAGAGAACAGATGGCCCTACAGCAGGAAGTACTCACTCTGGTCGAGAAGGGGTTTTTAATAGAAACGCCAATATCCGAGCAAGGGAAAGGGTTTTCCTCAACTCTATTCCTAATAAAGGAACCGGATGGCTCCTTCAGAACCATTGTCAACTTGAAAAGGCTAAACGACCATTTAACTTACAAACTATTCAAGATGGAGTCAATAAGATCAGCCATAAAGATGTTGTTCCCAGGGTGTTATAGGGGATGTCCTAGATTTGAAGGACGCCTACTACCATGTCCCAATCTTTCCGGGACAACAACAGTATCTAAGGGTAGCAGTACATATCGACAAGCATATAAAGCATTTTCAGTTTGCAGCTCTTCCCTTTGGCATCTCCATGGCTCCGAGGGTTTTCACAAAGATTATCCTGGAAGTCACTGCACATCTAAGGGACAAGGATATTCTAGTCATCCCTTACCTGGATGATTTTTTGGTAGTGGGCAGATCAAAAGAACTCTGCGTTCTGGCTCCAGCGGAGGTCACAGCCATTCTAAATGGATTGGGATGGATCCTAAATTTAGGATAATCTAAACTAGATCCAAGGAAGGTTCAGTCATTTTTGGGTCTCATTCTAGACTCGGAGAACCAAACTTGTCTTCTGCCAGAGGACAAGAAGTTGAAGATCATTTCCCTCATCTCACGTGTAATCGGCAATCCATCCATGACCCTGAGAAATGCAATGTCTCTACTGGGTACGATGACATCCTCTATCCCAGCAGTACAGTGGGCCCAGTTTCATTCCAGACGTCTACAGCATGAGATCCCGACAACAGACAAGCAGCTCAGAGGTTACCGGGATGGAAGAATATCTTTTTCGAGTTCGGTAATCAGCTCGCTGGATTGGTGGATGAATCCGGAAAATCTATCTCTGGGGGTTCCTTGGTCATTCCAGGTAACAGATGCAAGCGCAGAAGGCTGGGGAGCTCACCTGCGAGACCTTTCAATACAGGGACTCTGGTCAAGCAGCGAGACGGGTCTCTCCTCCAACATGAGTGAACTGTTGGCAGTCAGGAACGCAGTAGTAGAGTCCAGTTCTCAGCATCAGGGTCAACACATCCGGATAATGTCGGACAGCCGAACAACAGTCGCCTATATCAATCGTCAGGGGGGAACAAGATCCCTTCCTCTGATGTTAGTGACAGAACAGATCCTTCACTTTGCGGAGAATCATCTATTTACGCTCTTGGCGCTGCATATACTGTAAGAGGAGAGGAGAACGTAAGAGTCGATTTTCTAAGTCTTCACGTTTTGAAACAAGGGGAATGGGAATTGAATCCAGCGATATTCCTGCAGATTGTTTGCCCATGGGGGAACCTTGGATAGATCTGTTTGCGAACAAACGCAATCGGAAAACCAAAGTCTTTTGCTCCTTAAATCCAAAGGAGAAGCCATTTGCTGTAAACGCGCTGCAAGTTCCCTGGAACTTTACCCTGGCCTATGCATTTCCCCCTCTAATGCTGATTCCTACCATCCTGAGGAAGATCTGAGAAGAACAGGTGAGGGTTATATTGATCGCCCCATTTTTGGCCCAAGAGGCCATGGTTCACTTGGATGAGGAGGATGTCCCAGTCGGAACCATGGGTCCTTCCAAACACCCCAGATCTCCTCAGGCAGTGCCCAGTTTTCCATCCCCAGAGATCGGGCCTGCATTTGACGGCCTAGATTTTGAAATGTCACTACTAACACGAGGGGTTTTCTCCAGGTCTAGTCACTACTCTACTGGCAAGTAGGAAGCCGGTGACTACTAGGATCTATGGCAAAACCTGGGCTAAATTTCTGTCTACCTCGGGTCAGTCCGCTAAAGGTAGGGTTCCTATTGGGGCCATCCTGGAGTTCCTTAAGAGGGGCTTAATCATGGGGTTAGCCACCAGTACCCTTTAGGTACAAGTATCAGCTCTGGGGGCACTATATAATTGCGACTTGGCAGCAAATAGATGGATCTCTAGATTCATTAAAGCTTGCAGTAGATCTAGACCCATCCCTACTCCAAGGATGCCTCCATGGGACCTTAATCTGGTTCTGGAGGCGCTAACCAAGCCTCCCTTTGAGCCCTTTGAGAAGGTTTCGGTGAAAGTTCTCACCTTAAAAACAGTCATGCTGGTACCATTAACGTCAGCCCGTAGGGTTAGTGATCTGCAAGCGCTATCAGTAAACCTCACTCAGTTCACTCAGGTATCTATAGATAGGCCGGGTCTGGTCTTAAGGTTACTCTATCTTCCAAAAGCAGCCTCCAAATTCCACAGGACACAAGTAATTACTCTCCCTTCCTTCAATCCTGATCCTAGAAATTCGGAGGAACAAAGGCTTCACACTCTAGATGTAAAGAGGGTATTAGTCCAGTATTTGGAGGTGACGAAGGCCTGGAGGAAAAGTGACGCCTTATTCATCGCATTTCAGGGTGCTAGGAAAGGGCTTAAGCTTACGAGGGGGACCATAGCTAGATGGGTCAGGGACACCATTGGTTTAGCGTACTCCTCTAGCAATCTGCCAGTTCCAGAGAACCTGAAGGCCCACTCCACCAGGGCCGTAGCTGCTTTCTGGGCTGAGAAGGCTAATGTGCCCATCGACATCATATGTAAGGCGGCAACTTGGTCGTCCCCCTCTACATTCTACAAGCATTACCGTCTTTACCTTTCTTCTTCTACTGATCTGTCCTTTGGGAGGATGGTGTTGCAAGCGTTGATCCCTCCCTCTTTTGTCTGATCTCTCTAAATCTCTCAGGTGGTGCTGACATGGGAGAATGGGAAAAGATCCTACTTACTTACCGGTAACAGGATTTTGCAGAGCCCATGACAGCACCCTATTAATTCCCTCCCTTTTACCACTTATGGTGTGCAGTGCACTACTATGGGTGGTTTACAAAGAAATGTTTTGGTGGTAATTGTGTACTAACCTTTTTTTCGGAGGCCCTCTCATGCTCTGAAACAAAAACTGATGCGGAAGAGAGGTACCGCCTTTTTATTCAGTAGGTTCCTGTCCTTGGTGGGCGGATACCCTCTCTCAGGTGGTGCTGTCATGGGCTCTGTAAAATCCTGTTACCGGTAAGTAACTTGGTATCTTTTTTTTTTATAGGCCTCATTCTGTTTTCGGTAAACAGTTGAATGATGTGCTTTACCCAAAGGCTCTATCTTGGTCTCATCTGTCCACAAGACTCTTTCCCAGTAGGATTTTGGCTTACTTGCGTACATTTTGGCAAACTGCAGTCTTGCTTTTTTATGTCTCTTAGTTAGCAGTGGGGTCCTCCTGCTATAATGTTTCATTTCATTCAAATGTTGATGTAGATAGCGCTGACACTGCTGAACCCTGAGCCTGCAGAACAGCTTTAATTTCTTTGGAACTTGATTGACTATATTGAGTTCCATTTATCATTTTTGCTGCCATCCATGTCCAGGAAGATTAGCTGCATTGCCATGGGTTGTAAACTTCTTGATTTTTGTTGCGCACCGTGGACAAAGGAACATCAAGGTCTCTAGAGATGGACTTGTAACCTTGAGATTGTTGATATTTTTCGATCCTTTTGGTTCTCAAGTCCTCAGACAGTTCTTTTCTCCTCTTTTCTTTCTTTTTCTACTTCTGATGTATTGAGAACAATCTTTTTGAACAGTGGTCAGAGGCCAACTGGGCGGGGGCATGGCCAAGCGAGTTTGGCAAATTTCCTCCTAATTTATGCCACAAAAGTGATGCATATTTTGACAGATTAGGACACAGATGTACGCCAGTCCCTAGCTGGCAAGCATGTCTTGCGCTGGCGCAAGGCTTCAGAAGGGTGCATCGAATTCATTAAAGGACGCATCTTATGTCATCACACACTTCATCAACACTAGAGTACAAAATGGCAGATTTGACAAATCTGGTCCTATCTGAAATTCAGAAACACATGAGTGGGCATGTAAGCCCACTTAAAGGATCTTATTGGCGAATGACCTCTACTTTATGCTGTAACCTTCTTCATCTGAAACCCATAAAAATAGCCCAAATTTTCCTTCGGTTGTGACTAAGACTAAATGTCAACCATGAAACCTGCATCGTTATCACTAAGCTGCTACTTCTGTAATCTTAATTAAACAGGACTTTCCAGAAGCTTTGATTAATGCGGTAATTAATATACTTGGCGGATCCTTCCAGTACCCGAAAGCTTTCTGGAGATGGGGACAGGATACGGGATGTGAAGTTTCAGCATGAAAAAAAAATCGGATTATTTCTGCAGGGCTTTACAATATTCTCAGTTGAAGGGGTATTCACTGCATCCTAGAAAGGTATGCAAGTGTCTCATATATACACTGCTCAAAAAAATAAAGGGAACACTCAAATGACATCCTAGATCTGAATGAATGAAATATTCTCATTGAATACTTTGTAGAGAACAAAGTTGAATGTGCTGACAACAAAAATCACACAAAAATCATCAATGGAAATCAAATTATTAACCAATGGAGGCCTGGATTTGGAGTCACCCCCAAAATGAAAGTGGAAAAACACACTACAGGCTGATCCAACTTTGATGTAATGTCCTTAAAACAAGTCAAAATGAGTCTCAGTATTGTGTTTGGCCTCCACGTGCCTGTATGACCTCTCTACAACACCTGGGCATGCTCCTGATGAGGTTGCGGATGGTCTCCTGTGGGATCTCATCCCAGACCTGGACTAAAGCATCCGCCAACTCCTAGACAGCCTGTGGTGCAACGTGACGTTGGTGGATGGAGCGAGACATGATGTCCCAGATGTGCTCAATCGGATTCAGGTCTGGGGAACGGGCGGGCCAGTCCATAGCTTCAATGCCTTCATCTTGCAGGAACTGCTGACACTCCAGCCACATGAGGTCTGGCATTGTCCTGCATTAGGAGGAACGCAGGGCCAACCGCACCAGCATATGGTCTCACAAGGGGTCTGAGGATCTCATCTTGGTACCCAATGGCAGTCAGGCTACCTCTGGCAAGCACATGGAGGGCTGTGCGGCCCTCCAAAGAAATGCCACCCCACACCATCACTTCCAAACTGGTCATGCTGAAGGATGTTACAGACAGCAGATCGCTCTCCACGGCATCTCCAGACTCTGTCACGTCTGTCATATGTGCTCAGTGTGAACCTGCTTTCATCTGTGAAGAGCACAGGGCACCAGTTGCGACTTTGCCAATCCTGGTGTTCTGTGGCAAATGCCAAGCGTCCTGCACGGTGTTGGGCTGTGAGCACAACCCCCATCTGTGGACGTCGGCCCCTCATACCACCCTCATGGAGTCTGTTTCTAACCGTTTGTGCAGACACATGCACATTTGTGGTCTGCTGGAGGTCATTTTGCAGGGTTCTGGCAGTTCTCCTCTTCCTCCTTGCACAAAGGTGGAGGTAGCGGTCCTGCTGCTGGGTTGTGTTAGGCTCACGCCCGGCCTGACTGGCGTGAGCGTGGTTAGTGATCCCACTGGACCATGAACCGAGGAGTGCCTGGAGGGGCGTGACTAAGTATCAACTCGGTGCGACGAAGGTCGCACGGCAGCTCACTCGACTCCGTGAACCAGGGAGGAACCGAGCAAAGGGACCAGGTGCTACTCCAGGTTAGACCCCGGTCACAGCTGTTGACCCACACCGGGGAATGCAGGAACAGGCAAGTTAGGCTGGCAAACTGACAGGTGGGTACTGGCAGGCACTGCTGGTATGCAGACAGGTGGGTACTGGCAGACACGGCTGGTATGCAGACAGATGGGTACTGGCAGGCACGGCTGGTATGCAGACAGGTGGGTACTGACAGGTAGGAACGCAGGCAGGATAGGGACCAGTACAGACTGGGATACAGGAACAGAGCCGCAGGTTCATCAGACAAGCAGATCTGAGCAAAACCCGCAGGTGCAGTAAACGAGCAGAGCAAAACCCACAGGTGCGGTAGACAAGCAGAGCAGAGCAAAACCCGCAGATGCGGTAGACGAGCAGAGCAAAACCCGCAGGTGCGATAGACAAGCACAGCAGAGCAAACCCCACAGGTGCGGTAGACAAGCAGAGCAGAGCAAAACCTGCAGGTGCGGTAGACGAGCAGAGCAAAACCCGCAGGTGCGGTAGACAAGCAAAGCAGAGCAAAACCCGCAGGTGCGGTAGACAAGCAGAGCAGAGCAAAACCCGCAGGTGTGGTAGACAAGCAGAGCAGAGCAAAACCCGCAGGTGCGGTAGACAAGCAGAGCAAAACCCGCAGGTGCGGTAGACAAGCAGAGCAGGGCAAAACCCGCAGGTGCGGTAGACAAGCAGAGCAGAGCAAAACCCGCAGGGGCGGTAGACAAGCAGAGCAGAGCAAAACCTGCAGGTGCGGTAGACGAGCAGAGCAAAACCCGCAGGTGCGGTAGACGAGCAGAGCAAAACCTGCAGGTGCGGTAGACGAGCAGAGCAAAACCCGCAGGTGCGGTAGACGAGCGGAGCAAAACCCGCAGGTGCGGTAGACGAGCGGAGCAAAACCCGCAGGTGCGGTAGACGAGCGGAGCAAAACCCGCAGGTGCGGTAGACGAGCGGAGCAAAACCCGCAGGTGCGGTAGACAAGCAGAGCAGGGCAAAACCCGCAGGTGCCGTAGACGAGCAGAGCAAAACCTGCAGGTTCGGTAGACAAGCAGAGCAGAGCAAAACCGCAGGTGCGGTAGACAAGCAGAGCAAAATCCGCAGGTGCGGTAGACAAGCAGATACACACAAGGTACTTACAATGAAGTAGCAAGTGAACACTAAACTCACAAACAGAAGTACAGAGACAACGAATTGGAGTTAGGTGCAGGTTCAGACACTGCAGGAAAAGGGAAGATATGAACATAGAGACAAACAAGTAATGGGCTAGGACACTGTTCAGACAGGAACTGAACCAGGAACAAGAAACAGGAACGAGCCTGGGAACTCAGCCCCAAGGGTGGCGGAAACAGACTACAAGTCACAGATAACAGGTAACAGGTCTGGGTACTCAGCCTCCAGGGTGGCGGAAACAGACAAGATACAGGACCGGACCTGGCAACTCAGTTTCACAGAACACAGTGAAAGAAAGTGTTATTCAGGCACCTCCTACTGGGTGGAGGGGGTTTAAGTATCCAGTGACTCACAACAATAGGCTGGGGACGCATTAGGAGTGCACACACAGTAACTATAAGAATCAGACAGTAACCGCGCTGCCGTCCTAAGCAATCAGACAAGAGACATGAACACAGCAGATACTGGAGCAAAGTGTGCAGCCAGGACTGATAGGTAAGATGGCGGTCTTGCATGGTGGGAGGTGGTAAGCCATGCCAGCACGCCGCCAGGGATGTTACAGTACCCCCCCCCTTTACACCCCCTCTTCAAGCCTGCAAGGATTTTCTGCGGAAAATTTGGAGGCCGATCCTTCTCTTCAAGAAGATTACCTCTTCTATCCACTAGAGGGAACGAAACTGGTCTCACCATCTTGGTGACTAGGATGCTTCCTCCCATCGAGCCATCCACAGCAACAGATGAAGTGACTGAAGTACCAGTAACAGGACACAGGAAAGTCTCTCTCCATTTGTTAATATCGGGTAGCACCCCAAAGGATTCACGGGACAACTGGAGATCCTCCACCAGGTTGGAGGGGTGCAGAAACTCGGGGGTAACCACCGCCTTGACGTACACTTTGCCAAGCTTACTGGATGAAGTGGGCGAAGTACCAGGTACAGGGTGCAGAAAAGTCTCTCTCCATTTGTTATCAGGTAGCACCCCAGAAGATTCAAGAGACAACTGGAAGTCCTCCGCCTGGTTGGAGGGGTGCAGAGACTTGGAGGTAGCCACCGCCTTGATGGACTTATTGCCAGATTTATTAAAGATGGAGGATCCTTGCTTAGGGACCAAATTCAGTCTGGTTTCTGAGATGACACATCTACGAGGCGGGACGGTATCTGAAGCCAGATCATTGGTACAATCGTCGAGACTATGTGGGGACAATTGTTAGAACCTTGCTGTTAGGTTTTTTTTCCTTTGCTGGTCACATGACCTTGTTGGCCTATTTAATCCTGCTCCGCCCTTCTGGCTTTGCTGGACTTCATTGTATATCTACTTTCTAGCTAGCCTGTGCTCTGTATCTAGCTCTGTTAGTTTGCTTGGTCTACGGACCTCTATGTTCTATCTATTTTGTTTGTTCGTCTGTCTGCTACTATTTCTGTTAGGAGGTGTCCCATATTCCTCCCAGTCCTTAGTACTTGTAGGGATTCCCTCCCCACATCTATAGGTCTCCGTACAGACTAGATTAGGACTTTAGCAGGTCTGATCGCAGGATCAGGTTCCCTGTTACATCGTAGGGATTCAGCTGAGTCCTATAGTAGGGACAGATCTCCTCTCTTTCCTTAGCTTTGGTAGCAGAACATAACAGTAAGTCCAGCCTGCAAATTCTCTAAGGAAAGATTTTTTTTTTTTTTGTTCCATCATGGTGTCGGTTCAGGATTTGGCTAAACACCTGCAGGGACTCTCTCTGGAAGTGGCTCGTTTTTGGCGTGCCTTTTGTGACAGGTTGGGAATTCATTTGTCGTTTTCGTCCGGATATCATCCTGAATCTAATGGCCAGACAGAAAGGAAAAACCAGGATGTTGAGCAGTTCTTGCGTTGTTTTGTGGCAGACAATCAAGAGGGGTGGTCTGAGTTTCTGCCACTTGCCGAATTTGCTCTGAACAATCATACATCTTCTTCTGCTGGTTGTTCGCCTTTTTTTTGTTGTTCTGGGAGACATCCGTCGTTTGGGTCGTTCTCCAAGTTGGGATCTGCCGTGCCTGAGGAGGAGAATTTTTCCGGTGATTTGGAAAGAGTTTGGACGGATGTGCGTGGTAATCTTCAGGAGGCCAACAGAAAATCTAAAGACTACTTTGATAGGAAACGACAGGAGGTTTTGTTCGCTGTTGGTGACATGGTTTGGTTGTCCTCTAGGAATCTGCGGTTGAGGATTCCTTCTAAGAAATTGGGTCCCAAGTTTGTAGGGCCCTTTAAGGTGCTTCAGGTTGTCAACCAATCTGCTGTTAGGTTGGAGGTTCCTACCTCCTGGAGAATTAATCCGGTCTTTCATGTCTCTCTGTTAAAAAAAGCTGTTGTGTCGGATGGTGACGCCTCTGCCTCTGTTCCTCCGGTGGTGGAGGACGGGGAATATGAAATTTCTCGCATCCTTGACTCTAGACGGTATAGAGGTAGTTTGCAGTATCTTGTGGCCTGGAAAGGTTTCGGACCCGAGGATAACTCTTGGGTGAGGTCAGATGATGTTTCCGCGTCCAGACTTATCAGAGCGTTTCACAGGAGATTTCCTGATAAGCCTGGTCCTAGGGGATCCGGAGGATCCTCTTAGAAGGGGGGGTACTGTTAGAACCTTGCTGTTAGGTTTTTTTTCCTTTGCTGGTCACATGACCTTGTTGGCCTATTTAATCCTGCTCCGCCCTTCTGGCTTTGCTGGACTTCATTGTATATCTACTTTCTAGCTAGCCTGTGCTCTGTATCTAGCTCTGTTAGTTTGCTTGGTCTACGGACCTCTATGTTCTATCTATTTTGTTTGTTCGTCTGTCTGCTACTATTTCTGTTAGGAGGTGTCCCATATTCCTCCCAGTCCTTAGTACTTGTAGGGATTCCCTCCCCACATCTATAGGTCTCCGTACAGACTAGATTAGGACTTTAGCAGGTCTGATCGCAGGATCAGGTTCCCTGTTACATCGTAGGGATTCAGCTGAGTCCTATAGTAGGGACAGATCTCCTCTCTTTCCTTAGCTTTGGTAGCAGAACATAACAACAATGCCTCCACTTCCCTTCCTTCGGAGACTTCAGCACACAGCGAGTCAGCGACTAGCAGATCTGGTGAAGAAGAAGAAGACACTGCTGACTGTCCTGAAGATATGGGGACTGAACATCCCTTGTACCTCATCAGTCCCCCAGGAAACACCATACAGGATCTCTAGACCTGAGCGGGCACTAGATCTCTCGGCTCTGGACGACCTGTGGGTAAGCCAGACAGCACCTGGAATGTGAACTTCTTCATATGTAATGCTTCAATCTGGAGCTTAATTTGTACAGACATATTTTGACTGTTTCTAAGTAGGGCTCTTCCTTCCGCTGACAATGTCCAATCCGGATTCTGGAGTTGTCGGACGGGAATCAGACACCGACTCTTCAAGGCTATACGCCCGAAACTTCCGGTTAATCCGAGGCCTTCACTTGCCATGGAGACAGTCACGGTCATCTGTGGAGAGGAAACACTAACGCCAAGGGCAGCCTCTCCTACAGGCCTAATGTCTTGAGATTCTCCAACCTTCGCTGGACAAAGACCGTCAGGGTGTCCCAAACAACCACAGCGGGACCGCAATCCGATTTTGTGACTGAGTTGCGGCCTCTGCTTTGCCTGACTAACATGGTCATCCTTCATAGATTCTGTGCGGGTAGCTGCCTCTAGAGGCTGGGGAACAGGAGGTCTTTGGGAGGAGCGAACCTGGCGTGATGGTTTACCTCTACGCCTAGCACGTCTGGACTACCTCTTGAGGTTGAGAAGAGAAGAATTCTGTGGAGCATTGTCATCCTGTGTGGATTCTGTGTGGGCAGCAGTCTCTTCAGGCTGGAGAGCTGGTAGGCTACCTACACGCATCACCCATCGGGACTGCTCCAGGATATTGGGAAGGGAAGCTTTAGCAGAAGCCTCAGGGTTATGGTCATCAAAGACCATTAGAAAGGCCACCAGGAAGGCCTGCAGGTCAGAGACGATAGGATCCCATGCTTCCCATAGGGGGGTGATCCAATTCAAGGCATCACCCGCTAAGTGGGACATCATAAGTGCTACTTTAACCCGATCAGTGGGAAAATAGTGAGCATAGAATTTGAAATGCAGCATACATTGCTCCACAAACGCACGGCTTTGTTTTGGATCCGCAGGAACAAGTGCTGATAGCTCCATTTGGACTGGTGCGTAAATCGCCTGGACCTCAGCTTGAGAAAAAAATTTTCCTTGGTGCACGTATTTGCCAGACAAGAATTAAAATGTCTGAGAGCGAAGGGCCGTGGGGCTCAACGGGGACCATGGCCTGAGCAAACTGTTACGCTCACGCCCGGACTGACTGGCGTGAGCGTGGTTAGTGATCCCACTGGGCCATGAACCGAGGAGTACCTGGAGGGGCGTGACTAAGTATCAACTCGGTGCGACCAAGGTCGCACGGCGGCTCAGTCGACTCCGTGAACAAGGGAGGAACCGAGCAGAGGGACCAGGTGCTACTCCAGGTCAGACCCCAGTCACAGCTGTTGACCCACATCGGGGAATGCAGGAACAGGCAATTTAGGCTGGCATTTTGACAGGTGGGTACTGGCAGGCACGGCTGGTATGCAGACAGGTGGGTACTGGCAGGTAGGAACTCAGGCAGGATAGGGACCAGTACAGACTGGGATACAGGAACAGAGCCGCAGGTGCGGCAGACAAGCAGAGCAGAGCAAAATCCGCAGGTGCGGCAGACAAGCAGAGCAGAGCAAAACCCACAGGTGCGGTAGACAAGCAAAGCAGAGCAAAACCCGCAGGTGCGGTAGGCAAGCAGAGCCGAGCAAAACCGGCAGGTGCGGTAGGCAAGCAGAGCCGAGCAAAACCCGCAGGTGCGGTAGACAAGCAGAGCAGAGCAAAACCCGCAGGTGCGGTAGACAAGCAGAGCAGAGCAAAACCCACAGGTGCGGTAGACAAGCAAAGCAGAGCAAAACCCGCAGGTGCGGTAGGCAAGCAGAGCCGAGCAAAACCGGCAGGTGCGGTAGGCAAGCAGAGCCGAGCAAAACCGGCAGGTGCGATAGACAAGCAGAACCGAGCAAAACCGGCAGGTGCGGTAGACAAGCAGAGCAGGGCAAAACCCGCCGGTGCGGTAGACAAGCAGAGCAAAACCCGCAGGTGCGGTAGACAAGCAGAGCAGAGCAAAACCCGCATGTGCTGTACACAAGCAGAGCAGATACACACAAGGTATTTACAATGAAGTAGCGAGTGAACACTAAACTCACAAACCGAAGTACAGAGACAACGAATTGGAGTTAGGTGCAAGTTCCGACACTGCAGGAAAAGGGAAGATACGAACATAGAGACAAACAAGTAACGGGCTAGGACACTGTTCAGACAGGATCTGAACCAGGAACAAGATACAGGAACGAGCCTGGGAACTCAGCCCCCAGGGTGGCAGAAACAGACTACAAGTCACAGATACAGGTAACAGGCCTAGGTACTCAGCCCTCAGGGTGGCGGAAACAGACAAGATACAGGACAGGACCTAGCAACTCAGTTGCACAGAACACACTGAAAGAAAGTGTTGCTCAGGCACCTCTTACTGGGTGGAGGGGGTTTAAGTATCCAGTGACTCACAACAATAGGCTGTACACACACAGTAACTATAAGAATCAGACAGTAACCGCGCCGCCGTCCTAAGCTATCAGACAAGAGACATGCACACAGCAGATACTGGAGCAAAGTGTGCAGCCAGGACTGATAGGTAAGATGGCGGTCTTGCATGGTGGGAGGTGGTAAGCCATGCCAGCACGCCGCCAGGGATGTTACAGGTTGTTGCCCTCCTATCGCCCCCTTCACGTCTCCTGGTGTACTGGCCTGTCTCCTGGTAGCGCCTCCAGCCTCTGGACACTATTCTGACAGACACAGCAAACCTTCTTGCCACAGCTTGCATTGATGTGCCATCCTGGATGAGCTGCACTACCTGAGCAACTTCTGTGGGTTGTAGAGTCCATCTCATGCTACCACGAGTGTGAAAGCACAACCAACATTCAAAAGTGACCAAAACATCAGCCAGAAAGCATTGGTACTGAGATGTGGTCTGTGGTCCCCACCTGCAGAACCACTCCTTTATTGAGGGTGTCTTGATAATTGCCAATAATTTCCATCTATTGTCTATTCCATTTGCACAACAGCATGTGAAATTGATTGTCAATCAGTGTTGCTTCCTAAGTGGACAGTTTGATGTTACAGAAGTTTGATTTACTTGGAGTTATATTCTGTTGTTTAAGTGTTCCCTTTATTTTTTTTGAGCAGTGTATGTTAGTTGCACATCCAGTTGGAAGTGTGTCCCAAGTGGGGTACCAACAAGTGTATGTCCTGGCCCCAGTGTTGTTCAACATTTTTTATAAATGATGTACATAAGGGAACTGAAGGGAAAATAGTGTTGAGCGAGTATGTTCTATTAACCCTTTCGCCGAGTATGCTCGGGCCGAGCTCCGAGTCTTCATAGCTGCTCGGTTATATGGTTGAATCTCTCCCGTGTGCATGATTTGCAACTGTTTGACAGCTTTATTACATGTGAGGAATGTCTATTTCTTACACATTCCTCATATGTAATAAAACTGCAAACAGTTGCAAATCATGCACACGGGAGCGATTCAACCTTATCACCGAGCAGCTATAAATACTCGTCGCTCGACCCGAGTATACTCGGACAGAACATACTCGCTCAACCTTAGAAACTAATCAAATTTTCAGACAATACAAAGCCAGGAGGGATAGCTAACAGAGAAAGGATTAAGAAGGATCTAGATAAGCTTGAACAATGGACAGTGAGTAATATAATGGTATTTAGGGGAGAAATGCAAGTTCTGCATCTGGGTAAGTAAAACAAAAATTACATCCACAGAATGGGAGGAATAGAACTAAGCAACAGCATGTGTGAAAAAGACTTATATACTAATAGTGAAAAGAAAAAAAAAACGTTGAAGCTGGTAGTGGGAAGCGCTAGGATGTCAAAATGAGGGGCAAACAGTCCATGAGCTAAAATTAAAAAGTAAGCCAAAGCAGCTCACCAGTAACCCCAAAAAGGGGTGAAATGTGGAAAATGCAAAAGGTAAAAGCTGGTGATAAAAAGTGCTAAGGCATATAAAATTCAGCAATTGCTACCTTTTATTGAAGTCATTCTAAAAACACAATGCGTTTCGACGGCATGCAAGTCGTCTTCATCAGGTGATACAAGGAAATGACCTCAGGAATGTTATATAGGATCAAAAAACAAACCGATTGAACCGCTCATTAATGACATAATAACAATCAGTAATTTAACCCCCTAATATTGTCTGCAAGCCAGCGTGTGAAAACACAAACCAGCATATAGGATACCATGAATCAAATTATATTTCACAAAAAAAGAACATTAATAAAAAATTAGTTAAAAAAATGCATATATATATACAATATGTGTGTGTGTGTATATATACCGTGCTGGCCAAAAGTATTGGCACCCCTGCAATTCTGTCAGATAATACTCAGTTTCTTCCTGAAAATGATTGCAATCACAAATTCTTTGGTATTATTATCTTCATTTAATTTGCTTGCTAGGAAAAAACACAAAAGAGAATGAAGCAAAAATCAAATCATTGATCATTTCACACAAAACTCAAAAAAAGGGCCGGACAAAAGTATTGGCACCCTCAGCCTAATACTTGGTTGCACAACCTTTAGCCAAAATAACTGCGAACAACCGCTTCCGGTAACCGTCAATGAGTTTCTTACAATGCTCTGCTGGAATTGTAGACCATTCTTCTTTGGCAAACTGCTCCAGGTCCCTGATATTTGAAGGGTGCCTTCTCCAAACTGCCATTTTGAGATCTCTCCACTGGTGTTCTATGGGATTCAGGTCTGGACTCATTGCTGGCCACCTTAGAAGTCTCCAGTGCTTTCTCTCAAACCATTTTATAGTGCTTTTGGAAGTGTGTTTTGGGTTATTGTCCTGCTGGAAGACCCATGACCTCTGAGGGAGACCCAGCTTTCTCACACTGGGCCCTACATTATGCTGCAAAATTTGTTGGTAGTCTTCAGACTTCATAATGCCATGCACACGGTCAAGCAGTCCAGTGCCAGAGGCAGCAAAGCAACCCCAAAACATCAGGGAACCTCCGCCATGTTTGACTGTAGGGACCGTGTTCTTTTCTTTGAATGCCTTTTTTTTTTCCTGTACATTGTATGTTGATGCTTTTTCCCAAAAAGCTCTACTTTTTTCTCATCTGACCAGAGAACATTCTTTCAAAACGTTTTAGGCTTTCTCAGGTAAGTTTTGGCAAACTCCAGCCTGGCTTTTTTATGTCTCGGGGTAAGAAGTGGGGTCTTCCTGGGTATCCTACCATACAGTCCCTTTTCATTCAGACGCCGACGGATAGTACGGGTTGACACTGTTGTACCCTCGGACTGCAGGGCAGCTTGAACTTGTTTGGATGTTAATCGAGGTTCTTTATCCACCATCTGCACAATCTTGCGTTGAAATCTCTCGTCAATTTTTCTTTTTCGTCCACATCTAGGGAGGTTAGCCACAGTGCCATGGGCTTTATACTTCTTGATGACACCACGCACGGAAGACACAGGAACATTCAGGTCTTTGGAGATGGACTTGTAGCCTTGAGATTGCTCATGCTTCCTCACAATTTGGTTTCTCAAGTCCTCAGACAGTTCTTTGGTCTTCTTTCTTTTCTCCATGCTCAATGTGGTACACACAAGGACACAGGACAGAGGTTGAGTCAACTTTAATCCATGTTAACTAGCTGCAAGTGTGATTTAGTTATTGCCAACACCTGTTAGGTGCCACAGGTAAGTTACAGGTGCTGTTAATTACACGAATTAGAGAAGCATCACATGATTTTTCAAAGGGTGCCAATACTTTTGTCCACCCCCTTTTTTAGGTTTGGTGTGGAATTATATCCAATTTGGCTTTAGGACAATTCTTTTTGTGTTTTTTTCATTGAAGACAAATTAAATGAAGAGAATAAGACCAAAGAATATGTGATTGCAATCATTTTCAGGAAGAAACTGAGTATTATCTGACAGAATTGCAGGGGTGCCAATACTTTTGGCCAGCACTGTATATACACGCATACACATATACAGTACAGACCAAAAGTTTGGACACACCTTCTCATTTAAAGATTTTTCTGTATTTTCCTGACTATGAAAATTGTACATTCACACTGAAGGCATCAAAACTATGAATTAACACATGTGGAATTATATACTTAACAAAAAAGTGTGAAACAACTGAAAATATGTCTTATCGAGATGGTTTGGGGTGAGCTGGACCGTAGAGTGAAGGCAAAAGGGCCAACAAGTGCTAAGCATCTCTGGGAACTCCTTCAAGATTGCTGGAAGACCATTTCCGGTGACTACCTCTTGAAGCTCATCAAGAGAATGCCAAGAGTGTGCAAAGCAGTCATCAAAGCAAAAGGTGGCCACTTTGAAGAACCTAGAATATAAGACATATTTTCAGTTGTTTCACACTTTTTTGTTCAGTATATAATTCCACATGTGTTAATTCATAGTTTTGATGCCTTCAGTGTGAATGTACAATTTTCATAGTCAGGAAAATACAGAAAAATCTTTAAATGAGAAGGTGTGTCCAAACTTTTGATCTGTACTGTACATACATGCACACACATAAACACACACACGCATGCATATTTAATTTAAAATTAATAAATGTAAAAAATGTTAAAACATGCATTTAATTATGTGCGCTAAAAGAAGCTGTTATAAAGCTCATTTCATTATATTCTCGATAGTAAGATTATGTCCTTCCGGCGCTAAAGTGCCCAATTTAAAAATCCAGAAACTTTCTTTCTTAATAAGATTGCCCAAACAATTTTGCATAGTTTTATCTATATGACAAATAATTGTAAGGGTCATTTGACTAGGGTCCCTCTGACGCACAATATTAAAATGCCTTGATAAACTATGCAATTGATACCCATTTCTGATATTCTGTCTGTGCTTGTTTAAACGGGCATGCATGGTCTGTACCATGCAGCCCACATACTGAAGACCGCACGTGCTCTCCAACAAATAAACCACATAGGTGGATTGGCATGACAACCTATGTTTGATGAAAAAGCGTTCACCTGTAGTTCTAGATGTGAAACTCAAAGTCCCATTGATAATACTATGGCAACACAAGCACCTAGGGATACTGCATTGGTAACAGCCCACATCACTAGAATCCTCAATGTGTGTTACTATTCTCTTACAGGTTGTGCTACTGGGGGCTACTAAATTTCATAAACACTTATTCTTCCTATATATTACCATTGGTTTATGTGGGAGAACTTCTGAGAGAAATGGATCTGCCTTCAAAATATACCAATATTTACGCAATAACGTATGAATAATTAGACGGGGCTGGCAATATGTGGTTATCAAACTCCATTTAGCTAAATCGCTAGATTTACACACAGATGACCTGGAATCCAAAACCTCATTTACACAGGATTCCTGTGTTAGTGATTTTGTTTTATTAAATGCATCCCATAAAAGTTTTTCTGGGTAACCTTTTGCAAGGAACCTCTTTTTTAATATATGGGATTCTCTACAAAAATCACGATCACGTGTGCAATTTTTACGGATTCGCCAATACTGACCGTAAGGAACAGTACGAATCCAGCTTGGGAGATGTCCGCTATCAAATTGCAAGTAACTTTCACATCATGTGAACAGCCTCCCTGCATCATCTGTTTGAATTAACAGGTCTAGAAACTGGATGGCTAAAAAAAGATGAAGAATAAAGGTAGCAATTGCTGAATTTTATATGCCTTAGCGCTTTTTTTTCAGCAGCTTTTACCTGTTGCATTTTCCATTATATACTAATAGATAACAGACCGCACATGAGTCAACAGTGTGATGCAACAGCAAAAAAAGCAAACACAGTTCTGGGATGTATTAAAAGAAGCATACAGTCTAGATCACATGAAGTAATTATCCCCCTCTACTCCTCCTTGGTCAGGCCTCATCTGGTATACTGTGTCCTGTTCTGGGCAGCACATTCTAAAAAAAAAAGACATTGAAAAACTTAAGCAAGTTCAGAGAAGAGCTACCAGGATGGTGAGCGGACTGCAAACTATGTCCTACGAGGAACGGTTAAAGGATCTGGGAATGTTTAGCTTGTAAAAGAAGAAGGTTAAGAGGAGTCTTAATAGCTGTCTACAAATATCTGAAGGGCTGTCACAGTGTAGAGGGATCATCCTTATTCTCATTTGCACAAAGAAAGACTAGAAGTAATGGGATGAAACTCAAAGTGAGAAGATACAGATTAGATATTAGAAAAAAACTTTTTGACAGTGATCGTGATCAATGAGTGGAACAGGCGGCCACGAGAGGTGGTGAGTTCTTCTTCAATGGACGTCTTCAAACAGAGGCTGGACAGATATGTGTCTGAGATGGTTTAGTGAATCCTGCATTGAGCAGAGGGTTGGACACGAGGACCCTGGAGGTCCCCTCCAACTCTAACATTCTAGGATTCTATGATAGTGTCTGTGTTACTCCACTGTGTGTTTTTTTTTCAGATCTATTTTTGCAGTAATTGAATGGAACATCCAGGTACTAATCTGTGTGGATGTAGATGAATTTGGTGCAGGCACTGAGAAGTTTGAAGCCCTAATTGCAGGAACCGGACCCCCAACTACTATATAATAGGGGCTTGTGGTGTACAGGGGCCCTCTTAGAGAGTTGCCCAAAGGATGGGCAGCACGATTGTGTCTACACATACACATTAGGGTCTGTTGGCGTCTGACATTGCCATCAGATTTGTTCTGCTTCTGTGACTAAGCAAAAAAATGTATATCTGAAACGCAGAGTGGATGCATTCTTGTATGACTCCATAAGGTTGGCACAGCTGTATGTGGGCATGCTTTCCCACAATCTGAAGATCTCTGTTCTGTCTGGTTGGATGGGAGGCATCAATACTCTGCTATTTTCAGGTCTCTTAAAGATGTTCGATCACGTTCAAGAACGGATTCAAGGACATCCACAGACTTGTACTGCAGCCATTCCTGCGTTCTTCACACTGTGGGGCCGATTCATTAAGATAGGCGTTGTGCACATCGGTCCTAATGAAGGTACTCGCTGGAGTATGATGCGATTTACGAGGAATCTGTATCAAAAAAGTGATGGGTCCCTTCTTTTCCCATAGCGAGATTTACAAAACCTTTTCAAAATAAAACTCCACGGTTTGAACAGTACTGTGGCTCTCCCATTAAAATCAGTACGGACAATTCAAAGAGTATTTGAAGCTGTTTTTGATGTGGGTTTTGGAGCAAAATCTACATTAAATAAACTCTTTTTGAACATAGTTTGGGGTCACGACACACATTGCAGCCAAGGATCACGATGGCGCATACCTAGAGTACCCTGGACGTAGATTACATGGTTCTCTCTCATGAGTGACATATTCCAGGTCGTATTCACGCTGCCATCAGTGTTTAAGCAACCAGATGTCAAGTCTTTTATTTACCCATGTTGCACACACTGCCTGGTTTGGTGTTTCCTGTCTCAGTTATCGCAGAATACCATGTCCTCCAATAGTAAAGCTCAATGGAATTGCACTAACGCAAGTAGGCTTTTATTATAACAGAGTTTCGCCATTACGGCTTCTTCATAGGCTATGACCTCAATACTTCATTTAATCTTCAATAGCCCAAATATATAAAACACTAGTATCGGGTCATTCAGATGTCAGTGATTATTCTCATACACAAAAAAAACATACATTTCAGTAGGCCAACATTTCGGATTTTAAAATCAAGCTGTTGTTATAAAGTATTCTAATTTACTGAGATAATGACTTTTGTATTTTCATTGGCTGTAAGCCATAATCATCAACATTAACAGAAATAAACACTTGAACTAGATCACTCTGTGTGTAATGACTCTATATAATATAGGAGTTTCACTTTTTGTATTGAAGAACTGAAATAAATTAACTTTTTGAGGATATTCTAATTTTGTTAGAAGCACCTGTATCTTCCTGTCGCATATCTGAGGTATCAGGGACTTTAGCAAGTCTTTATTTTCTACTGAAAAAAAAGTTTCGTTGACTTAGGTCTTTCCGTTCCGTAAGCTATGAGCGCCATCTGTCCCCTCTGCTGTGGTTAGCAGAACTGGGGAAGGCAGCAGCTGGGACATTGATGAGTGATTGCGGGATGGTCGTGGAATTTTACACTTGGTCATTGGTCATCACTCTTGCAGGCCAGCTAACAGGATGGAGATATTTTTGAGATTGGAATGTATGGCCCAGGAGGGGGCGGCAGTGAGATCAGCCATAACAACCAACTTGGGCATTTTCCAAGTGGTCGATGCAGAATTTCATTGCTTTATATACTCCCACGCTGGGCCTGGTAGCAAGTGGCACAGTGGAGAAAAAAAAGCCAAGAATAAATATGTTTCAATGGTTGATCTACTGTTTATTATGTTGTCACTGTCAACGTTCCAATGGTTGCCGTTGGTAACAGACAGCAGTTGAGGTGCAGTCTGTAGTCAGGTATGAATTCCGCAGGCTCCAGGTGTCGGCAGTCATGTGACTGCTGCGGTGCGGGACATCTATAACAGACAGATAGAGAAGGTGTGATCGGCCATATGGCGTCCGGGCATCATGGCACTTGTGATGTGGACATTGGTTTAGTGACAAGCGGAGCAGTTTCTATACGTTCCCACCTGTGAATTATACAAACTGATAAGATCTCAGCTCTCTCTGTTCAAAGATACTTAGAAAAATGACAGAAGGAATCTGGTCGTTATTTTAAAGAAATGGAGTCAGTTGCTAAGAAGAATTTAGATGGGTTGCTCTTGGCAACGGCGACATTTATGAGTCTGATAGGTTGCTAGGGGGCGACTGCTCCACATATGGAATCACTTCACTGAAGACGGAATCAGGTTGGTTGCTATGAACAACTGCTACAGGTAAAGAGTTTTAGGGTTGCTATGGGCAACTGCTCCATGTAACAAGAAATCAGATTAGTTGCTATGGGCAACTGCTCCATGTAACAGGAAATCAGGTTAGTTGCTATGGGCAATTGTTCCACTTCAAAAGGAATCCTGTGGGTTGCTATAGGCAACTTTTCCACAATAGAAGGGAGCCTTTGGGTTGCTATGGGCAACTGCTCCACTTAAGACGAAATCAGCGGTGTTGCTATGGGCAACAGTTCCATTAAACAAGGCATGTGATAGGTTGCTATGGGCAGCTAACTTCACTTAAGGAATCCAATGGGTTGTGATTGGCAACTGCACTAAAGAATAAATCTAATTGGCTGCTATGGGCAACTGCTTCATGTAACAAAGAATCTGGTTGCTATGAGCAACTGCTCCACGTTATGCTATGGGCGACATCTTAAGAAGGAATTGAATGGGTTTCTATTGACAACTGCTGCAAAGAAGAAATCTAATAGGTTGCTATGGACAACTGCCATGTACCAAGGAATCCGATTGGTTGCTGTGGGCAATGCTCCACTCAAAGAGGTATCTGTTGCTATCTATTACTGGTCACCAGAACGCACTGCTCCCCGGCAGTGACAGCGGTGACAGCAGCGGCCTCTCATCCCCTGCGCTGTCACTTTAAAAGCGGACACATTACGTCATGGCTCGCCGCGGTGCATTCTGGGCGGGGAGGAGCCATCGCCATTTTCATTGGGGAGCAGACAGAGGCGGATACCGGCGCAGCAGCTGCAGGAGGAGGATGCGCCCCGGCACCTCGGCTGTCAGCTAGGAGAGGCCTGGGCCCGGGCCGGTGACAGGAGGACGCGGCATCGCCGGTATATAGCCCCGGACACCCAGCTGTCACCACTGAAGAGCACGGACCGCTGAACGGTACGGCCGCCAGGGGGCAGTGCAGGGACAATGCTCTGGGTGTTATTGTGGGAGTGCAGGGGACATGGCGGAGAGCTGCTGCTCCGTCATAGGTCAGGCTGCGGGATGGAGAAGGAGGCCATGTTAGGTGCACTGTCATGGATGAAGGGGCTGCACTGATATGGGGGGGAGCTGGTGTAATAATGGAGGCTGCACTGATATGGGGGGGAGCTGGTGTAATAATGGAGGCTGCACTGATATGGGGGGGGGGAGCTGGTGTAATAATGGAGGCTGCACTGATATGGGGGGGGGGAGCTGGTGTAATAATGGAGGCTGCACTGATATGGGGGGGGGGAGCTGGTGTAATAATGGAGGCTGCACTGATATGGGGGGGAGCTGGTGTAATAATGGAGGCTGCACTGATATGGGGGGGAGCTGGTGTAATAATGGAGGCTGCACTGATATGGGGGGGGGAGCTGGTGTAATAATGGAGGCTGCACTGATATGGGGGGGGGGGAGCTGGTGTAATAATGGAGGCTGCACTGATATGGGGGGGGGGAGCTGGTGTAATAATGGAGGCTGCACTGATATGGGGGGGGGAGCTGGTGTAATAATGGAGGCTGCACTGATATGGGGGGGGGAGCTGGTGTAATAATGGAGGCTGCACTGATATGGGGGGGGGGAGCTGGTGTAATAATGGAGGCTGCACTGATATGGGGGGGGGGAGCTGGTGTAATAATGGAGGCTGCACTGATATGGGGGGGGGGAGCTGGTGTAATAATGGAGGCTGCACTGATATGGGGGGGGGGAGCTGGTGTAATAATGGAGGCTGCACTGATATGGGGGGGGGGAGCTGGTGTAATAATGGAGGCTGCACTGATATGGGGGGGGGGAGCTGGTGTAATAATGGAGGCTGCACTGATATGGGGGGGGGGAGCTGGTGTAATAATGGAGGCTGCACTGATATGGGGGGGGGGAGCTGGTGTAATAATGGAGGCTGCACTGATATGGGGGGGGGGAGCTGGTGTAATAATGGAGGCTGCACTGATATGGGGGGGGGGAGCTGGTGTAATAATGGAGGCTGCACTGATATGGGGGGGGGGAGCTGGTGTAATAATGGAGGCTGCACTGATATGGGGGGGGGGAGCTGGTGTAATAATGGAGGCTGCACTGATATGGGGAGAGCTGGTGTAATGATGGGAGGCTGCTCTGATATGGGGAGAGCTGGTGTAATGATGGGAGGCTGCTCTGATATGGGGAGAGCTGGTGTAATGATGGGAGGCTGCTCTGATATGGGGAGAGCTGGTGTAATGATGGGAGGCTCCTCTGATATGGGGAGAGCTGGTGTAATGATGGGAGGCTCCTCTGATATGGGGAGAGCTGGTGTAATGATGGGAGGCTCCTCTGATATGGGGAGAGCTGGTGTAATGATGGGAGGCTCCTCTGATATGGGGAGAGCTGGTGTAATGATGGGAGGCTCCTCTGATATGGGGAGAGCTGGTGTAATGATGGGAGGCTCCTCTGATATGGGGAGAGCTGGTGTAATGATGGGAGGCTCCTCTAATATGGGGAGAGCTGGTGTAATGATGGGAGGCTCCTCTAATATGGGGAGAGCTGGTGTAATGATGGGAGGCTCCTCTAATATGGGGAGAGCTGGTGTAATGATGGGAGGCTCCTCTAATATGGGGAGAGCTGGTGTAATGATGGGAGGCTCCTCTAATATGGGGAGAGCTGGTGTAATGATGGGAGGCTCCTCTAATATGGGGAGAGCTGGTGTAATGATGGATGGGGGCTGCACTGATATGGGGGGAGCTGGTGTAATAGTGATAAACATCTCCAGCACCTTCTGACAATGTTGCGTCTGCGTTTCTCTCCGTGAGCCCTGTAGTGATGGTGCAGACCTTGCTCTTTGCTCTCCGGGATGATGTACGTTGCGTTGTTGTGGGTGCGGAGCGCGGCGTCGCTTGTCTGTCATCGGACACGTGTGTTAGAGGTGGGGAACAGCGATGTGCGGCTCAGGATGCTCCATTGTCCTTGCTTGTACCGTTCTCTATAATCCCAGAGATGGGGGCAGTATTATCACGGGGGTCTTGCTGATGGATCGTTACAGGGAGTCCGGCGATTCCATCCATCTTGTGCTGGGATTACTTTGCATTTTTATGGGTGGGCTGCAGGGATGGGGTTCTTGGCAGGTTTAGGTTGCATTGTCTGGGCGGAGGTGTCTGATGGATGGAGGGGAAACCTTTAGATTCCCAATAAGAGTGTCTTTCAGTATTACGTGGCGCCAGTCTCACGGGACACGTCATGGATACTTGGAAGTGTCCCGTTCTGTATCTCAATGATGAAGATTGTACTGGAAGTGAAGAGCTGTGGACTGGTGTTATACTGGGAGCAAGTATACAGGAGAAAGAATTAGAACAGAGTACTAAGTTGCCTATTATAATTAAATATATGATATATACACCATACATTTTTCAACCTACTCATGGATATATATCTCCGACCACTCGTTTAAATCAATATTATTTCAAGGGATGCCGAAGCACAAACAACGAGTCTAGGGCCCATTATATAGAAAGTAGAAAATATTTTATTAGACATTATTATTTATACAGTATCTGGAGTGACACAAATGCGCAACTAATACGTAAATCCCATTAAAACATACTTAAAAAAAATATATCACAGCAGATCACCACAGGTTGCAGGTGTATGTCTCACAGACATCCCCCGTTTTCCACTTATTATCACATAGAAAAATATACAAGGAAAGGATACTCGTCCAAATATCGAGATTGCCATGTCAAATGGCCATTTGTATATAATGGTCTCCCTATCCTTCCTAGATATACATATAAAGTGGAATATAATTACCTTTATAACGTGACACCAGCACGCTGTGATTCCCCGACGTGCGTTTCGGCGCTATTGCCTTTCTCAAGGGGAGCAAGTATACAGGTAGACGGCACCAGAAAGGTGAATTTAAAGGGAACCTGTCACAATAAATATGCAGTCCGATCTGTGGATACTCTGATCTTGTAGCAGGGAGAGCTGAACAGATTGCTCTAAGTTTTGTGGAAATATAGTCAGTACAACTTGTATTCTATTCATTTAATCCTTATTCTGGGTTTAGGAGTCCAGTGGGCGGTCTTAATCGGTGATTGACAGTTATCTCTATGCACACCTTTTTCAGGGAAGGTTGTCGATCACTGATTAAGACCGCCCCCTGGACTCCTAACCACAGAGAGCAGGGATCTCTGTGGATAAATTACAAGTAATAAAGAATCTTTGCCTGCAAACCTATATATCTATCTGCTCCGCTCTATATAATGCCGCCCAAAAGGTGACGCCAACTTTAAGGTTACAGATATGGCGGCCTCTGCACAGGGCCGTCCTGGCGGTTGTTGCTTCTTCGCTGCCACGTGCAGATTTTGGCACTTTAAAAAAAAACGAGATAAATACCACATAGAGCAGTGGTCTTCAACACAGCTGTGGGACTACTACAGCATTTCCTTACGAGCAGAGGTTGCAAGGACTGTCAGTCTGGTTCATCTGCTCGGATCATCTCTTGTGATTATCTCTCCTGTGAGCAGGTGGATCGGCAGCAGTGAGTCATTGTAGCGTATACACCTACTGAGTCACCTGGCTGGATGTGCTGCAGAATCTGCCTCTCCTGGTTATCCCCTTGATATATAGGGTGTCTGCATCAGAGCTCGGCTATTTCTGTCTTGCAGCTCCGCTCCCACCGGAGGGGGAACGACGTCACTGATCGCTGGTTCATTAAAATATGCCCAGTTGGCACTGTCAGGCATCACCCCCTCCAGATCCCATCCGGAATAATATAAAGCAATGCCAGGACTGTGCGGAGAGGATAAGATGATGTCCATGTAGGAATACTTGCATCCGAGCTGCCTTCTTCTAGTAGGTGCAGGCTTCATTGTGCTAGACTTAAAGGGGCTCTCCAAATTTGTAAAAAAAAAAAAAAAAAAAAAAAAAGCTATCCGGTATGCGCTGTATGCAATCGCCCAAGCCTCCTCAGTCTTTTTCATTACTTCTTTTTTAACCATTTGTCCTGGCAGCCCCTGTTTTCATAGCGGGGCGGACCACTCAACTAATATACAAGACGGGAATCTATGACTCCCACGATACCGATTTACAAGCCCATCCTCCTTTACAGCTCCTGTCATTCAGGAGGAGCTGATCATGGCATTATGAAATGTAACAGATAACAGAAATGAACAGCGGAGGAGACCCCATTTTCAGAACTGGATAACCCCCTTTAAGGGGGGTTCTGTATCCAAGGTGGAACAATTGCCTGCTGTCTGACCCCCATTGATTTAAAGGCCCGTCCCCAGATGGCCTCATTCCTACTATATTAGCACACAAGGGTATGGCGAAATCAGCCCAGAGGGGCACGGAAAGGAGATGTGAGCAGGTGTTTCAATATGGCTGTCCCTGAATGCCCCCTACAAAAATTGATTGTCGATGGGAATACAAGAATGGTAGGGTGTGGTGTAAGAGGGAAGGGTTAATAATAATAATAAAAAAAAAAATGAATAAAAAATTCCTGGGTAGAAAGCAATATGGGGGTTAGGAAGGGGATCAGTGTTGGCAAGTATTGTGCGGAAGGGGGCAGTTGGGTGTGACGTGGGGATGGACTGTGGTTCGCGTCGCATTCTCGTGCTGTGATTGAGAACCACATCAAAACTGCATGAAAATAATAAAAAATGCACTTGATTTTTTTGCAAGTGAATTATGTAAAAACTGACTGTTAATCCATCATAAAAGCTCACAGCACACTATTGACACGTATTGACTTGCCCTTCTGGTGTATTGAAGGCGGAGGAGATGGGTATAATGCAGGTGTACTTCCACAGCTGGTATTGTCTCCTGGATGTTGTGTATTGGCACACGGTGGCGGCTTTGTTTGGTACATTTACTGCAGAGGGCATGGACTACTCATAAACCTGCACATCAGCACATGGCAACCGCTTTTCCCTTTGCAAGGTTACGTGTGCGGAGTTTCTCTTGGTTGCTGCGGTTTATTAATGAGATGGGGCCTGCTCCTCATTCTGGGCTGTTCTCGGCACACCCTGCCAGTGATGCATCGGGCACCGTCACCCTGCTGCTGCCGCCTCTAACAAAGGAGCCTGGCAACAAAGAGCCGCATGGGCTCCGATGTGGGAGCCCAGCCGAGGTCTCCGCATGCCCACATTATTATTCAGGTGGTGCCAGGCCTTCGGGCGCACTGATTGTGATCTACGGTGCCCGTGTAATTCTCCGGGGGTGCTCAGATGATTGCTCTATTAAATCCCATTCTCTGGCTGTCTGGTGTAATTGCTCTTAACCCTTTCTGCTGTTTTAGCTCTCGATGCTCTTGGTCGGGGCTTGCAGGAGATGTGACACAAGGTTTTCATAGACTCATGTGTAATGTCGCCCTTTCGATGTCCGGTTTATCAGCTAGGAAAATCCAAGGGCTTGTATGAGATTAGTAGGAGGGGGCTCCTTTACTTCCAGACTCCTCACCACAATCTGTGCCTGCAGAAGGGCTCGCTTTTGGATCGAGGGAGCTGGCTTTCTTCTAATATTACTAAAGTCTTTCTTTATGGGGGTACATTATCGCACCCATTTTGTTAGAGGTCATTTAGGACAGTGCTAAAATAAAAAAATATCCATTGCTCATCTCTGTAATCCCCCACAGCTTTGGTAGTCCCCCATCTGTCTGCAGTAATGACATTGCATACATTTGTTACCGCTGCAGCCAGTCCCTGCCCTCTTGGGTCTCATGTCATCATCAAAACTGCATGAAGATAATAGAAAATGCACGTGATTTTGATGCGTTTTTTGCAAGTGAATTATGTAAAAAAAAAAAAAACAAAAAAAAAAAAAACAGTTAATCCATCGTAAAAACACACGGCACACTATTGCTACGTATGGATTTGCCCTTCTGGTGTATTGAGGGGGGAGGAGATGGGTATAATGCAGGAGTATTTCCACAGCTGGCATTGTCTCCTAGATGCCATGTATGGCACACGGCGGCAGCTTGGGTCTCGTGCCCTTTCCACAGCTGGCATTGTCTCCTGGATGCCATGTATGGCACACGGCGGCAGCTTGGGTCTTGTGCCCTACCTGCTAGCATCACTGCTAAGGATAGTGATCGTCCACAGAAGTCCAGGGTTATGTATGGAACATCATCACTGCAGGGAGACCACCAGGAACTCGAGCCAAAAGACCCATAGGACCCTAGTTTATGTCCTCTGGACCAGATCCCTACAATCCTCCTCCCACCTGCTGATTAGTAGGCCTGGCTAGATGTCATTGCCCTGGTCGGGGAAGGTTCTGTGGCCATGGACTACGGATGTACCCTCTGGACCAAGGTCTTTCTGCTCAATTGGACTGGGAACTACCGCTGGAGCCACGGAGATTAAACTGGTGAGTAAATGGTGTTTTGTTTTGTTTTTTTACATTTCTTTATTGCTTTGTGTTTTTTATAAATCCCAACAACCCTTTTCTGTGCTCACTTTCCCTTTCCAAGACTGACCATGCCCCTGACTTGTATTGTGGCTCCCATAGAAATCTATGGATCCTATTCTAATCTGACTTCATGCCGGCCAGGCAGGAAAATGAGCGTTTGCCCTGCAGGAAAGTTTGCATCTTCTTGGATATTGGAGGCGGTTTCTCCAGGTCTTCTGGAGCACAGTGCAGAGAGATCCCTGCCGTATACCGGAGAGACCTCAGCTGGAGACCAATCCTGGCAACCGAGAAGCTTCTTGAATGTCTGTTCCCCCGAGACGTCTAATAGCTGCAGTAAATGAGCCGTCTATCTTCTCCTTTACCATTGCAGTAAGAAAATGTACGGCTCCATCAGGCCCAGACCAGTCACACCCTGATATATGTACATAGCTGCTGTCACCGAATACCATATAGGAGCGGACAGCATAATCTCGTCTGCAGAGAAGGGAACATCTGGCTGGAGATATAGACGAAGGGATGAAAGGAGCAACTCGATGCGGCTCGTGCAAAACTAAAATCCCCATATACACTGTACTCGGATGCAATTATGTCAGAACGTCCATATCGAATGTTACTGGGTAACTTAACTTTCCTGATCCTTTCCCCAAAAATAAGACTGTAACATAATCAAGGGTTGTCATCCATTTAGGTGGATTATCAATCTGACTTGGCTCCCAACCTCAAGGGATGACTGGCTGCAGCAGGAGCCTCCCCCCACTGCTCTGTCTGCAGTGGGACAGAAAGATTGTTACTCTACCTAGTTCTCAGCCTTAGTTGAAGATGGAGCTGATCTGCAGGAGATTAACCCTTCCACAAATTTAACTTTCCTCTAACATTTACTCAGATGGAGACCTCTTTCTGCGGGCACCATAAGAGCAGACGCCTCGGCTAAAATGCAGATTCCACGGGGCAATCATCCTCCTGCGGAGCGCAGAGGTAACATCAGAGCTCGCAGCGTCTGCTACCGGCTCTCGTCATGGTTGATGATGATGTGACTGGTTATTAAGGCTCAGTGTAAGTCACTCTTTCCATAGTTACTATGGGCCACGTCTCACCATGTCCTCCGCTGTGTGCTGGAGTCTCGCAGGACGTGAGCTCATGCCTGTGTGGGCTGCGCTCCACTGACTCACATGTACCAGCTTCTAATGCTCAGTGTCATGTCCTCCCTGTGACAAACTCCTGTAAGCACTTTATCGTGTACCAGTACTTTAACACAAAGTCAAAAAGCGCGGTCTTGTGGCCCTTACCCCTAACAACAAGTCCAAACTGCTTTTTGGTGAATATGCCAGTCTAATATGTCTAGGACCAACTCGATTCTCATGCCCTGTGACTTGCCCTACACTTTTTTTTCTTCAGTGAGCAGTACCTCTTCATCTGCATCCAGCCAGCACTATAGGTTCAGGACATTCTTTTCCTTTACTTCTCAGCATGCATTGCTCCTACTATTATCCAATTGCATGCTTGTCCTCAACTGAAAACTTGCTTCTAAGCACAAGAAAAAAGGCACGCCGGCCCCGTGCATGGCGCGCCGGCCACCCTGCCAACAATTTATATTAGACTTTTTTCATCCATAGATAGTTAAAGAAGAAAAAAAAACGCTGCCAACTGCTATGAGCACAGCCGGCGCCTTATACAACCCCTGGCAAAAATTATGGAATCACCGGGCTCGGAGGATGTTCATTCAGTTGTTTAATGTTGTTGAAAAAAAAGCAGATCAGACATGGCACAAAACTAAAGTCATTTCAAATGGCAACTTTAGGGCTTTAAGAAACACTAAAAGAAATCAAGATTAAAAATGTGGTACTCAGTAAGGGTAATTTTTTTTCAGACCAAATCGAGGGAAAAAATTATGGAATCAATCAATTCTGAGGAAAAAATTATGGAATCACCCTGTAAATTTTCATTTCCAAAACTAACACCTGCATCAAATTAGATCTGCTCATTAGTCTGCATCTAAAAAGGAGTGATCACACCTTGGAGAGCTGTTGCACCAACTGGACTGACATGAATCATGGCTCCAACACAAGAGATGTCATTTGAAACAAAGGAGAGGATTATCAAACTCTTAAAAGAAGGTAAATCATCACGCAGTGTTGCAAAAGATGTTGGCTGTTCAGTCAGCTGTGTCTAAAATCTGGACCAAATGCAAACAACATGGGAAGGTTGTTAAAGGCAAACATACTGGTAGACCAAAGAAGACCTCAAAGCGTCAAGACCGGAAACTTAAAGCAATATGTCTCCAAAACAGGAAATGCACAACAAAACAAATGAGGAACGAATGGGAGGAAACTGGAGTCAATGTCTGTGACCGAACTGTAAGAAACCGCCTAAATGAAATGGGATTTACATACAGAAAAACTAAACATTAAGCCATCATTAACACCTAAACAGAAAAAAACAAGGTTACAATGGGCTAAGGAAAAGCAATCGTGGACTGTGGGTGACTGGATGAAAGTCATATTCAGTGATGAATCACGAATCTGCATTGGGCAAGGTGATGATGCTGGAACTTTTGTTTGGTGCCGTTCCAATGAGATTTATAAAGATGACTGCATGAAGAGAACATGCAAATGTCCACAGTCATTGATGATATGGGGCTGCATGTCAGGTAAAGGCACTGGGGAGATGGCTGTCGTTACATCTTCAATATATGCCCAAGTATACATTGATATTTTGGACAGTTTTCTTATCCCTTCAATTGAAAGGATGTTTGGGGATGATGACATCATTTTCAAGATGATAATGCATCCTGCCATAGAGCAAAAACTGTGAAAACATTCCTTGAAAGAAGACACATAAGGTCAATGTCATGGCCTGCAAATAGTCCGGATCTCAATCCAATTGAAAATCTTTGGTGGAAGTTGAAGAAAATGGTCCATGACAAGGCTCCAACCTGCAAAGCTGATCTGGCAACAGCAATCAGAGAAAGTGGGAGCCAGATTGATGAAGAGTACTGTTTGTCGCTCATTAAGTCCATGCCTCAGAGACTGCAAGCTGTTATTAAAGCCAGAGGTGGTGCAACAAAATACTAGTGATGTATTGGAGTGTTCTTTTGTGTGTTTGTTTTACATGATTCCATAATTTTTTTCCCTCTGCTTGGTCTGAAAAAAATTACCCTTACTGATTATGGCTATGTGCCCATGATGCAGAAATGCTCAGGATTTTTTCCTGAGCGTTTCTGCATCTCCCTGGCAGAAAAAAAACGCATGCGGATTGTACATGCGGATTGTACATGCGTTTTCCTGCCAGGGACATGCGGAAATGGAGCGTTATTCACTGACATTTCCACATGCAGATTGACAAGCGCTTCCCAAGCGATAGCATCACTTGGAAAGTGCTTGTGACAACTAGGTCACACTATATAAATCCTTGCAAACTGCATGGATTTATATAGTGTGACCCGAGAGAGTGGTTAAAAATAAAAAAAATAAATATATACTTACCCTCCGATGGCCCCGATGTCCTGCTCACTCCGTTCTCCCTTGACGACAGCGGTAGATTGAAAGAGCTGCCGACGTCAGCGTCGCGTGACCCGTGACATGACTCTGACGTCAGCGCAGGTCCTTCAATCCACTGGGAAGCAAGGAGGAGGGCAGCGCGGGCCGCCGGAAGGTAAGTATACATTTATTTATTATTTTATTCTTTTTTGACAGATTTTTTAATGGTACCTGGTTGTGGATGAGACTCTCCTCTCCTCTACACTCGGGTACCATCCGCACATTAGAACGCGCCCATTGCGCAAGTACAGATGCAGTCTTGCGGAATTGGTGCGTTCTAATGCAAGTCAATGGCGGCGAAGACGCAGCATTTCCACAAAATAATTGGTAGTGCTGCGTTTTTTTCCGCAGCGGAAATTTCCGCAGCATGTGCACAGCACATGCGGATTATCATTGGGGAACATGGCAGGCCTTCTACCAAACGTTTTTAATGCATTTCTTCAGCTGCAAAAGCGCTGCAGAAACACATTAAAAACGCATCGTGGGCACACAGCCTATCACATTTTTTATCTTGATTTCTTTTAGTGTTTCTTAAAGCCCTAAAGTTGCCATTTGAAATGACTTTAGTTTTGTGCCATGTCTGTGATCTGCTTTTTTTTTCAACCACATTAAACAACTGAATGAACATCCTCCGAGCCCGGTGATTCCATAATTTTTGCCAGGGGTTGTAAATTTCTCCCCACTGTATGTATTTCAGTTCTAGCATATATTGGTGTATGAGGTATACAGTGGATCAGACACTTGAACAGCATCATTTCCTAAGCATTGCCAGCACCAGGCTCATCTATGCAGTAGAAATGATCACATCCGCTGGGAATTAGGAAGCCGCCTGTCTCCTGCCTCTGCAGGGATGAATATGTATGTGGGCACACAGCAGGGGACACGTTCTCTCTAGTTCATCTGCTCTGATAAGGAGATTTGGCTGCTGTTGTGTTGGAGATGACCCTTGTCTATAATAGTCCAATGACACTTCAGAATAAGCTGTCCTGTGTGCATGAAGAATAAGGCTATGTTCACACATTGCGGTTTTTCTGCGTTTTTTTTTTTTAATGCAAATTTTCAGCTGCGTTTTACAGTACTAGCAAGGTCTGAGATTCCAGAACTCTCATGCACACAGCTTGGTTTTTGTTTGATCAGTATTTTGTGCTTTGCATGTTTTTTTTTTTTTTTTCAGACTAGAGCATGTCACTACTTTTCAGCGTTTTTCACCCATTGGAAGTAATGGGTGGTGAAAAACGCTGAAAAAATGCCTAGTGTGAAGATGGTTATCAGGTTTTGCTACGTTTTTAGTGAAAGAAAAGTACAGCAGTATGTTAAACTCATTTTTGTGGTTTTTATTTTTATTTTTTTTACCATCTTGTCTTTGTCCCCTGAGATGACAATTTGGATTAGAACAGTTTAATTAAATTAGTGATGTGTAAAACAGTAAACATTTAACTGAGCTAGGTGTGAGATTGAATAATACCTGTGGCCCACGGAGGTGTGAAATTGAACAATCCCTGGGCAATTCAATGGCTGACCAAAGTGTGAAAATAGTGTAATACAAAACTCAATGCACTGCCAGTGTCTTAGTTAAACTATTCCTGAATAATTCACCTCCCCCCACTGTTACATTTGTAATTCTGGTTAATATGGTTTCACATATGTCTTGCATTGGTGACCTGTGTTCATGCTTCTGTGGTGGAAGCAAAGCTGAACTTTGGTATCCTGAAAAACGCAGCAAAAAACAAGGAAAAAAAAGAAGCAAAATCCTAAACAAACCTTCCTAGCAAGAGATCAGGTTTTGCTACAGAAAAAAAAAACGCTGACAAAATGCAATGTGTGAACATAGCCTAAAGCTGTTTCTGGCCATTATAGCACTTGTATCCTGCAGTTGTCGCTGAGTTGGTGGGTGAAGACTTGCTGCTATGTTATCTAATATACACAGCCCATCCCTGCACCAGTCATGAGAAATCTAGAGCACAAGCCATATGCAAATCAGTCTGGAGGTGCAGTGGGGGCGTGTCACTGTCAGTGCAGTGGGAAGAAGCCCTGTAAGTGACACTCCCCCTGTGCTCTTCTTTCATTATTTGCATATAACTTCTAGACTAGATTTGGCGCACTGTATCTCTACAAAAACTGTGTTCTTTTAGTAAGAGGACAAGCATCCAACACAGACGTATTACTTTAGGGTTAAGTTCACATGATGACTTTTTGCTGCTGCCAAGTTTCTGAGGGCGAAATAGTTCCAGCAAAGTGGATGGGATTTATATAAATCTAATTTTGACGCTACGTAAACTGACCTGTGGTGCGTGTTTCAAATCTGCAACATGTCCCTTTCTCTTGTGGGTGCGCTGAGTTTTATGTGCGGATTTTACCCCTGGAATTCCATAAACTGCAGAAAATCCGCAGTTAAAAAAAAATAAAAACCGCATGTAATCTGCACAGAACTACTTAAGTTTTGTGAAAGCCAAATAACCTGGAGAGAGCAGACATTGGCTGCTGGGAAAAAAAGACCTTGCTTGTGAATGTTATGTTAGGATATGTGCTCACAGGGGTTTTTAGGAAGCAGAAACTCTCCAAATCCTCCTCCAAAAACTTTGTCAGAGTTTTTTGGAGCAGAATCTATGTGCACATATTCAAAAACTCTCGCTCCAATGCTTCTTCCTATAAAAATTACACATCTAGATAGTGTCAGCCTCTGCTGTTTTGTGACTTTAATATCCTGAGTTAGAAATGAAAATGCCTTGCATGGACAGTTCTCACTTCCTTCTCCAAGGGCAGAGGCAGAAGAGGGCGTCCTCCGGGTGCACGATGGTGCGATCTCTGGAGTAAGCTGATAATGTATATGGATCAATACATCCCGTCTGCACCCTCCAACCCCACAGAATGAAGAAATAATATTAATATATTTTTCTTATTTTTTTCTATAATTCTATTAGCAGAGCACATGGATGTGATTAGAGAGCAGAGCGCCTTGTTTCCTGCCATATTTTCTGTTTCTGCATTTCCTCTATTATTGATGCATTACCGCATACTATTGGGATTGTATTGGGGAAGTTTTTAGGTGTTTTTTTTTTTTTTTCTTGCATTTTATCTAGATGGAATCGCAGCATAGGAGCAATGAGTTATTACAGTCGCCCTCTCTGAAGCAAAGGACAAATTGATCACGCCATGCATGTGTGTCATGGCCTGTTAAGTCGTGATTTTTTGAGAATGACGGGTTTTATGCAAATGGAAAGTTAAAAAGGTGTTGTGGTTTTTTTTTTAAGTGTATTTTTCTGAAAACTGCCTTAAAGCTGATATTTCCGTTCATACCGGACCCAGTATCCCTACTGCCACACAATCAGCGTGGTTCCACAACTCTTTTATATACTGCGTATAATTTCATGGCCACTTTCAAGATCTCTGCTTGCTGTCAAAGAATGGAGGCGTTCTATACATCCAGAGTTTTGTTTTAGGAGGAAATGTTCTGTGTCTAGGGTGTAACGCAGATAATACATTGCACAATATTCTTGCTGTGTTGCTCATACAATCTTTATCATGTCGTGTGACGATGAATTTTGTTTCATCTGATTGTAATTTTGGTAGTCATTGCATTGAGCAAGTAATTTTATCCAAACTTTTTTTTTTTTTAAAATGACCTTAAAGTGCCGGCTACTAGGGGGCTCTCTTGTGTAAGTTGCTCCCCACCGCCTATTGTCAGGTGTAATCTGTCACCAGCAGAGAGACTGGTTACTAGAAGTCGGGATGGGTCTTTGTCTTCCCGCTCCTGCTCTTCATACAGATATAACAGAGACATTGAGGGCTTGCAAGTCACTGGGCATCACTGCTTACTGAGAAGTAAGGGAAAAGGCCCAGCACTTATAGTGCTGGCAGAATATTGACTGTGGACCAGTCCGTTTAAATGCAGTAGATTGTAAGCTATAAAGTGTGATAACTGGGGATACTTTATACACCTCGCTATTGAGATTATCTGAAGGCCAACTCAGGCGATGTAAGATTTGCGGCAGGTCGAGGGAAGAGATCGGTAATCACTGCCGACTTCCACCCTGCTGCGTCGTGTGCCAGGACACATTTCCCTTAGTCTGGCTGTCGTATCGTCCTTCAGAATGGACCTGACTGGAGAGCACCGTCATAAGCTTGTCTGTTCCCAAATGGGTCAAGACCGAAGCCTGGGTCACCCTCGCAGAACGAAGGTCGCCGCCAGCAACGATTGACAGAGACCAGTTAGTTGGGTTCATTGATCACTGGAAAACGCAATACTGTAACATAAGGAGAAAGGTTAATGCTTCCTGGAAATGGGACATCACGTGACTTATTGGCAAGAATGCTGAATGTGAACGTACGCGGCAGTGGGAGTATACGGGGTCCTGTCCTAGAATCACGTTACATCACCGAGAGGATTGCAGGTGTATACCTCAATCAGTGTCACTTTGAAACAAAAAATCTTTTTTTTATTTTTTAAACTGATTTGCTTCTGTAGAGTTTTGTAGTCGTAGTCAGCCAAGCTGGTCTATATAGCAGAAAACGTGAACCGATGGTGGCACAAAGGGGACCTGTGTGGCCCATATCACTAGAATGGGAGCCTATAGGGGTGCATGCATCTCCCGATACAATAAGGAATGGTTTATATACGAGTGGCTTCTGATTGACACCTGGGACCTGTACTGATCCGCAGAGCAGGGCACTTAATGGAGCAGCAGTGCACATGCTCAACCGCCGCTGCGTTCACTCCCTATGGGGCTGCCGAGCGCTGCAGTCGGCTTTTTCTGGCAGCCTCATAGAGAATGAATGGAGCGGTGGTCAAATAATGGGTCATGTTAGGACAGGGGCTTATATTAGGATGACCCAAGAATGGCCCATGGCACCAAAAACAAGAGGGTTGTCAGTGTTTTATTGCAGGTCTGCCATACGACACAAAATATAATGTTTTGGTGCAGTGTGTACTGAGAGGGCAGGGGTCCGCAGCCTCTGGCAATCAAGCTGGGGTGGGACTAGTATTTTCTAGAGGTTGCTGGCCCTAGCATAGAGTATAGGATACTCTGCCCCTTCCATTGTGATGTCACAGCTGAAATGTAACGCTGAGATGTTGGAATCTGCTCGGTGTGGCGGTGCTATTACCACTATGCTGCCCGTCACTAGCTCCTTTTTCTTGCCCTTTGCACTCTCGTCCCTCCCTCGCTGGCGGTTATGTGCTGGTGACATAAATCTGTCGCTTTTCTCATGAAGTCCAGTGATTCAGTTCTCCCTTCACCTCCGCAGTTGGCATTGACCATGTTTAATTAGGCAATAACTCAAACAGTAATAGTGCGTTGGGTGATGGCCGAGCGCCTCCTGTCCCATTAATGTAGAGCACATCACCCTACGATTCTCTCCAACTGCAGATTTTAGCCTACGTCCCTGCTGTCTGGTAATGATGCCGCCCTCCTATAGCTGGAAATTCAGCTGCAAGACTGGGTTTGATACCAATGGAAGCCACAGATTAGTTTCTCTGCCTAAAGATCTCAACACAAGAGGCGGGCACCACCTCTCCACTTTATGCGCATGGGACTGCTGCTTTTATAGAAGGACATTACTGATCTGACCACTTTTTTATTCATTTATTCTTCTTAGTAACTTATAGCCTGTTGATTCATTGCTCCTCTCTGCGCTGCCTGCATCTGTTAGCATTTACATTTTTTGGCAAAAGAAAAGCTGTAGGGGCTGAGGATCTGCATTATAGGCCCAGTTTTATAATTGAGATCTTCTTGGTTATACAGTTATGAAAAGTGCAGCGGATTTATTCCTGGAGCCGGGTATTGCCTCTGGCTAACCATCTAGATACTCTGTCCATTCACGCAGCCACGGTACGGCAATTGTTCACATGTGTGTTTCGGCAGCATCCGTTTGAAATGGATCCATTTAAAAAAAAAAAAATGTGATCCAACAGCAAACTGATCCCAGAGTTTCCATTCTTACACGAATCTGGCAAACTGATCCGCTTGCAATCAGAAACTTTGGTTCCCATTTTGCATTAATTTTCTTTTCTACTTTGAAAAAAAAAAGCATGCAAAAAACATTCGTATTTTATGCAGCATTTTTTTTTTTTTTGCAGCAGAAAAATCTGCTGCAAATCCTAAACGTGTGCACTTATAGTAAAGATCTGCCGCATGCACCCCTAGCCTAAGGGTGTGTTCACACTGAGTGTTTTAGCAGTGTTTTTTTTTGTTTTGTTTTTTTTCTCTTGTTGCATTTTTTTTTTTTTTTTTTTGTTTTTTTTACAGGCAGAAAAGCTGTTTTTTCCAGTACCAGCAAAACCAATGAGATTTCAGAAATCTTGTGCACTCAATTTTTTTTTCTTGACTAAATTTGAGCACTGCGGTGTTTTTTTCCAAATCTTCAGTAAATCAATTCTTTCAGCATTTTTTACCCATTGAAACTTAATTTTGAAACTGCAAAAACACAGAAAAAACTCAGCCTATTTCTGCTGCGTTTTTGGTGAATGCAACTAACTTTATTAACATGTACTGCAGATAAATCGCACATAATCCGCAGTGTCAAAAAAAGAAAAGAAGCAGGAAATATTTTTTTTTTTTTTTTTGGGGCGGGGGGATTTTGAAGTTTTAAAAACAAGTTGCCTGTTAAGAACTGGTACTACTTTGGGGATTTTTTTTAATTCTTTTTTTTTTTAATTATTCTTTCTTTAAATAAAGAATAAAGAAAATATTCTTTATTTTTATTTTTTCAGCCTTAACTTTGAGTCCATGAATTAGGTGTAGAGTATTTAGAGCGCCAAAATAGAGGATCTGCTGGTATATAGTTCACTGTATTTCCCTGGCGTCCCACTTTCCTATAGCCCGACTGCATTATTATCAGATGTGAACTACTGCTTAGCAGGCAATAAAGCAGTCCCGTTCTGCTGTGTCAGTCTTGTGCCGTCTGTCTTCCCGTCCGTCCGCTCAGGTTGCAGCACGCCGGCTCCTTTGTATTCTCCATGGCTCCTGCCTTCTTTTCCGCAGTGATTGACATGTGATGCCCACAGGGGTTAGTTGGAAATGACCATTGATCCCTATTGATCAGCGTCCAGTCTATTCACATGTGAACAGACCCCTATCCAGTAAGCTATTACACCATCGCTTTCCTGCACTAGATCAGAGGAGCGATGATTAATGAATGGCACTGTAAATGGAGATGCATGAATAATAGATGCCAGAGGTTTGTACGGTTTAGTTTCCCAGTATGTGGCGGTATTTGTTCATCTTTGTTCCAGATATTGATGCATGAGGATTGTACTTCTGCATAATTGGGCCGATCTGGAGCTCTCGTGCAGATACTGGGTATCACTCAGCTTTTCCAGCAAAGTCTACACGAGTGTGAAATGTTAGGCACGCTATATATCGATTTTATATGCTCCCTTAATAATAGCAGGCTTCATAGAGGAGGGAAAGGTGGCCCTTCTTTACAGATATTGTCACGACAGTCTGTAATCTACGAGCTCATTTATGTTAGTCTAATTTGTATGGGGGCTTTAAAGCAATTGTCCATCTTCGGGACTATTTTCTTTTCATAAATGCATGCATTTTAGGCTAAAAATAATTTTTGCAACTGGGTTGCATTAAAATTTTTGGCACGGTTTGCCTTCTATAACCTCCATGTTGCACGGTCTATTGCTGGCTGCTGAGTGAGTTAACTTAGAGCCAGTCAGTGAGCTCATGCTGACCTAACAGGAGAGTTTTAGCTTACCGATGTGGTCTGTTACCGATGATCACAGACCACATCAAAGTTGAGGGTTCAGGGAAACGAAGAGCCTGTAAAAGCAATATTGTTAATGAAACCTAATTGCAAAAATGGCATTTGGCCCAAAATACAGGCATTTAAGCTAAAAAATCAACAGCAAAATAACAGCATGATGTCACAATTGAATACAGCCTAGATATCATATACTACGGTGACATCTCAATGGAACACAGCCTATAAAAAAGACTGGTTTGTGACATTATAGGATTAGTTAAAAATAAAGACTAAAGTGACTTCATCACAGTAGATCACAATTTAGAAATGAGCTCGCACACTACTGTGACATCATCACAATATAGAATACAGCCTATCAATCTGGACTGATGCTAATGAGGGCCTGATAATCTCACCACACAGACTAACTCTACTTTGACATCACAATAAATCAAAGCTCAGTAATGACCTCACAGACAAATGTGACCTCAAAATATGCCAAAGCCTGACTCTATAGATCTCCTCCTAAAAGCCCAACATTACTGACACATCAAAATAGAACAAAGCCTATAAAAGAAGCCATGCCCAGTCATGATGCCATCACAATAAAACACAGCCTATAAATAAACAAGCCGAAATGTGACTTGTCAGCTGTAATGTGGCTAATAAAGCTGGATATGCCTTTCCTCCTCTAGTGGCATGGTATCTTTGTCCCTGGGCCACTGGCTCCTTGATCCTTAGCCCATGGCATCTAGAATAAAATAAGTGTCCTGTTATTATGGTTTTGATATGTTTTCACTTGATTGTTGCAGTTCTATGCATTACTGGGGTCCTGGCAAACAGTACAATACAGGAAGAGTTCATCTTTGTAGGTTTCCTACAAGCATGGCTTAGAAGTCTCCTCACTCTGACATGCCAAGCTTGGCTCGTCACTCTCCACAAGGGGAAATATTGCCCCTTATACCCCATATCAGATCCTCTCACCTTGCCAAATCAGATCTCATACTTTGCACTGATGAGGGGCAACACCCCGAAACACTGTCTACAAGTTAAGGCAGGGCTCGTTAACGAGTCGATATTGACTTTTAGGATCGCTGCTTCCAATAGGTGCCACTAGAGTTCTACTCCTCTTCCTCACTGAAGAAACAATTTGCATATTTAATTGCCCAGAGGAGAATGCATGGTTTAGAAGTCTCCTCATTCTGACATGCCAGGCTTGGCTGGTCACTCTCCACAAGGGTAAACGTTACCCCTTAGACCCATAGGTTTCCTACGTTAATACTTATCGTGTGGAGACTTCAGATGCTCATCGCTACTTCTTCTTTTTGTTTCCAGAGCGCCCATTTCCTTAAAACTTTCTGGTTTCCTATTGCAAAACATTACATTGTGTACATGAGTCGTAATGGAGAAGTTTGATTTACGAGACTCTTAATTCCTTGATGGGTGTCCTCCCAGCGTCTTATGACACCTCTTCTTTTGTTTTTGTTCTTTAATTTGCCATTTTCTTAGAATTTTTGAGGTGTGGAGCCACAGACGGCACTTCTGAGATCACTTATGCTTTTTTTTTTATCATCTTATTTTTCCATTTCAACTTTAGTTTTTCCATTTGGGTCGTTCAATAAAGTTAAATTGAAAAAGGAGTGAGGAGGGGGGGGGGGGAGATGGAAGAAGAATATTGTCTTACAAATTTAAATGTGACCCCCTTGGAAGGCTCAAAATAACATTACTTGACCATTGTATCGGGCAGGAATAACGGACCCACCAAATTTCTTGTCTATTAACACTTTTAGTGACTAGCCCCTACTTTAGCTTAGTCCACCCTTCTCCATGTCTGATCCTAGACCGCACAAACAAATATCTTCATCAAAGTTAATGTACATGTTGCTGATTTTTGTTGGTGTTTTTGCAATTTTTTCCATTGGGGTTGGATTGGATCTGCTACATTCCGGATCAGTTTTGACTCTCCGACGTTCTCTTCTTTTGCAGAATGTATGACAACATGTCCACGATGGTGTTTCTGAAGGAAGACAAGTTGGAGAAACTCACCCAAGATGAGATTATTTCTAAGACCAAGCAGGTGATCCAAGGATTGGAGGCCTTGAAAAACGAGCACAACTCCATCCTGCAGAGCTTGTTGGAAACGCTGAAGTGCTTGAAAAAGGATGACGAGAGCAACCTGGTGGAAGAGAAATCCACCATGATCCGCAAGTCTCTGGAGATGCTGGAGCTGGGGTTAAGCGAAGCACAGGTAATTGCACGGTACACCGCCCTGCCGCTCATCGGGGAATGCATAGCAGCTGGCAGGTCACACAACCAGTTTTACAGATTGTGCACGCTCCCGAAATATCTTCGGCTTGCGTCATCCTGTGTGTTTAGTCCAAAATGTCACAAGGTTTGAGTTGTTTCCTTTCAACTTTTGTGAGTATAGCTAATTTGTCTGTCCAATAAACATGCGCATTGCACTTGATGAAGTGGATGGGACGTCCACGAAACGCGTCTGTTTTTAACTTGTCAAAAGAATAAACTTACAACACAAGGACTGGATTCTGTATAATCTGTTTTGACGGAGGAGCGCGGAATTATTGATCCCAATATTTAGAATATGTAATATTAGCCAATACCTCCATTTAGAAATGTAGTATAGTTCTTACTCTCCATGTTGCTTACCCCATGTGCAGGGCATTGCAGTAGCTTAGGTATCCACGGTTACAACCAGTCATATGGTGACAGTTGCCTGTGGTCGTAACCATGGGTACCTAAGCTGCTGCAATATCCTGCACATGGGGTAAGAGACATAGCGAATCAGGAAAACTATACTACATTTCTAATTAAAGGTATTTGCTAATATATATATTTTTTTTACACCTACTACATATTTGGGATAGGATCTTGGAGATGGGAAGACTCCTTTAATGATAAAAGTGGGTATTTTGGATATACAATACTCAGACAAGGAGAGCTGTTTGCAGGGTCCTAATAAAGATAATGGTAATGGGTAACTTGTGGGGTCTCAGAGACCAGGACCCTTTGTGTTTAGTTAGAGGCCATATTTGCAGTAGGCTACAGTGCACACAGGTTTAAAGGGATGTCTCATAAAGACATCCTCTTCTTTTTCCCCCCCCTCTGCTTAGAATGGCTTTTAAAAGTCCATCTGTATTAACCTTTAACACTAAGTGAAGTTGTGGTCAGCCATTCATGAACAGAGCAGGTCCAGGTATATCCGTAGATGGGACCCTTGCTTACCTCGGATCAGAATCCGGGCACGCTTGTCCATTTTCAGAGCTTTGATAGAAATAGATGGAAAAAAAAACATCCCCTCCTATCCTGGCAGCGTGTTTCGAGGCCCCATCCTGGAGATGGGTGCAGGCCCCGGAGGTGGCATATCTATCTATGGTCATAAAGGTCCTGGATAGGAACAGCCCTTTAATATAGAAGTAGTTTATAAACTACGTCATCACTGTATGCCGCTGTTCTTGATGCTGCTATTCTCCTTTCTTCCTTCAGGAACATTCATTTTTGATTTTTTTCCTTGTCACATAGATGCGGTCTGCATGCCGGGCATCCCTGGAAAACGTCTGTTTTCTGTAATTCTGGTTCCTCCCTTTAGGTTATGATGGCCTTATCCAACCACCTGAATGCAGTCGAGTCTGAGAAACAGAAGCTGAGAGCCCAGGTCCGCCGGCTGTGCCAGGAGAATCAGTGGCTGCGGGACGAGCTGGCCAACACTCAGCAGAAGCTGCAGCGCAGCGAGCAGTCCGTGGCCCAACTGGAGGAGGAGAAGAAACACCTCGAGTTCATGAATCAGCTCAAAAAATACGACGACGATATTTCGCCATCGGTTCGTAACCTTTTTAGTCTCTTTCCCTCCCCTTTTTAAGTTGTCCAGTCATGGAAGATTTACATGTTATAAATCATTCAAAAGTTTGTTTTTTTTAAAAGGCGACCAGAAATAAAAAATAAAAAATGATATAAAGGGATTTGCCCAGTCACCTGCGAGCTGCATCCTGTCCAGTGTGGATAATTATATGCTTGGCAAAATAATCTGCCATTGTCTATACGATATATGCCAGTCGGAAATTGCTTCCGCCGGCTGATCCTTCTCCATAGCCAATGATCAGGGAACATATTAATGCAAGGCTTGGCTGGCATGTTAGTAGTTGCCAACCACTTCTGGTTGGATGAGGGCATCTGGAAGAAAAGTAAAATATCTGAATTGGACACCGTCGGACACTATCCGAGCAGTGCTGACTGTGCAGCGCTTATAGAGACACACGGGAGGAATAACAGAGGAAACGCATAATGCAAAGTTGTAAGAGGATCCTTCAAAAGTCAGAAATTGAAGTACTTGTTAAAACAAACACCTCATTAGCGCTGCATGCTTCTCTTTAAGGATCATTCAGACATCCATGCCAAACGGAATAAGCACAGACTGGCCGCAGCTCTCCTGACCCGAGCGTGACTGCTTCATATATTTCTATAAGGCCGTCACGCTCAGGTCAGGAAATCCGCGGCCAGTCCGTGCATTACGATCCGCGATCGGACCAAATTCCACGGACGACTGAGCCCTTTAAGTGACAGCGCTGACTCTCATTTGCCAGCCTAGAGTCCGATGAGTCACTTGTGCTCACTATGGAGACTTTTCATCCATTAATACCGATTACAGATGAGCGAATAGTTTTGCAGCCCCCTGGTCTATGGTCTATAGTCCGAGTCCGCTGAATGGGAGTCGTGCAAACCTGCCATCATCTCTGACGCCTCTTCAGGAGCTGCAAAGGCTGGCAGGTTTGCATGACTTTCATCCTGCGGGCACAGACTATTGTCCATACCGCTGACAATCAATTTGCTCTCAAGGCAATGGTTATATAAACAGGTAAACTGGCGTTAGGACCATGCACATCATCCATGCACCCTCCTAGTTCTAGCATGGTACTGTGTACTTGTACAGTGACTACTACCCTCAGTGTGGAAGACCAGATGAGGCTGCAAGTCACGCTCATTGGAATATATTGAGCTACGGTTTATTCTGCTGCTATGGAGGACAGGATGCAGAATTGATGTAGATATTATACCAGTTATTAGTCCGTGCCTCTGTATTTCCATATACTGGTATGTATTGTGGATAGTGATGGCCGTGCAATGTCATCTGCTGGTATAAAACACATAATACGTGCTAAAAACGGTTCACATGGAAAGGCTGAAAATGGCATAAAAATCAATATAAATGTCATGTAGTGAAGGGTGGAGGGGGATGGTATTTTGATTCTTAGGATTTTTTTATTTTTTTTAAAGGATGATAAAGACAGTGACTCTTCTAAGGAACCTCTGGATGACCTCTTCCCTAATGATGACGACGATCAAGGGCCGGGAAGTAAGTTGCATGTCCATCAAATGGTCAAGGAACCGCATCCGGCACCAGATCCCCTTCTCCTTATATACTTACACTGCAGAAACTGCGCACAGTGACATCACAGCTCTGCCGCCATTTTTACCAGCATGAGCACAGAACCTGAATAATGCACACAGTGATGTCACAATATAGAGACGATACACACTGTGACATCACAGGACGGGGGATGATAGTCACGGTGCAAAATAAGAGTGGTGGGATGATGCACACAGTGATGTCACTATACAGGGATAATGCACTATATGATGTCACAAAACACTAGTAACAGATAGTGATGCGTTTGCACACAGTGATGTCACAGTTTGGGAATAATGCACATTGATTTCACAGCAGCTTGTTTATTAACCCAATACTTTGAGTAGTGGCGGTCGACTGTGACGTCACTGGCTAGTAGCGGCGGTCGACTGTGATGTCACTGGCTAGTAGCGGCGGTCGACTGTGACGTCACTGGCTAGTAGCGGCGGTCGACTGTGACGTCACTGGCTAGTAGCGGCGGTCGACTGTGACGTCACTGGCTAGTAGCGGCGGTCGACTGTGACGTCACTGGCTAGTAGCGGCGGTCGACTGTGACGTCACTGGCTAGTAGCGGCGGTCGACTGTGACGTCACTGGCTAGTAGCGGCGGTCGACTGTGACGTCACTGGCTAGTAGCGGCGGTCGACTGTGACGTCACTGGCTAGTAGCGGCGGTCGACTGTGACGTCACTGGCTAGTAGCGGCGGTCGACTGTGACGTCACTGGCTAGTAGCGGCGGTCGACTGTGACGTCACTGGCTAATAGCATTTTAATGGAAGGATAATGCACACAGTGATTGTGCAGCAGTGATGGCAGCTCGAGATTAATAAATCTGGTGAGAGGTAAAAAAAAAAAAAAAAAAAAAAAAAAATGCTTTCATTGATGCCACAATATTCGGTAATTTCCACTTTCATGTTAAATTAATTTTGACCTTTTTTGGTGTTCGCAGTACAACAGCCCCACAGCAGCGCGGCCGCCGCTGCCCAGCAAGGTGGCTATGAGATCCCAGCACGACTAAGGACCCTCCATAATCTGGTGATCCAGTATGCGTCCCAGGGAAGGTATGAAGTTGCTGTGCCGCTCTGCAAGCAAGCTCTGGAAGACCTTGAGAAGACCTCTGGCCACGATCACCCCGATGTCGCCACGATGCTGAACATACTGGCTCTGGTGTACAGGTATTATTCACATTTGGAGCCAGACTTGCTGCACGTCGGTGCCGCGGCGCCTCTGCAACGTGTGAACTCTGCCTTATCCTTCTCTTACCGTGTTCCAGGGACCAGAACAAATACAAAGATGCTGCCAATCTGTTGAACGATGCCCTCGCTATTCGTGAGAAGACCTTAGGAAAAGATCACCCGGCGGTCAGTATCGTGGTTTTTTTTTTATTAATCCTTCCATCTCGGACTTTCTAATTTGCGCTTTTAAAGTGTTAACATTAAACTCAACAGGACAGATTACTAATGACCCGGCTGATTCCTAGAAGCGTCAGGTAGGGGTCATACAGAAGTCTGCACTCCACATGTCAATCATCTCTAATTGGCACCGCACCCGGCGCTTTATGCCGCGGTCCTTGCTCCAGCACTGGTTTACTTCTGATATTTTTACAACCATCCCAATTGCCTAAATGGGGCTTGTAGAAATCACCAGAAGAACACCACTAATGATCAAAACTTGATTTTCACTGAAATTTCTGCAACAAACCTGCCACTTCTGACCCAGCTGAAAAAATCTGCCGCTTTACTGATTTTTCTGCCGCTGTAGATGTGGACATTTATATACGTCTGTCGCAAGAAACGATGCAAAATCTGCAGTTGATTTCGGAAATGAAGACAGGACCCGCCTGCTCTCCTCACACCTGCCTGTAAAATGCAACTTTTCTTAGAACTTGGCGTTGTACGGTTGCTCTGTTGTTCCATCTGTAAATGGGCACCAGCTTTGTCCTTATGACGGACGCTGTCAGAAATATAGAGGGTGTGACTGCTCTTTACACCCAGTTATCAGTTTAGTCATACATTTCCAGGAGGAATAACAGAAGGATTTTTTGTTTTTGCAAAAGTTGCTCTTTTAAATTATTTCCCTGCTAAAAATATAAAGGAGCGCTGTCAGGCCGTCTTTAAGAGAACCATTAATTATTGGTGTCGGCATTGTACGTCCAGCGGAGATTGCATTTTTATTTTAGACTCCTCATGTAAGTGGATGTAGCAACTCCAAGTTTTTTGTTTTTTTTTTGCTGCTGCCGAACAAGATGGATCTTGTAAAGGCCAATTACACTAGGTGGCGACTGCGGTAATAAATGCTGTCACTGCTGCACCCATCTTGCATCAGTAATGGCTCTCATTGTTGAAATCCACATGTCCCTCGAATCCTGTCCCCCAGTTACGTCCGATCTCCGTCTTCTGTGCAATCAGTCGTTCATTTTTGCTTCTGGGAATGATCTATTGTCGTGTAATGTAATTTCGTCCACACTGACACATCTTCTGCCTCTTTTAATGTTAATTCCTCCTTTTCTCACATCTTGGTCTGAATTGATTTTCTGCCCTCGTCCTCGGAGACATCTTGTGCTTTGTGATCGTGCTGAGATCGCCGCCTTTGGATATTAAGAGGTGTCTTTATAAATTTGCAGGTTGCAGCCACCCTTAATAACCTCGCTGTACTCTATGGGAAACGGGGGAAGTACAAGGAAGCCGAACCTTTATGCAAGAGAGCCTTGGAGATTCGGGAAAAGGTAAGTCACCGCTACCTGCCACACATGGAGGCAATGGTTGCAGCCACAGACGCTGTTTAGGGCATGGCGCAGAAGATCAACCCATGGGTGTTGTATGGCAGCGGTGTTTTCTGGAGGAGGTAGCGGATTCTCCTGAGTAATAGTTCACGTCACCATTGGTCTGGTAACTAAAGCTGCCAGAAATCTACACTTGCCGCTGACTTTCTGGCCAACATTTTGTTTTAAAAGCCAAGGTGAGCGCTCAAAACAAGGGCCTTCTGATACTTCTCGGCGTATACGGGCGATATTTTTGCCCAGAATTGTGCTAGCTAGCTCAGCAATTCTTACTGAATTCTTTTAACCCGCCCCTTCCGTAAATCCGGCGTACAAGTCTGGAGCAGGCTCGGCATTCCCCACTCCTGGCAGATGATGGCTGTGTTACACAGTCATCTTCTAACAGCAGCGAGTGGAGTTGAACTCAACCCGCTGCTGATAACTTCTTCAACCTAAAGGGACTAGAAGTGTTATATTGAACTTATTGCATAAAATGCATTAATAATGTTCTAAGGTATTGATTAGCCTTTACCACGGACGTCCGTCTGTCTCTGAGGCAGAGCGCTCTGCAATATCATTGCGGTAGATCTTACCGACAGCCGAGGCTCTTCTCTGCTCCTTTTCAGAAGGGCAGAGGTTGTCATTCTCAATACTCTTGGGGTCAGGGACTTTTATAGGGGGCAAAAGCACATCTTGAATACCTTTTGATGAACTCCTTAGGTGCTGGGCAAGGACCACCCAGATGTAGCAAAGCAGCTGAACAACCTGGCGCTGCTGTGTCAGAACCAAGGCAAATATGAAGAAGTGGAGTATTACTACCAGAGAGCGCTGGAGATCTACCAAACCAAACTGGGACCGGACGACCCAAACGTGGCAAAAACCAAGAACAATCTGGTAAGTTCCTAACCGCGCCTGCCTGTGTGTCCTGCTCCTTATAATCATACCGAAGCCCTGAAAATCTTCTCCCTCGTTCCAGGCTTCTTGTTACCTGAAACAAGGCAAGTTTAAGCAGGCTGAGACTTTGTACAAGGAGATCCTGACCCGAGCACACGAAAGGGAGTTTGGATCTGTGGACGGTAAGGACTGTGCTCCTAATTAAAATTAACACCTTGGAAGTGACGTTCTGCTGACATGATCTGCTCATTTTATTTTTTTTTACTTTTTGATTTTCTTTTGCTTTGCAGATGAAAATAAACCAATCTGGATGCACGCTGAAGAAAGAGAAAAATTCAAAGTAAGTTTTACCAAAATAAGATTCACTGGACCTTATATATGGGTTCTCCAAAAGCAGTGGTTGCTCGCATAGAGTATTTTATTACTCGTTTTGGGTCCATACATGATTATATCAGAGCTGGTAATTTACAGCACAACACTCCTCTATGATGTTGTGTATGAATCGGAATGTGTTTCTCTTAGGGGAAACAGAAGGATGGCACGTTCGGAGAATACGGAGGCTGGTATAAAGCATGCAAAGTTGACAGGTAAGAGTGTCACATGGATGATCTAAAAATGGCAGAAACACAACTGCAGCCGTCACTTTAAAAGCAGCTAATGGATGAAGGGGTTGTCTACTTTGCACAATCCCTTCTTTTGTTAAAAGGACCATGCAACAATCAGCTGATCACAGGGTGTCCTGCTGCTCCCAACCCCAAAGATCAACTGTGATTAGTTGTAGATCCTTGTAGCACCTCCCCAGATGAAAGGATGCATTACACGGTAGACATTGACATCAACGGGATGGCCGAGAAATTCAGGAACCAGGGCACCAGACGTCCTCCATTGGTAACGAAAAATCACAATGTTTTGGCCGCGCAGGGCTTTTATCAGCCATGCATAGCTTTTTTTTTTTTTTTTTTATGACTTGATAAAGGCCCTGCACGGCCGAAACATTGATTTTTCTGTTCTATTGCAAGTATCAATGGGATGTCCATCAAATACCGAGACATCCTCCAAGACAGGGGGTTCCCTTCCTAAGTCCCAAACAGTGAATCCCTCCTGTTAACAGGGTTCTCTCATGAACTTAGCGCCTGCCTATACTACCTATATACATTATTGGAAAATTGTTGACCTTTATAAAGAAGGACCAGGACCGCCGCGACCCTCCTCTAAGAGCCAATCCTGTTGGCAGACTCGAACCGCCCTTAATCTGTTTATTTATCTAAATGGCCGCCATGTAATTACATTTCCTCCATAGCAGTCGCTGCAGGGTAAATGCTTGGCTGGTTGTGGTGTCACTGGCCAAAATCTTCTTTTATCCCCCCTGGGGAATCCTCTTGCAGCGGTATCTGCATTTTGCACAATATGCAAAACTTTTTATCTTCAACCAGACAGTGTGCTGAAAACTGTGCACTCTTTGTGCATGCGCTTTGTCTAAAAATAAGTCTCTTATGTGTCCAGCCCAACAGTGACCACAACCCTGAAAAACCTCGGAGCACTTTATAGACGTCAGGGCAAGTTTGAAGCTGCTGAAACACTAGAGGAAGCGGCGATGAGGTCACGGAAACAGGTAAGTGGCAAATCGTGGTGTCGTATCGTGATTGTTGTGAGTGCTTCATCCCTGTGATACTGAGAGGGGGCAATAACTGGGGAAATCTAGCTATGGAAGCACGTCGGTCTATTTGGACTGCTTGCAAGTGCATTGGCACACCCCCAGTGCACTTCCAGCATAATTTGCATATATCTTCAATGCTAGATTTCTGATGACAGGCACATTGGATTTCTGCAAATTAAAAAAAAAAAAAATAAATCCATTTTTCTTAGGAGACAAGCCTCCATAAACCTTTCCACTACTACATGTTGGCAGGTTCCCTTGAAACATTAGCTTAAAAAAAATAAAATAAAATTCCAGTTTTTGTTGTGTGCATTTTTGTAATTTGCATTGATGGGGTATTGCTGTAGTTGCATGCATTCATCAGTCTGTTTTTCTGTGTAACGGGAAAAAGCCAATTTTCGGTCTAAATTTTTATCCTACGAACGTGAGACTAGTGAGATCATCAGTATAAAGTGTGACAACTTCCCTCTCGGGCTCCGTTCTCCTGATGAGTTTTTCGGAGAGTTTTTTACGCTGCATATTTTTTAAAACAATGCAAGTAACCTACTTTAGTTAATGGGTGCAGAGCATCTCACTGTGGGAACTTCTCCTTATACTCCATTAGATGGCTCTGCCAGAGCCATAATCCCATAGATTGGTATCTGCGCTGGGCATGTGGTGCCCCAATGATTTCACAGCTGTTGAGAGGTGGTCTTTTTATTATTTTTTTTTATTTTTGTGCACACCCCTCTGCTAGACTGATTAGTAATGCCTGTACACTTCACATAAAAATGACAGGGTTGCTACCAAATAGGGGATAAGCCAATGTCCACTTTCAAAGTGGGCTAACAGAAATAGTAAAAATTGCTGAGAAAATCACTAAATTGGTACTAAGACAGTGAACAAAGCCTGTCTAGCATTGATTTCAGTGGCCAGCTTGTAATACTTCATTTTGCCAGCAGAGTGCACTGTAGGGAAAACGTACAGCCAGAGGCAGCGATCACCTGATCACATGCTCTTTAGTATTGGGAAATGATCGGAGGACCCTGGGAAAGACCCCTGTTTTTTTCCATGTTAGAGCACAGTTGTCACGTCGTTTCAAGCTGCATGGATCACGTGTGTGTCATGATATTGTGAAGGTGTTCGTGCCGTATGTGCATGCCTCCTGAGAGGGAAGATCCGGCTTTCCTTTCCAGGCTTTGACGTTTTTTGTACGTCACTTTTCTGCCTTCCTTACTTACATCTCAGGGGCTTTTTCCTTTTTTACTTGTAACGCAAGGGTCCTGTCTCACAGGGACTAGACAATGTTCACAAGCAGCGAGTGGCCGAAGTGTTAAACGACCCAGAAAGCATCGAGAAAAGGAGGAGCCGAGAGAGTCTGGACGTGGTAAAGTACGAGAGCGGTCCTGACGGAGGGGAGGAAGTGAGTATGAGCGTAGAGTGGAACGGGGTAAGTGCAGTACACAGTGCGGGCAAGTAATGGCCGGCCAGACCCGTCCGAAAACTCCTCAATGTGATCCGCATGCTACTGTGATCTGTAATAACCAGAATAAGCCTCCCGCCTGATAATCTCTCACCTGACCTCCTCTCCTTGTCCTGTGATGCTGATTGACTGTCCCGGGTCATCCTCTACCCAAATCGCCATTAGTAGGAGTAGAGCACTCACCTTTTTAGTTACCACCTGTTCCCATTACCTAGATTTCATTACCATTCACTACAGGCATGGCATCTCTTAGGAAAAAAAAAATATATTTTTTTTTATATAATTTGACACAGTACATTTTTTTTATTTCAATGACCCTCATTATTCACCAGATCGGGCCGGTTACAAAATGATTTACTGGATAAGAGATTGCATGCCTGTAAGTAGTTTCACATCTTCAAGGAAATCTGCATAATTTTGATTGTTGCCTTGCGGAGCTCAGAATTCTGCCATTTATATATCATTGATCTTCCTTAAGGGGATCGTCCAGGACTATAATTTCACTAATATCAGATTAGGATAATTGCCAGAGCTTACTTTGACATTTCTGTATCTTCCATTCACTCTTAAAGGAGACGTGTCTCTTGTCATAAATATGTAAATTTTTTTACCTGGTATAAATGCCACTGATCTCCTGAATCCAGAGTTATTTTCCTTTTGTTCCCACGCCTCTCTGTTCTTGAGGTATGGCCTTTTCTTATCTGTATTTAGATCTGGTCTTGTTGGCCTAGTGGGCGTGGTCCTCACCTCAGAGGGTGTGTTCTTGAGGACCACACCCAGATTTATATACAATGAATAGGAGGCCATATCTGGGGAACGGAGAGGCGCAGAAACAAAAGGAAAGCAACGCCGGATTCAGGAGAACAGCGGCATTTACACCTGGTAATAAATTAAGACAAGTGACCGGTCCTCTTTAAAAAGAGGGATTGTGCATGCTCGACCACTTCTTTTCTGGGGACTCAATCAGAGCCTCACCAATAATTTACCCCTTGGGACTCCTAATCGCGTCTCTTGTTCTGGTGGTCCTGCGGTGGTCTCCCCTGTAGAAGCCGCTGCAAGGGACGGGCTTCTTAGATGTAGGAATACAACATCTAGTCACTATCTTCCTCGTAGTTTCCTTTGCAGCCAGACACTCAATCAGCATCGTTTCCACTTCTGCACAATTTCCTATAATAATCGTGTGCCGCTCGGGACCCTGCCTCATATATTCTGCTGATTCATAAACTGTGTACTGTACTCTTCCCTTCATTTCTGCTGGACTCCGCATGTTCTGTATTAAACGTGTCTTTGCCTAACATGCAAATATTAGATAAGGGCATTTACAACAGTATTTCTAGGTCTGTGTCACGGCCCCTTTAATGAAATTAACCCATCATGAACCCCCCACCCCCATGATGTGTTATTAACTTATGGGGCCGCACTTAATAGAACAGGATTCTGGAAGCGCCAACTCTTCTGTTAGCCGGGGGTGAAGGTGACATTGACTATGAAGCCAGGATGTTATTTGTGACCCCCATATGACTCCCCAACCTCGTCCGATCTTTTTATTTTGGTTACATCATGCCATATTTTCTTTTCTTGTGTTCCGAGAGAAACGTACCACATCCCATATACTTTATGTTGTGTCGTTTTATTACAGCGTTTTCTGCCTGTGATACGTTCTTGCATGACTTTGTAAGATGCATGATGTATGTCGGCTCCATCTTTTCATGCCAAAAGCTCACAAATGGGTTAAAAGTGAAGTTTTAGGTGGGAGTTGGAGACAGTAAAGGGGCTTGAAATACTAGCTATTGCCTATAGTTTAAAGGGGTTATTCATCTTTCCTAACCATACGCCTTCTCTTTATGATCGCCGGGGCTGACCTTTTACACTTTTGGACCCCCTGAGAGCTGCTGTAGAGGGACTAGGAAGAGCAGTATAAACCCAGGAATCTCCATTTTAACATTCCTCCGGCTCTCGTCTTCCCACTCCGTATTGAACACTAGTGTCATCACTCTTAGGGGAAAGGTCTGTGGAGCCCTCCGCCTGCAATTGTGGCATCTGGGGGGGCTTTAAAATGCCGACTTCTTAGTAGTGCAACCTCCAGGAACATCACTCCAGGTAGGACGACACTGCTCTCCTCCTCTTTGCAGCGTTGTCGGCTGTTTAGAGAGATGAAAATTGCTGACTGTTTCCCTATGCAGTGGCGCTGATGTTCCCCACAGTACAAATGAGCATGGGCACGGTTTAAAGGGTGCGCAGCACTAAATCATTCCCCTTCATAACTAGATGGCATCATTGTAAGGTTGGAATACCCCTTTAATGTTATTTAACGGGGTTGTCTTGTGACTATAACTCCTTTTTTAAATGGAAACAAGCCGAGCAGCAGATTCACTAATCACGTGAATTCAGCAATCAATTCTGCTGTGGCCGCTGCCGTATAAAGCCCCCCGGACCCTCAGAATATACAAGCTGTCGCCATCCACATGGAAGTGCAGGGAGTTTATCTGGATACAAAACTGTTTTAGGGATTTTAGCAAGAGGTACTCAACAAAATCCGATTTCTGGCATGGTCACTTTTTGGTTGTACACGCGATGGTTTGCATGTCTGATCCCATGAGACGGCCTCCGATCATCACAGATAAATATCCTGACGTTTGCTGAAGCTCGTTCTACCCGTCCTCATCACAAAATGCTTCTTTAATTGTCGCCTTCCATTCACACACCTTGTTTTCTTTATTTTTCTGCATGTTCATGTAATCGTTGCATGTAGTCCCTATTGCTGCTTGCAATGCAAAAGTCACTTATACCAGTCCCAAGAATATATTCCTACCTGGTTCCAGTAGTAATTTGCCATCAGCTCCCGTCCACCCCATCTACTGAGGGAGCCCAATGCTTGGGGGTGCTTCCCTCTGGCTGTATTACTCTCTATATAGTGTATTTGTAGGATGCAATATATGAACCCGCGGAGAAACCAGAATATGTTCCTGTATATTTAATACAAGTATTATGTATGGGCCCATAACCTTGTAACACTGGTCACACAGAATATATCCATGATGTGTCTGCTATAAGTGATTTGCATTGTGACTTTTGGTCTCCCTTTGCTAATAGATTAGATACTTGGCCTCTACAATATACTGCCTTTCTTAACCTGGTCCATGTTGGTTCCTATATCTGAGCCCTTAAAGGAGAAATCCATTTAAAGTTCATGATCAAGGTCAGCCGCCTTTGCCACTCTGCAGAGATTTGTTATGGGGCAACCCCTTCACTTTAGAGTGTAAGTAACAGTCCTCAGCATAGACAGCAAATGGATAATCACCGCCGAGACTCCTTAACTGGAGAGCGAGGGTCCCGAAGTCACTGGTGTGACGGAGGCAGCGGTGAACATGTGCAGCCACTTCCTGTAGTCTATGAATGCTGCAGCGGTTGCACATTTACATTTACAAAGAACTTTTAAGACCCCCGTTCTCAGTTATACCCGCAGCGATCATACACTTATTATCTATCCTGTGGGTAGGCAATACAGGTTGTGTATAAGACAACCCCCCTTTTAATGCTTATAAGCTAGAATTGAGCAAAACGATTTGCAGGAGCCTGGTCTGTACTCCGCAGCAGCCGGACCGGAGCTCTGTGGAGGACGTGATGACGTTGCGTGACATCGGGGATGTCTGCCGACTGGAGTATGCAGGGCTCCACATTTACAGACTACTCCTACAAATCATTGCTCAACTCCTATTAAAAGTCTGATTTGTCAGTAACAGAACTTTGTGCGCTAACTGGTTTTTAAGGGAGTTGTCCACAGTTCCGACAACCCCTTCTCAATCCCTATGTCCCCCTCCCAGTAAAATACTCCCCTTCTGTGCTAGCATGGGCTCTCGTGCCATTATGTCATGCAATCCCTGTGGCCAATCAGTGCTGACTTCACTCTCCCCTCCTTTGGACAGATCAGACATCCAGATGAAGTGAGAGCTGTGGCTGGTGTCTCCTGCCCTCCGGATGTCAGTTACGTCTGTAGGAGAGAAGAGTGAAGCCAGCACTGATTGGCCACAGGGATTGCATGACACAATGTCACTAGAGCCTCGGGAGAGCCAGTGCTGGAACAGCACTGGAGATGGGTATAGGTGGTGTTTACTGGGTGGAAACATATTGAGAAGGGGTTGTCTGAGTATAGATCCCTGATCAGTGGTGATTGGAAATGGCAGTCCCTTGCCAACCATACGTGCATAGAACAAATGGTTTTCCCCTTTAAGTAGCTCTTTACTCATACCCTTTCCAGATATCTGGGCAGAAGTTAAAGCTTTAATTTCTTCAAATGACCAGATCGTGATGTCCTCTGGGCCATGCGACCTAGAAATACTGTCTGAAGGGGGAAAACTGTGAATTACCTCTCCAGTGTTTTCATGGAGATGTTCTTTTCTCTCTCTTTTTCCATTTCCTCTCCACAGGCGTAGATGCCTTGTGTGATACTAATTCTGTCTCCTGCATGACGGACGTGCTCCATCTTCAAGCTTTAACCTCTCTCTCCAGTACGGAGTGCAGTGTCTAGCACTTTTGTAGGATCCCCGTCCACGCTGTCATACGCACTTCCTTTTGTAAATTGACCATTTCCACCACAAGAGCTGACACTTCTTTTCTTTTTTTTTTTTCTTAACACTGTATATCTGTAGCTTTGTCCAAACTGTAATCTAGCAATGGAGAATTGTAACCTGACCATGAAGCCATGTGTTATTATAATGTATTACGTCACTAGGAAAGCACTTCTCAGCTAGCCGCTCTCTCATGGAAGGTAACTAATAATCTCTGGGTCCGTTAACGGCATGAAGTGGACCTCTAACCAGACCACCTGTACGCTGTAGAATTACAAAGCATGTTCTGCAAGTGCTTGAACCCGGACGTGGAGACCCATGGTGTGGTTACCATCCAACTTTGGCTTCATGGGTCTCTGGCGTTGAGTCTTCACTGGATTTAGAGCTCGTTCAGTCTTTAGTGTGACTTCATGGCAGTTGTGCTTCTTCTACTAATCCTTAAAGTGTATGGTGATTTGTGTATAAGTCTTTCTACCTTCTAATAAACTCTCTCCACCTGACCTCCGTCTGCTTCTTCTTGTCTGCTTGGTTTTCTTTCTTGCTAACTTGTCCTGGGGACCTTATCTGCAAGACACAAAACTTGGAGAGTTTCTAAATTCCTCAATGTGGACAACCACAAAGCAGGAGAAAAGTGGTGAATGTCCTGCTAAGGCTCCATTTTTGCCTAAAGGGGCGAGAGGCGCTAACGTCGGAGCATACATCAATCGCTTGCCAAGTATCTCACACCTGTCCGATAAGAGGGTTTCCATCTCTACTCAAAACGATACCTACCAATTATCCACGCTGGTATGTAGAACCACAACGTCATCAGCACCACTTACCTAATGGAGGAGTGGCGCTGGGCACATGCATAAAGCCTGACGGGTGTTATGATGGATGCCCCAGCTGCAGTGCCTCTTACCTCCCTATGTGGAAATGAGAGTTGCCAGATATCCCATTTGAACAGAGTGATCTGGAGACCGACCAGCTCCCTGGAAGGCTAACCATGGTTGTTATGCAATATGAACCCTACTGGGATTAAAGGGGTTCTGTGAGATAACTTTCTGATCGGTTGGTGGATGACCCATCCCCTGTGAGACCCGCCCTGATCGGTTGGTGGATGACCCCCCCCCCCCCCCTCCCCAGCCCTGAGACTTGCCCTGATCAGTGCGGGTCTCAGGGATGGGTGTCATCCACCAACCGATTGGTGTATGACCCTCCCCCTTCCCCATGAGACTCTCCCTGATCAGTTGGTGGATGACCCCTCCCCAACCCTGAGACTTGCCCTGATCAGTGCGGGTCTCAGGGATGGGTGTCATCCACCAACCGATTGGTGTATGACCCTCCCCCTTCCCCATGAGACTCTCCCTGATCAGTTGGTGGATGACCCCTCCCCAACCCTGAGACTCGACCTGATCAGTTGGTGTATGACCCTCCCCCCTTCCCCATGAGACTCGCCCTGATCAGTTGGTGGATGACCCCTCCCCAACCCTGAGACTCGCCCTGATCAGTTGGTGTATGACCCTCCCCCTTCCCCATGAGACTCGCCCTGATCAGTTGGTGGATGACCCCTCCCCAACCCTGAGACTCGCCCTGATCAGTTGGTGGATGACCCCTCCCCAACCCTGAGACTCGCCCTGATCAGTTGGTGGATGACCCCTCCCCAACCCTGAGACTCGCCCTGATCAGTTGGTGGATGACCCCTCCCCAACCCTGAGACTCGCCCTGATCAGTTGGTGGATGACCCCTCCCCAACCCTGAGACTCGCCCTGATCAGTTGGTGGATGAAAGTCCCATATACAATATATTCCGCCTATCCAGATGATTGACTGGGGTCTGACTGCTGGGACCCCCTCCCAAAGCAAATCACAAGAACTGGGGTAGTAGCAGTGAGCATTTGCGACATCTGCTCCATTCACTGCCTATAGGAGTGGAGGTCGCACATGCTCCATCCTCCGGATTGGTGGGGGATCTCCGCAGCCGGACCACCTGCAATCATACATTTATCTCTCTTGTGCTTGCAGATAGCTGGGGTCTAACATACTGCAGGTGTCAGATTCAGACATGATGGCGGGCAGCAGATAATTTATGGCCCTGTTATACTTTGTCTCAATATAATAAAATGATATATAACATCAAGCCAACCATGCATATGGCTGTGGTACGTTTCAGAAAATTATATTTATAAGCTGCAGTTTGTTTGGTGTGAAAGGAAATATATTTAAGTTTCATGTATGCAGCAACGACTGGAGCGCACGGGATGACGTTCTCCTACTGAATTAGTGCTGCGGAGTACAGCAGCCCCGATCCCCACTGCCGCAACGTCTGTGGGCACTATGTCTCAGACCAGCATATCATGGACCGGTTTGTGTGCCCCTATTATGGAGGCAAGTCCCGGTCCGAGTGCATTTCTAAGGCCCGTGTTATTGATCTCTAGAAGTTGTCACTTGGGGTCCTTAGACTCATGTTCACACCAGGAATTGAACTTCCAATAGGGGTGCACAAAATGCGCCGAGTTTAAGCTCCGTTCCGTTTCTTAAGCGCTTTATCAGGCGGTTTACAGAAGCAGATCCATCTGAAAGACATTGTGTGCAAATATCCTATAAAAGGAAACTTTGCTTTGCTTTCCCTCCCCGGGTCCGGATTTGAGTCTCCATCGTTTCCTCTCTCCCCTGTTTGTCTGCAGCGGTGATGTCATGGCAGCCAATTACTGAGCTCAGTGACTTTGAGTAGCCCATGCTGTCTATATGGGAAGCCCCGCTGAGTTCATTGATTGGCTGCAGACAATAAGCAGCGGTGAGACTCTGCACTGGACTTGGGGATGGTGAGTAATGCACAGTCTTTTGGGGGGTGGAGGAGGGTTTCACAATGAACTGGTAATATAAAAGATTTCTGAAAGGGATAACCTGTTTAAAGGGGTTGTCCCATTTTGTAAGCCCATTTCATATACCCTATTAAGAAATATGGAGTTGATGGAGGAGGGGTCTGTTGCTCTTACATAGCAAGTCTCTCCTCTGAATTCTGAAAGGGCTAAAAGCAGTGGCCTCCCCTCTAAGACGTATCCCAAGACATTGCCTATGCGAGACAACCCCTTTAAAGGGTTATTCTCCTCATAAATGGGTTTTGTCAGACAGTGCTTGTGAATGCCAACTTTTTTGCGATTTACTATTAAATAAAATTTTCAGCCGTTTTTGAGATATTCACACTTTTCTTGTTTACAGCTCGTTGCCTAGGAGACCGACCACCACTGCTAGAGAACAGGAGTGTTAATATCTCAATAATGGATGCAAATTTTAATAAGCAGTAAATTGCAAAAGTGCTTGTTTTTACACGTACTATCCGACAATATCTATCTGTGAAGGTGGGACTAACCCCTTTTTAATTTAGCAAATGCTACAGCTGTATATTAAGTGATAGCTTCATAAGTTATATACTAAATGTTCTCCCAATCCGCACATAACCGATGTCATTTTTCACGCCGTCTCAACCTTCTGTTCTAGGATGGCACTGGATCTTTAAAACGCAGCGGTTCCTTTAGCAAACTCCGAGCTTCCATACGACGCAGCAGCGAGAAGCTGGTCAGGAAGCTGAAAGGAGGCAGTTCACGAGACGGTGAACCAAAGAATCCGGGGTAATTATCCAAATCTAGCTGAGCTGCCGTATTCTCCCCCACCCCCGCCTGTAGCACTTAGCACTTTGGTGGCTGGAGAGGGCATATGCCGAGCATGCTGGTTGTATTATTCCTCAGGGATTGCTGTGAACACTTAAAAAGATTTTAATCCATAGAATTTATTTTTGTATGACTACAACTGTGAAAGATCCAAAGTGTTTCCTCACTTTAAGGATGCAAAAAAATGTGTATATAGATCATGGGTATCCATTTACTGTATTAGAGAGAACCCCCTTGTTTCATATCCGAGGTGGTTAACGTGGTGCAGGCTGCATTGCTTATAATGCATATAATAATCCAAGACCTCCTATAAAGTGATAAAATCTTAAAGCTGCCTGATAAGAGCAGCTGAGAAGAAGCTGCCTGATAAGAGCAGCTGAGAAGAAGCTGCCTGATAAGAGCAGTTTGGAAGTTATTAACCCCAGTTTCTCCCATTGCATTGGTTGTGCAGGCTTGTCCTCCTGTCCGATTTTGCCATCGGAAATGGAGAGATCCAACTGCCGTGGCATCCAGCCATCACCCAGGGAGTTAAGCAGGGTCCTATTAATTTAGAATAGGACCCATATATGATACCCAATGGGAGTTGAATGGTCACTCATCATGCATCTGCTCCCTACTAATTGCAATAGGACCCCAGTGGGCAGTCGCGTTACTCGATGCCTGACATCAAATTGGGCAGGAGAGATACAACTGTAGTAGCATCCAGCCATCACCCTGGGAGTTAATGAGGGCCCTAATAATTGGAATTCGACTTATGATACCTGATGGTATTTGAATGGTCGCCCAGTGTGCATCTGCTCCCTATTAATTGGAATAAAACCCTTGCACATTACCCCAATGTGCAGTTGAGTTTCTCGTGCCTGACATCAGATTGGGCAGGAGTGTGTGACGGGACAAGCCCCTTTTAAAATGCTATATAGCGCCCCCCTCCTCCCGTGCTAAGGTGGTCCCTGCCCGTCTGCTTCCATTGCTGCAGTGATCTGGTGCCGTAGACCCCAATACAGCATTTGCATTAGTCTCCAGCTTTGGGGTTTGTGCCTATATGCATAAAATCAAAACCACTAAGTGACCCATGGGGAAAATTTAAAGGGGATGTCCAGTTAGAACAAGTTTTCAGCTGTCTACAGAATAAGGTGATGTCTTTTGGGTAATTGGTGGTTCGATCACTTCTCCATGTATTCTCTGTGACTCGCCGGAGCCCTGTAATCTGCATAGAGAAATAATGCAGTGGCGGAGTGCGCACTGCCTCTCCATTCTCACTGGGATACTTTTTGGTATTTTATGACCTGTTCCAACCAATTAACACTTAAAAAATTGCCCTAAATCTTGGAAACCCCTTTAATATGTAAACTTGCAGGAGGGGGCATTATTTGATAAATTATATAATCACTCACTATAGAACTGCACCCCCCTCAGCAATGCAGCACAGGTATACCATAATGTTATAGCAATACTGCTGGGTAAAAAATTATAGACAGTTACTATTTTACAGAAAGGAAGTGCATTCTTTGAAAAGGGATTGTCCACTTTTTATTAGACAGTGAAATCACCTTATTCTGGTTGCCTGCAGTCACCACTAGAGGGAGCACGGGAGTTCTGTGCATACATTGTAGTCAGTAATGTGCGCTCTCTCCTGCGCTGCTGCATTGGGTGCTATGAAGGGCGCTATAGTGATGGTATGTTTGCTGCTCTTTATAAATTCATTGCATTTATATGTTGAACATACAGGAAATGATTAACCCCAGTTTCCTTTTTGTATAGATTTACACTGGATACCAATATAAAAAACATATGTATTTTAATATTTCACAAAGCTAAATAATTTGTTTGTTTTTTTTTTTGTTTTTTTTTATCATGTTTTAATCTTTTGGGAAAAATCCTATTTGCCCTAACAAGGTCATTAAAAATGTGAATTTTTGTATAACATATTGTTGAATAAATTGACTAAGTTTTAACTATGGTTCATTATTTTATTTTAGTTTTTACTTTTTTTATTTTTTAACCTTGTGCTGCTTAATGGGTGACATGTAAACTATCTGCTTCTGATAATCCTGTGCACTGATTGTTAATCACTTTTAACCCCCTAATGGGTTTGTTCCTAACCAGCGTTGATTTCAGCCGCATGGTCCTACTAATGCAGAATGCATTTATGTGATTATACATGTCTGCTCCATGTTCTTTACTTACAGCTTTAATCCTAACTAGAATAAGCTGCGGAAAAATGGCTTACATTCATCACATTGTATACTATAGGATGGTAAAACCTGGTTCACGTCATACTAGAGGAGTCAAACATTCCCTGCTGATTTGACATTGTATGTATGATACAAAGCTCCAAATCTCCAGCTTCCTTTTAAAAATTCGTATAGATAAATGTTTTGGTTTTTTTTACAGCCACCACTAGAGGGAGCTCTCTGTAGACAGATATTTAAGATTCTGCCTGCAGCCACGACTAGGGGGAGCTCCCCGCATACAGAGATACATGATGATCTGCATGCAGACACCACTAGGTGGAGCCCTGTATACAGAGATGCATAAGGTTCTGTCTGCAGCCACCACTAGGGGGAGCTCTTTGTATACAGATATACATGATAAGATCTGGTCTGCAGACACCACTAGGGGGAGCTCCCTGTATACAGAGCTACATGATAATCTGCATGCAGACACTTCTAGGAGGAGCTCCCTGTATACAGAGAGAAATCAAATTGTGCCTGCAGCCACCACTAGGGAGACCCCTTGCATACAGAGATACATGATGATATTCTGCATGCAGACACCACTAGGAGGAGCTCCCTGTATACAGAGATACATAATACTCTGCCTGCAGCCACCACTAGGGAGACCCCTTACATACAGAGATACATAATACTCTGCCTGCAGCCACCACTAGGGAGACCCCTTGCATACAGAGATACATGATGATATTCTGCATGCAGACACCACTAGGAGGAGCTCCCTGTATACAGAGATACATAATACTCTGCCTGCAGCCACCACTAGGGAGACCCCTTACATACAGAGATACATAATACTCTGCCTGCAGCAACCACTAGGGAGAGCCCTTGCGTACAGAGATACATGATATTCTGCATGCAGACACCACTAGGGGGAGCTCCCTGTATACAGCAATGCATATTACTCTGCCTGCAGCCACCACTAAGAGGAGCTCCCGGCATACGGAGATAAATCAAATTCTGCCTGCAGCCACCACTAGGGAGCGCCCTTGCATACAGAGATGCATAATATTCTGCATGCAGACACCACTAGGGGGAGCTCCCTACATATAGATTCATTGAGTGAAATAAAAGTGATGCAAAATCCCTATGCAGGTAGCTCCCCCTAGTGGTGGTGGCAGGCAGAAAAAAAAATGTCCGTGTATAATAGGGATTTGAGCAGGGTATTTGGAGCTTTGTCTGAAAACCTATGAACCCTAATCAACACAGAACGCTTTAACACTAGTCAGTGGCTTAAAGGGGTTAGAAAAACATTGCTGCTTTTTTCCAAAAAGAGGGCTGCAGTTTGTGTGATATTGCAGCTCAGCTATATACAGTAGAAGTGAATGGGGCTCAGCGGCGGTACCAGACAAGGTGTGGCGTTGTTGACGGAAAGCAGCCATGTTTTTCTATTACTGGACAACCCCTTTAACTGATGCCTTGCATTTGCTGTACAGGTTCTAAGGGATTTGCAGTGGCCCTGGAATTTGGAAAGGGCATCAGTTATGCCAATCACTAAGACACATGCACCAAGTCTGGTACCTCGGAGAGGGCGCAGGAACCGTGCGAAACCTTTCTCTCTGCCCCCCTTTGTTGGACGCCAGGCCCTTGTTTCCAGAGCAGGGTGTGATCGGTATCATGCAGTAACAGTGCAGGTGCCATTTCTCCAATATCCACATTTGTGTTGAAGGAGTAGTGTTTGCCCGCCAGCACATGGCAAGGGGCATATGTCTTGTATTACTGTGTCCAGACCTCCAGTGATTCTCATTGGTTTGTCCTTGCATGTCCACTACCCTGGTTGCAGCATGAAGCGTGCCAGTTCTCTGAATGTTCTTAACACGGGCGGCAAAGCTGCTGAGGACCACATGCAAGTAAGACGCCCAGTCCTGTTCTTCCCTGTAGTACTAGTGTGTGTACGGGTGCATGACGCGCGCCAGCTGTGCCAGTGCCAATGCAACTTAGACTTACCTAGACGCTGTGCCAAGTTCGGGGGCTTTGCTTGTCAAGATCTTTACTCAAAAGTGATCCCAGCACTAAATTGCTTATGTGCTACTTGTGTCCACCGCTATTTACTAACCTAATAACGGACTAACGTGCTTGTACCACTCCTTGTGCCCACTTTATCTTCATCTGATTGGGGGTGTCCTGTCCTTAAGAGAGGCCATTAATAGTCCTGGACACGAAACCTCATTATTAAATACTTTAATCAGAACCCTAAGAGTGTGGGGTCTTCCATTCAGGACCCCTATTTATTTGCCGAAAGTATAGAATGGCTGCAAAGAGCGTCTCTCGCTCTGGAGGACCCATCGTGTTTTGTGCGCTCCCCTGCAAATTATTAATATTAATGGGCGGTGTGTAATACTTCATTTCTCCTGTGGAGGTGCTGCAGGGAAATTGCACGCTTGTCCTTACAGATTTCACTTTTTTTTGTCCAAGCTGTGATTTTTAGCTTTTTAACAAAAAAAGAGATTTTATGCTTTGATATGGCAAATATTGGTAGATATACAGTTATATGAAAAAGTTTGGGCACCCCTATTAATCTTAAGCTTAATGTTTTATAAAAATTGGTGTTTTTGCAACAGCTATTTCAGTTTGATATATGTAATAACTGTTGGACACAAATGTTTCTGCCTTGAAATGAGGTTTATTGTACTAACAGAAAATGTGCAATCTGCATTCAAACAAAATTTGACAGGTGCATAAGTATGGGCACCCCACCAGAAAAGTGACATTAATATTTAGTAGATCCTCCTTTTGCAAAAATAACAGCCTCTAGTCGCTTCCTGTAGCTTTTAATGATTTCCTGGATGAAGGTATTTTTGACCATTCCTCTTTACAAAACAATTCCAGTTCAGTTAAGTTTGATGGTCGCCGAGCATGGACAGCCCTCTTCAAATGATCCCACAGATGTTCAATGATATTCAGGTCTGGGGACTGGGATGGCCATTCCAGAACATTGTAATTGTTCCTCTGCATGAATGCCTGAGTAGATTTGGAGCGGTGTTTTGGATCATTGTCTTGCTGAAAGATCCATCCCCTGCGTAACTTCAACTTTATCACTGATTCTTGAACATTATTGTCAAGAATCTGCTGATACTGAGTGGAATCCATGCGTCCCTCAACTTTAACAAGATTCCCAGTGTCGGCATTGGCCACACAGCCCCAAAGCATGATGGACCCTGCACCAAATTTTACTGTGGGTAGCAAGTGTTTTTCTTGGAATGCTGTGTTTTTTTGCCGTCATGCATAACGACTTTTTGTATGACCAAACAACTCAATCTTGGTTTCATCAGTCCACAGGACCTTCTTCCAAAAAGAAATTGGCTTCTCCAAATGTGCTTTTGCATACCTCAGCCGGCTCTGTTTTGTGGCGTGCTTGCAGAAACGGCTTCTTTCGCATCACTCTCCCATACAGCTTCTCCTTGTGCAAAGTGCGTTGTATAGTTGACCGATGCACAGTGACACCATCTGCAGCAAGTTGATGCTGCAGCTCTCTGGAGGTGGTCTGAGGATTGTCCTTGACTGATCTCACCATTCTTCTTCTCTGCCTTTCTGATGTTTTTCTTGGCCTGCCACTTCTGGCCTTAACAAGAACTGTCCCTGTGTTCTTCCATTTCCTTACTATGTTCCTCACAGTGGAAACTGACAGGTTAAATCTCTGAGACAGCTTTTTGTATCCTTCCCCTGAACAACTATGTTGAATAATCTTTGTTTTCAGATCATTTGACAGTTGTTTTGAGGAGCCCATGATGCCACTCTTCAGAGGAGATTCAAACAGGAGAACAACTTGCAAGTGGCCACTTTAAGTAGCTTTTCTCATGATTGCATACACCTGGCTATGAAGTTCAAAGCTCAATGAGGTTACAAAACCAAAAAAAGTGCTTTAGTAAGTCAGTAAAAAGTAGGTAGGAGTATTTAAAACAAGAAAATGATAAGGGTGCCCATACTTATGCACATGTCAAATTTTGTTTGAATGCAGATTGCACATTTTCTGTTAGTACAATAAACCTCATTTCAAGGCAGAAACATTACTGTGTCCAACAGTTATTACATATATCAAACTGAAATAGCTGTTGCAAAAACACCAATTTTTATAAAACATTAAGCTTAAGATTAATAGGGGTGCCCAAACTTTTTCATATAACTGTACATGTATTGGGACATAAAATCTCAATAGTAAAAATTTTTAGCCTCAAATGCATTTAAGAAAATAAAGTCCCAAAGGTGCACAAGCCTCTTTAAATATGTATTCACTGGGGCTATACAGTAACTTTGGCAGCAGCGTAATCTGGCAACCAACACTACTGCCATTACATGGGTTGTCGCCTGCTTGAAGACTTGCAGCAGGCAGGTCTGCCATATGCATCTATAAAGCCAGATACACACACATTGGTTTTTTACTCATACAGTAGAATAGCTGAAATTCTCAACTTATCCTCAGCAAACCCACAAGGGACTTCTGGTGCGCTTAATGGTGCGGACTTTGCAGTCGGTCAGTATATGCTATGCAGAGGGTGACACCTGCAGCGATGAATTTATGCTGTGGAATTTCTCATTTAAAGGGATTCCCTTAACTTTTCTTAATTAGATTTTTTTTTCTATTCTTCTTCTTCATCATAATATTAAAAATAACTCTAAATTCCAGAACTATTCATAAGCAGTAATTCAATTTAGCATCATTCACGTCCGTGAAGCTGAACTGCAGTACCCGACTCAGCCCATAAACAACAGGGGCGCTGTTTTTTGGAAGAAGGCAGGAAAGTGGGCCGATAACCCATGTATAGGCTGTAATAGCATGTTGGCACTTGACACTGCAAACTTTTTATTATTTTTATTGATAATTTTAGATGTAAAATTATTATTTAAAAATATGTTTTAGATGTTTATTTTTTAGTAATTATTAGGCTTTTCTTTTGATTATATTTATTAATTTATTTTTTATCATTATTTTAGAGAAGTACTCTTATTTCAAAGACTGTTCACACTTGCGTTGCAGCACCCATTTATAGCTGATGTCATGACCAGATCTGACAGGACAATGGCTCCAAACTGGCCCCCGTTGCTTACAATGGGGTCCATAGCGGTGACCATCATTTGTCGGCAGGAATTGGCTTTTGGAAGCTCCAATGCAAATGTAAACATGGACTAAAAAGCGTTTTGCGGAGCTCTATACACCCTGTTATTATGTTGATTTAAAAAAAAAATATATATGTATTTTCTTTCCCTTTTTCTTTTCACAGGAACGAAATAATTGTCTGACTGAGAGCCGAGGTCTGAGCGCCAGTCACACAGACCTTGCTCATTGAGACTCGCTACCACGAAGAACGCACTGAGACTAAGCTTCCCCTCTCCCCGTACAAGAAGCTTATTCCCGTCTGATGTTTTTACTTTTCTTAAAAAAAAAAGACAAAAAATTTAGATTTTATAAAATTTTAGGTTTTTGTTCCCCCATTTTTTTTTTTTTTTTTTTTTTAAATGACCCCTTTATTTATAGGTGTGTATGATGTATATAATTTGCTGCTTGCACTGTTGTCTGTAGAAATATAATATATAAAACGCCGATAACTCATAATCGGGTGACTGTTACAGCCGCCAAACCAATGGGCAGAAAACCTGTTGGTTTTTGGTCATGTTCATGGAGGGTGGGGGGGGACTTTGTTACAATGAAGACCACTCTAGAGGTAGGGAAGGAATCCATTTTATTGTAAATGACTGTTTACATTGCCCGGACAGGGACTGCGCACTTCTTTACTACATGAACCATGGACCACCGTCTTAATTAAATCCAATATCTTCTATTGCATTATTCCAAAGTTGGGTCATATGAACATATTCACCGCTTGGGGATAATCTACATTTACAAATTTTAATAGAAGGTCAGTTATTATAATTATCTGAAAACTGGTGTAGAAACAAAATGGAGCTACTTCCCATAGCAACCAATCGGATTGCTTCTTTAATTTTCTAACCTGCTTTGTAGAAATGAAAAGTGTAATCTGATTGGTTGCTAGGGGCAGCTGTGCTCCATTTTGTGTAGACATTGGTTTACATGCAGCACTTTTGTGACATTTTTTTTTACAATCATCTCTAAAGTGAAATGTTTATATTCTTGTGGATTTTTCACAGTAAACTGAAGACCTCAATACTGAAATAAATGGTTACTCTCACACCTTTTATGTTATATGTAATGAAATGACTTAAAGAACGCGCATATGTTTGAATTAGCTGTAAATGTGTTGGGTCTGGAAATTTGCCCACTTGTCATATTTGTTTTCTTCACCTCAAACACACTTCTATAAGGCCTCCTTCACACAAACCGGGCCTCATTTATCAAACTAGCCTTGTTGCCCCTAATCATAGCTTTCATTTCTTCAGTGGCCTCGGTAAAGTGAAAGCTGTGATTGGTTGGTAGGGGAAACAGGATCACTGAATTAAATATTCCAGTTGCATAGTGGAATGCATTCAGAACCATAAAACATAATTTTGATTTACATTGATAAATTTTAATATCCCATGGAGGTCTGGATTTGGAATGATCATCAAAGTGGAAAATCAAATTACAGGCTGATCAAACTTCAGTGGAAATGCCTCAAGACAAGGAAATGCTGCTCAGTAGTTTGTTTGTTCTCCACATGACCGTATGACCTCCCTACAACGCCTGAGCATGCTCCTTATGAGGCGGCAGATGTTCTCCTCCTCAGGGATCTCCTCCCAGACCTGGATTAAAGCATCAGTCAACGACTGGACAGTTGGTGGATGGAATGAGACATGATGTTCCCGGTCTGGAGAACGGGCCGTCCAGTCCAAAGCATCAATGCCTTCATCATGCATGAACTGTTGACACACTCCAGCCACATGAGGTCTGGCATTGTCATGCATCGGAAGGAACTCTGGGCCCACTGCACCAGCATATGGTCTCACAATGGGTCTGAGGATCTCATCCCAGTACCTAATGGCAGTCAGGCTACCTCTGGCGAGCACATGGAGGGCTGTGCGGCTCTCCAAAGAAATGCCTCCCCACACTATTAGTGATCCACTGCCAAACCGGTCATGCTGGAGGATGCTGCAGGCAGCAGAACGTTCTCCACTGCGTCTCCAGACTCTGTCACATGTTCTTCGTGTGAACCTGCTCTCATCGGTGAAAAGCACTGGGCACCAACGTTGAATCTGCCAATCGCTCTGCATGTTGTTGGGCTGTAAGCACAACACCCAATTGTGGTCAATCTGGCCCTCATACCATCCTCATGGAGTCTACCCTTCTTGCAACAGCGATGTGTCATCCTGGATGAGCTGCACTACCTGAGCAACTTCTGTGGGTTGTAGACACCGCCTCATGCTTCTGTACCTCTAGGGGTGAGGGCAAAGACAAAAATGCAAAAGTGACCAAAACAGCCAAAAAGGATGAGAACAGAGAAATGACCATTGGACCCCACCTGCAGAACCGCTCCTTTATAAGGGTATCTTACTATTTGCCGATCATTTCTACCTGTTGTCTGTTCAATTTGCACAACAGGAGAAATTGATTCACAATCAGTGTTGCTTCATAACTGGACAGGTTGATTTCACAGAAGTGTGATTGACTTGCAGTGTTCCCTTTTATTTTTTTTGTGCAATATGTGTGTAACTATGCACATTTTTTTTTTTTTAGTGTGTATGTATATTTCATTAAAAATCTATAAAAAAAACATACATATATATAATATTTAAAAAATATATATAAATACAGTTGTGCTCAAAAGTTTACATACCCCGGCAGAATTTTTCCTTTCTTGGTCTTGTTTCAGAGAATATGAATGATAACAAAAAATCTTTTTCTCCACTCGTGGTTATTGGTTGGGTGAAGCCATTTATTGTCAAACTACTGTGTTTTCGCTTTTTAAATCTTAATGACAACCAAAAACATCCAAATGACCCTGATCAAAAGTTCACACACCCCAGGTCTTAATACAGTGTTTTGCCCCCTCTAACATCAATGACAGCTTGAAGTCTTTTGTGGTAGTTCTGGATGAAGTTCTTTATTTTCTCAGATGGTAATGATGCCCATTATTCTTGGCAAAAAGCCTCCAGTTCCTGTAAATTCCTGGGCTGTCTAGCGTGGACTACGCGCTTGAGATCTCCCCAGAGTAGCTCAATGATATTGAGGGCAGGAGACTGAGATGGCCACTCCAGAACCTTCACTTTGTTCTGCTGTAGCCAATGACAGGTCATCTTGGCCTTGTGTTTTGGATCGTTGTCATGTTGGAACCAACCAACCAATCCAAGTACGTCCCATGCGCAGCTTCCGGGTTGATGAGTGCAAATTTGCCTCCAGTATTTGCTGATAACATGCTGCATTCATCTTTCCTTCAACTTTTACCAAGTTTCCTGTGCCTTTTGTAGCTTACACATCCCCAAAACATCAGCGATCCACCTCCATGCTTTACTGTAGGAATGGTGTTCCTTTCATCATAGGCCTTGTTGACTTCTCTCCAAACGTAACCTTTATGGTTGTGGCCAAAAAGTTCAATTTTGGTCTCATCACTCCAAATTACCTCGTTCCAGAAGTTTTAAGGCATGTCTCTGCTGTTTGGTGTATTGTAGGCGAGATACTTTGGCATTTGCACAGTAATGGCTTTCTTCTGGCGACTCGACCATGCAGCCCATTTTTCTTCAAGTGCCTCCTATTGTGCATGTTGAAACAGCCGCACCGCTAGTTTTCAGAGAATCCTGAATTTCAGCTGCTGTTATATACACTGCTCAAAAAAATAAAGGGAACACTGAAATAACACATCCTAGATCTGAATGAATGAAATATTCTCATTGAATACTTTGTTCTGTACAAAGTTGAATGTGCTGACAACAAAATCACACAAAAATCATCAATGGAAATCACATTTATTAACCAATGGAGGCCTGGATTTGGAGTCCCCTCCAAAATTAAAGTGGAAAAACACACTACAGGCTGATCCAACTTTGATGTAATGTCCCTAAAACAAGTCAAAATGAGGCTCAGTATTGTGTGTGGCCTCCACGTGCCTGTATGACCTCCCTACAACGCCTGGGCATGCTCCTGATGAGGTTGCGGATGGTCTCCTGTGGGATCTCCTCCCAGACCTGGACTAAAGCATCCGCCAACTCCTGGATAGTCTGTGGTGCAACATGACGTTGGTGGATGGAGCGAGACATGATGTCCCAGATGTGCTCAATCGGATTCAGGTCTGGGGAACGGGCGGGCCAGTCCATAGCTTCAATGCCTTCATCTTGCAGGAACTGCTGACACACTCCAGCCACATGAGGTCTGGCATTGTCCTGCATTAGGAGGAACCCAGGGCCAACCGCACCAGCATATGGTCTCACAAGGGGTCTGAGGATCTCATCTCAGTACCTAATGGCAGTCAGGCTACCTCTGTCAAGCACATGGAGGGCTGTGCGGCCCTCCAAAGGAATGCCACCCCACACCATTACTGACCCACTGCCAAACCGGTCATGGTGAAGGATGTTGCAGGCAGCAGATCGCTGTCCACGGCGTCTCCAGACTCTGTCACATCTGCTCAGTGTGAACCTGCTTTCATCTGTGAAGAGCACAGGGCGCCAGTGGCAACTACCAATCCTGGTGTTCTGTGGCAAATGCCAAGCATCCTGCACGGTGTTGGGCGGTGAGCACAACCCCAATCTGTGGACGTCGGGCCCTCATACCACCCTCATGGAGTCTGTTTCTAATCATTTGTGCAGACACATGCACATTTGTGGCCTGCTGGAGGTCATTTTGCAGGGCTCTGGCAGTGCTCCTCCTGTTCCTCCTTGCTGAAAGGTGGAGGTAGCGGTCCTGCTGCTGGGTTGTTGCCCTCCTACGGCACCCTGACGTGTATTTCACGCTCTGTATGCAGAGTTTCTCCTGACTCGCTCCATCAGTCATATATATGTCTAAGAGGGTGTTTAGTTGAGGTCAGGAGACCCGCGGCCGATTCATATACGGAGCATGAAATGAAAGCTTGTCTGAAAGCGGCCTACAATATGGCTGACAGTTTTATTGCATGGGCACAGCTTTACAATAACAGGATTTGCCTCTGTATCTACTCTGTTAGGCCACGGCCCCACTATCAGTATTTGGTCAGTATTTTTTCTCAGGAGTGGGTGATAAATGCAGAATTGGTGATTTGTTTCTATTAGACCTTTTCTCGGATTGTTCCTCACCTGGTTTTGGCTCCCACTCCTGAGAAATACTGACCGAATACTGATAGTGGGGCCGTGGCCTTAGGGATATAGTCAGAAACAATTTTTGTTTTATGTGGATTTTTATGGCTAAAAAAATAGGCGGAAAAAAAAAATATTCGTGGGGTATTTGATGCCGTTTTTGTGTATAGGACTTTTCTACTTTAATTTATTCAGTGATCAAATTTGGAGCATTTTTTTTTTGTTATAATCTCTACCAGAAATGCCCCAATAATTGGTGCATGGTCATATGAGGATCTTTAAAGTGAATTTTATAACAAATTGGCATCAATGCCCAAAAGGCCGTCATAAAAAATGTGTGCACTATAGGCTTGTTTTCCCATTCTTCAGAGTATTTTTTGTTTATTTTAGAGCAGAATGTGCGTCAAAATCCACTTAGGAAGTTCATATAGTTTTTTATTTTTTCTATTAGGCCCCATTTAGCTATTGTATTCTTTGTTTTTTCTTTGCATCTGAGAATAAACTGGCTATTTTTTGTCAGTGTTTATTCCAATTTTCATATATTTTATTCCATGTGTTCGTTTTTACCATTAGTGTGATATCCTTTTTTTTTTTTTTATCCCATATAAATTTTTTTTTTCCAAGCCTTTATGGCAAAGTTACCTGAACTTAATGACTTAATGAGTTCAATCATCTTACATGCATGGGGGGCTGCAGACTCCCTTGGTGGCAAGATACTGGGTCTAGAAGACTCAGGGGCGGGGGGAAGCGGTCAGCTGGTTCAAGTGAATGGAGCAGAGCTGTAACAGCTGGAAAGGGAAGACCCCTTTGTTTTCTAACTTTTTGGCTGTAATTTTGCAATAAGAAAGCTGCCACTTGGCTTCCATCGTCCCTGACAGGACAGTGCCGAGAAGCACAATGACAGCGGTGTTGAGTGTAGGTCTGGCCACAGAACAGCAGGTATAAGGTATACATTTATATATTATTCCCTTCATATTTGTATTAGTCGTGTACAAAAGGAGCAGAAAATTAGACATTTTAGATATCTATTCTATACAGGATCCACTGAATATATGGGAGAAGGAAAGCAGGACTGGATAATCCAGGTACATTCCTCACAACGTAAGGCCGGGTTCACACAAGCGCATTTCACAGTCCGTACACAGACTCCAATGCCCGGACTGACCAGTGATTACAGCCTTTATACAGTCACGGCCAAAATTGTTGACACCCTTGAATTTTTTTCCAGAAAAAGTATTTCACCCAGAAAATTATTGTAATTACACGTTGTGTTGTACACAGGTTTATTTCATTTTTGTGTATTGGAACAACACAAAAATAAGGCAAATTGGACATAATTTCACACACAACCCCCTAAAATGGGCCGGACAAAATTGTTGGCACCCTCCTTTATTATTTGGTTGCACACCCATCGGAATAAATAACTGCAATCAATCGCTTCCTATAACCATCAACAGGCTTCTTACACCTCTCAGCTGGATTGTCAGACCACTCTTCTTACAATCTGCTCCAGGTCTCTCAACACTGCTCAAAAAAATAAAGGAAACCCTCAAATAACACATCCTAGATCTGAGTAAATGAAATATTCTCATTGAATACTTTGTTCTGTACAAAGTTGAATGTGCTGACAACAAAATCACACAAAATTCATCAATGGAAATCAAATTTATTAACCCCTTAACAACATCTGATGTACTAATACGCGTCTGTGCCCTGGGACTTAAGAGCCAGACCCGTATTAGTATGTCATGGCGATCGCGCGCGCACACGGGCTGTGCGGGCGCGATCGCCGCCTGGTGTCAGCTGATTGTCACAGCTGACACCCGGTACTATGTGCAGGGAGCGGTCCTGCACCGCTCCCAGCACATTAACCCCCGCGATGATGCGATCGAAGTCTATTGCAGCATTGCGGTGGCAAGGGGAGGTGATCGCAGATACTCACCTCCTCTTCCGGCTTCCAGCGCTGTCTGCAAAGGCTTCCCGGGTGTTGCCATGACGACCAGATGTCGTCATGACAACATCCGGGTCACCAGACAGCAGGAAGATTGTTTGGACATGCGCAGTGCATCTCCAAACAATCTTCTCCCTGTCCAGCGCTGATAGCCTGCATGACACAGGGATGGTGCTGCATTCCTGTGCCATGCAGGCGATCAGAGAAAAAAAGTGAAAGTCCCAGAGTGGGACAAAGTAATAAAGTATAAAAACTTTCAGAAAGTGAAAAAAAAATAATAATAATAATCCACCAAAAATAAAAATATAATGTACCCATCAATAAATATTATTATAAAAAAAAAAACAATAAAAGTACACATATTTGGTATCGCCGAGTCCGGAACAACCTGACCTATAAAACTGTCCCACTAGTTAACCCCTTCAGTGAACACGGTAAAAAAACAAAGCAAAAAACAATCCTTTATCACCATACCGCAAAACAAAAAATGGAATAACACGCGATCAAAAAGACAAATATAAATAAAAATGGTACCGCTTAAAACGTCATCTCGTCCCGCAAAAAACAAGCCAATATACAGCTCCATCAGCCGAAAAATAAAAAAGTTATAGCTCTCAGAATAAAGCTATGCTAAAAAATATTTTTTTCTATAAAATTGCTTTTATTATGTAAAAGTGCAAAACATAGAAAAACGATATAAATGTGGTACCGCTGTAAACGTACTAACCCGAAGAATAAAGCTACCTTATCAATTTTACCACAGTAGAATAAAAAAAAACAAAAAAAACAATTCCTGAATTGCTGGTGTTTGTTTATTCTGCCTCCCAAAAATCAGAATAGAAAGCGATCAAAAAATGTCACGTGCCTGAAAATGGCACCAATAACAACGTCAACTCATCCCGCAAAAAACGAGCCGTCACATGACTATCTGCCAAAATCTGGAAAAATTATAGCTCTCAAAATATGGCGATGCAAAAACTAGATTTTACAAAAAATGCGTCTTTTAGTGTGTGACAGCTGTCAATCATAAAAACCTGATATGATTCTGGAATCGCTGTAATTGCACCGACCCGAAGAATAAAGTCGTCTAATCATATACTGCACGAGGAACGGCGTAAAAAATAAACTCTTGGGTTAGGATTGGGCTAGGGTTAGGGCTCGGTTTGGGGTCAGGGTTGTGCTAGGGTTAGGGCTGGGGTTGGGGTTAGGGTTGGGGTTAGGGTTGTGATGGGGTTGGGATTTTTTTCAAAAGTAAGAAAGAAAGATGACGATATGGCGACTAGTGTTGAGCGCAAGTGCTCGCTACTTGAGTTTGCATCGGGTGCTCTGGTATGCATTGAGTATCGTGGGTATTTGAGTGACATGCTCGAGTCTCTGCCCCATATGCTTCACGGCCAAAAAAACTTTACGGGGATTGCCTGCCATGCACGAGCGATCCCCGCATGTTTTTTTTTGGGTGTCTAATAACCGTGAAACATGCGGAGCAGGGACTCGAGCATGTCACTCGAGCACACGCTGTACATGGTGCATACCTGAGTACCCGATGCAAACTCAAGTAGCGAGCACTTGCGCTCAAGACTAATGACAACTTATTCAATATGATGACCTAATGTAAACAAATTCTGTGTCGTACCTCTGGGTTCAAAATGTTCACTATACACCTTAATAAAATCCTTGAGGGGTATAGTTTCCAAAATGGGGTCACTTGTGGGGGAGCTCCACTGTTTAGGCACATCACGGGCTCTCCAAACGCGACATGGTGTCCGCTAACAAATTGAATGGAAAATCGGCTCAAATTGTTAGCGGACGCCATGTTGCGTTTGGAGAGCCCCTGTGTGTCCAAACATTGGAGCTCCCCCACAAGTGACCCCATTTTGGAAACTAGACCCCCCAAGGCACCTATCTAGATGCATAGTGAGCACTTGGAACCCCCAGGTGCTTCACAAATTGATTCATAAAAATGAAAAAGTGTTTTTTTTTTCACTTTTTCATTTTTACGAATCAATTTGTGAAGCACCTGGCGGTTCCAAGTGCTCACTATGCATCTAGAGAGGTGCCTTGGGGGCTCTAGTTTCCAAAATGGGGTCACTTGTGGGGGAGCTCCAATGTTTGGGCACACAGGGGCTCTCCAAACGCAACATGATGTCCGCTAACAATTTGAGCCGACAATTTGTTAAAGGATACCATGTTGCATTTGGAGAGTCCCTGTGTGCCCAAACATTGGAGCTCCCCCACAAGTGACCCCATTTTGGAAACTAGACCCCCCAAGGCACCTATCTAGATGCATAGTGAGCACTTGGAACCCCCAGGTGCTTCACAAATTGATTCATAAAAATGAAAAAGTGTTTTTTTTTTCACCTGGGGGTTCCAAGTGATCACTATGCATCTAGATAGGTGCCTTGGGGGGTCTAGTTTCCAAAATGGGGTCACTTGTGGGGGAGCTCCAATGTTTGGGCACACAGGGACTCTCCAAATGCAACATGGTGTCCGCTAATTATTCAAGCAAATTTTACAATCAAAAAGTCAAATGGCGCTCCTTCCCTTCCGAGCCCTGCCGTGCGCCCAAACAGTGTTTTTTCCCCACATATTGGGTATCTGCGTGCCCAGGGGAAATTGCACAACAAATTTTGGGCTCTATTTTTTCTTGTTACCCCTGTGAAAATAAAAAAAATTTGGTCTAAAGTAACATTTTTGTGAAAAAAGTTAAATGTTCATTTTTTTCTTCCACATTCAAAAAATTCCTGTGAAGCACCTGAAGGGTTAATAAAGTTCTTGAATGTGGTTTTGAGCACCTTGAGGAGTGCAGTTTTTAGAATGGTGTCACTTTTGGGTATTTTCTGTCATAAAGACCTCTCAAAGTGACTTCAAATGTGACGTGGTCCCTAAAAAAATGGTTTTGTAAATTTTGTTGGAAAAATGAGAAATCGCTGGTCAACTTTTAACCCTTATTGCTCCCTAACAAAAAAAAAATGTTGGTTCCAAAATTGTGCTGATGTAAAGTAGACATGTGGGAAATGTTATTTATTAACTCTTTTGTGTGACATATCTCTCTGATTTAAGGGCATAAAAATTGCAAAATTTTCAAAATTTTCGCCAAATTTCCGTTTTTTTCACAAATAAACGCAAGTGATGTCGAAGAAATTTTACCACAATCATGAAGTACAATATGTCACGAAAAAACTATCTCAAAATCAGGGGGATCCGTTGAAGTGTTCCAGAGTAATTACCTCATAAAGTGACAGTGGTCAGAATTGTAAAAATTGGCCTGGTCATTAACGTGCAAACCACCCTCGGGGCTTAAGGGGTTAACCAATGGAGGCCTGGATTTGGGGTCACCCCCAAAATTAAAGTGGAAAAACACACTACAGGCTGATCCAACTTTGATGTAATGTCCTTAAAACAAATCAAAATGAGGCTCAGTATTATGTGTGGCCTCCACGTGCCTGTATGACCTCCCTACAACGCCTGGGCATGCTCCTGATGAGGCTGAGTATTGTGTGTGGCCTCCACGTGCCTGTATGACCTCCCTACAACGCCTGGGCATGCTCCTGATGAGGCTCAGTATTGTGTGTAGCCGCCACGTGCCTGTATGACCTCCCTACAACGCCTGGGCATGCTCCTGATGAGGCTCAGTATTGTGTGTGGCCTCCAAGTGCCTGTATGACCTCCCTACAATGCCTGGGCATGCTCCTGATGAGGTTGCGGATGGTCTCCTGTGGGATCTCCTCTCAGACCTGGACTAAAGCATCCGCCAACTCCTGGACAGTCTGTGACGTTTGTGGATGGAGCGAGACATGATGTCCCAGATGTGCTCAATCGGATTCAGGTCTGGGGAACGGGCGGGCCAGTCCATAGCTTCAATGCCTTCATCTTGCAGGAACTACTGACATACTCAAGCCACATGAGGTCTGGCATTGTCCTGCATTAGGAGGAACCCAGGGCCAACCGCACCAGCATATGGTCTCACAAGGGGTCTGAGGATCTCATCTCAGTACCTAATGGCAGTCAGGCTACCTCTGGCGAGCACATGGAGGGCTGTGCGGCCCTCCAAAGAAATCCCACCCCACACCATTACTGACCCACTGCCAAACCGGTCATGCTGAAGGATGTTGCAGGCAGCAGATCACTCTCCACGGCGTCTCCAGACTCTGTCACATCTGCTCAGTGTGAACCTGCTTTCATCTGTGAAGAGCACAGGGCGCCGGTGGCGACTTTGCCAATCCTGGTGTTCTGTGGCAAATGCCAAGCGTCCTGCACGGTGTTGGGCTGTGAGCACAACCCCCATCTGTGGACGTCGGGCCCTCATACCACCTCATGGAGTCGGTTTCTAACCGTTTGTGCAGACACATGCACATTTGTGGCCTGCTGGAGGTCATTTTGCAGGGCTCTGGCAGTGCTCCTCCTGTTCCTCCTTGCACAAAGGTGGAGGTAGCGGTCCTGCTGCTGGGTTGTTGCCCTCCTATGGCCCCCTCCACATCTCCTGGTATGTGCTCCATGCTCTGGACACTGTGCTGACAGACACAGCAAACCTTCTTGCCACAGCTCGCACTGATGTGCCATCCTGGATGAACTGCACTACCTGAGCAACTTCTGTGGGTTGTACTGTAGACACCGCCTCATGCTACTGTACCTCTATGGGTGAGAGCAATGGCAAAATAAAAAAGTGAGCAAAACAACAGCCAAAAAGGAGAACAGAGAAATGGTCTGTGGTCACCACCTGCAGAACCACTCCTTTATAGGGGGTATCTTGCTAATTGCCGATCATTTCTACCAGTTGTCTGTTCTATTTGCACAACAGCAGGAGAAATTGATTCACAATCAGTGTCGCTTCATAACTGGACGGGTAGATTTCACAAAAGTGTTATTGACTTGGAGTTACATTGTGTTGTTTAAGTGTTCCCTTTATTTTTTTGAGCAGTGTATTTGAAGGCGCCTTCTCCCATCAGCAATTTTAAGATCTCTCCACAGGTGATCTATGGGATTTAGATCCGGACTCATTGCTGCCACTTCAGAACTCTCCTGCGCTTTGTTTCCATCCATTTCTGGGGGCTTCTTGGAAGTATGTTTGGGGTCATTGTCCTGCTGGAAGACCCATGTCTTAGGATGCAAACCCAGCTTTCTGACACTGGGCACTACATTGCAACCCAAAATCCTTTGATAATCTTCAGATTTCATGATGTCTTGCCCACAGTCAAGGCACCCAATGCTAGATGCAGCAGAGCAACGCCAGAACATCTGTGAACATCCACCATATTTGACTGTAGGTACTGTGTTCTTTTCTTTGTAGGCCTCATTCTGTTTTCGGTAAATAGTAGAATGATGTGCATTACCAAAAAGCTCTATCTTGGTCTCATCTGTCCACAAGACGCTTTCCCAGAAGGATTTTGACTTTCGTACATTTTGGTAAACTGCAATCTAGCTTTTTATGTCTGTCAGCAGTGGGGTCCTTCTGGGTCTCCTGCCATATCGTTTCATTTCATTCAAATGTCGACAGATAGTTTGCGCTGACGCTGATGCCCCCTGAGCCTGCAGGACAGATTGAATATCTTTGGAACTTGATTGGAGCTGCTTATCCACCATCTGGACTATCCTGCATTGCAACATTTCATCAATTTCTCTCTGCTGACCACGTCCAGGGAGATTAGCCTCAGTGCCGTGGGTTGTAAAATTCTTGATTATGTTGCGCACTGTGAACAAAGGAACATCAAGATCTCTGGACATGGACTTGTAACCTTGAGATGGTTGATATTTGTGACGACACGGGGTCTTCCGTGGGCAAAACACTACTCAGACAACACAGGGTGATGGTAAACAGTGTAGCAATAATTTATTGAACCACCAGAAATCAATAACATAGAACAGTCCCAGCAAATACATGAGATGGTGCAAAATTACAGTCTCACCCTTCCGCTGGCCTGCCGGGATTAGAGTCGTGAGATATGTGGCCAGGAGACCTGATTGTCCCAACCTGGATTTTTCACATCATCTCTGAGAGTTCAGCAATGGTCAGTGGAGCAGTTCTGTATCTTTCCAGCCTGGGCTGTGGTCCCTTAGGCTCTCATCCTGTAGTGTCTCTCTGAACAGATGCAGAGACCCTCTTTTTATAGTTCACATTCGTCCTTTCAAGCCATCATTCACAGGTCAAGGGTCAGAGATCATTATATTAATTTACAATGCTCGAATATCCACAGCTCACCCCCCCCCCACCTCCAATGTTGGCTGGCAAACATGGTATTTAACATATTTTAGCAAACATCCATTGTTCAGAGTCCCTGTATGGCAGACGATACATTATAAGAGCTGGCATAAGATATATAAAACAGCCATTCATCAATCACCAATATCATCTCAAGTGATCAGTATTCAGGTTTATACGAACAATAGTCTTTGTTGAGCAACCAAAGAAGAACACAGGTTAAAAAGTCAACATAAAAATAATGGTATATTGCTCATGGCCATCAGAAAGTATGTTTGGCATAATTAAGAAGAAAAGCTGTGTGGTCACAATATTTTTCAGCAGTTTTGGTTCTTAAGTCCTCAGACAGTTCTCTTCCCTTTCTGATATCCATGCTTAGTGTGGCGCACACAGACTCACAATGCAAAGATTGAGTCAACGTCTCCCCTTTTTATCTGGTTTCAGGTATGATTTTCATATTGCCCACACCTGTTACTTGCCACAGGTGAGTTTGAACGAACATCACATGCTTGAAACAAAGTTCTTTTGGAAAGGTGCCAACAATTTTTGGGATTTTGTGTGAAATCCTTTTCCTTTTTTTCTCTGTTTTTTTTTGTGTTGTTCCAATACACACAAAGGAAATAAACGTGTATAAGAAAAATGTGAAATTGTGTAATTGCAATAATTTTCTGGGAGAAATACTCCATTTTCTGAAACAACCTCAAGGGTGAAAATACTTTAGGCCATGACTGTATGTGTCTATGGGCTGAAGGTCGGAAGACTTGTGGTCAGTCTGGGCATTGTAGTCTGTGTATGGATTGCAAATTACACCCATCTGAACTCGGACTAATGCAAAATCAGGTAGTTTTCCATTATCAGGACACTGACTGATTTTTTGGGGTTCCCAGATGTCACCTTACAACACTGCAAGTTAACAAGGTGACTGATGGTCATTTTCTGGATCTTTTGCATCATAAGGACTCATCTAAGAAAAGATAGATGTAGGAGCCTGGGTAATCAGTTGACCAAAGTCAAAAACCTTTGTGTGAACATGCCTATAGCGTGGCACCCCAGGAGTCCGGTTGCCACATTGGCATTGCCTCCCTCACAGGCGGTGATGCCATGCCTGGAAGCAAGGAGGGGTCTCCTTATCAGGTAACACCAGCATCCAACACTTTTCCTGGCTCCAGACCAGAAGGGGGAGCTCTAACCCTGTTTCAGGGGAGCTTCCCCTTTAAATTGGGGCCTGGATGCGGGAGTTAGGTGAGTCAGTTGGGGACGGAGGAGAGTGAGTGGAAGATGAGGGAGAGCCTGGGGAGGGGAGCTGTGACCAAGCTCGCCCCAGAGAAAAGCGACAGAAACCGGACACCGGAGCCCGTGGTTGCTCGAGTACTGAAGTCCGGGCAGCTAAATGCGGAGGGCAGGAGACTGCAGGTCTCCTGGCCTCACCAAACACCCGGAGGCTCAGCAGCATACTAGAGCCCGGAGCCGCCACGAAGGAGCGACACCTGTAAAAGGCTCGAGCTGCCTGCCATACGGGCTAGGCTTTAACGACCCACTCAGTAAAGAGGGCCGCAGCATAGCTTTAGGCAGCAGGGCCAAAGAGGACAGCGCAGCAGGAAGGCCTACAACCCCACCTGGCGAGGTGGATCCCAGATTGCTTCTAGGCCACCCGGATCTCCATTACCTTCTGTTACCAGTGCCCCGGTCTACACCATCAAACATCAAGTAAAGGTAGAGGAAACCACCATTCCTGTGTCGTCTGGTCATTATCTGCACCCTCAGTCCTGCACCCCAACATCCGCAATCCCCTACATAAAATGTACCGGTAGCCCTGGGGCCCCGCTCTACCCGTGGGGAGCAAATCCATCCCAGCTGCGTCACCAACGGCCCCAGCGGTCTCTTTCAGCAGTGGCGGCCACCTATAGCCGCATACCACTGGTGGCGTCACAAAACTTTTCCCCTAAATAAACTGTCCTTTTTATTGACAGCCCAGGGCCCCTGGCCGGGTCATGCCCCTGTGACTATCCCAAGGAACCGACTGACCCAGTGGCCAGTAACCCATGGTCCTAGGAGGCACGTCAATAGCCAAATTAACAAGTTCCCTTTCTGATGCAGATTTTTCTGCAGCAAAATGCACACATTACTTGTAGATTTGGTGCAGATTTTATGTTTGACATTAAAAAGGGCAATAACCACGCTGATTTTGCATGAAGGATTTAAAATTCCGCACTACAGGTCAATTTCGATGTGTAGATGACATTTGTGGAGATCTGATGCATGTAGCTGCTTCTGTATTGTGCTCCAAATCTGTGCACTGAAAATCAGCACAATACAGTGGTGTGAAAAAATGTTTGCCCCCCCCCCCCCCCCTCCTGATTTCTTTTGCATGTCACTATGCCATTTTTGCCCAGTCTGTTTCTAAGTCCACGGCCCCACTATCAGTATTTGGTCAGTATTCGGTCAGTATTTTTTCTCAGGAGTGGGAGCCAAAACAAGGTGAGGAACAATCAGAGAAAAGGTATAATAGAAACAAGTCACCAATTCTGCATTTATGACCCACTCCTGGTTTTGGCTCCCACTCCTGAGAAAAAAAGTGCTGACAGAATACTGATAGTGGGGCCGTGGCCTTATAGTGGCATCATGAACACTGACCTTAACTGAGGCAAGGCCTGCAGCTCTTTGGATGTTATTATGGGGTCTTTTGTGACCGCTTGGAGGAGTTGTCGCTGCGCTCTTGGGGTCATTTTGGTCGGCCGGCCACTCGTGGGAAGGTTCACCACTGTTTCATGTTTTTGCCATTTGTGGATAATGGCTCTCATTGCGGTTCGCTGGAGTCCCAAAGCTTTAGAAATGGCTTTATAACCTTTTCCAGACTGATAGATCTCAATTACTTTGTTTCTCATTTGTTTCTGAATTTCTTTGGATCGCAGCATGATGTCTAGCTTTTGAGGATCTTTTGGTCTACTTCACTTTGTCAGGCAGGTCCTATTTAAGTGATTTCTTGATTGAGAACAGGTGTGGTAGTAATCAGGCCTGTGTGTGGCTCGGGAAATTGAACTCAGCTTCCCAAAGACGTGATAAATTAACTGTGGTTTATGTTTTAAGGGGGGAGGTGCAATCACTTTTTCACACAGGGCCCTGTAGGTTTGGATTTCTTTTTGCCTTAATAATAAAGACTGCATTTTGTGTTTACATTTTGTTTTGTGATCTGAACATACACTTAAGTGTGACAAACATGAAAAAGAATAAGAAATCGGGAAGGGGGCAAAACACTTTTTCACACCACTGTATATGAACATAACCCGAAGAGTTTTAGGATACATCCAAATAAAGCAAACGCTTGGGATTTTGTACATTGGAAAATCAAAATCAAAATTTGCACCAAATGGATTGGATTTCGTTGCGGAAGAGTGGTGGATTTGATGCCGATTTCACCCTTCCCTTTGCATTGCTTACTGTTATTCAATGGAAATCTTTGTTTACTTACATGGGGATGGGTCCTGGTCATGTGAAGACCACACATGCACCTGCTTCTGGTAACTACACCGTTAAGGTATGTGCTCACAGAGTTTTTATAGCAGAAACAGCAGGACCTCCTAAGTTTTTAACAAGTTTGAGGAGAATTTGAAAAGTTTCCATTTAGTTTCTACACCAAAGTCGCTTTAAAAAAAAAAAAAAAGTCCTGTGTGCACACACTCTAAGGGTCCATTCAGATGACCATATCAATCGGACCACAATGCACAAAGTGGCCAGCAGGGCCAGAACTGAGTCAGCTTATTATTATAGCGCCATTAATTCCATGGCACTTTACATGTTTAAAAAGGGGTATACATAGCAAACAACAAGTACAATAATTTGAACAAACACGAGTCGGAGACTGGTACAGGAGGAGAGAGCACCCTGCCCGCGAGGGCTCACAGTCTACAAGGGATGGGTGAGGATACAGTAGGTGATGGTAGAGCTGGTCGTACAGCTGTATGGTGGAGCGGTGGTTACTGCAGGTTGTAGGCTTGTCAGAAGAGGTGGGTCTTCAGGTTCCTTTTGAAGGTTTCCACGGTAGGTGAGAGTCTGATATGTTGGGGTAGAGAGTTCCAGATTAGGGGGGATGCACGGGACAAATCTTGTATATGATTGTGATAAGAGGGGAGTAGAGAAGGAGATCTTGTGAGGATCGGAGGTTGCATGCAGGTAAGTACCGGGAGACTAGGTCACAGATGCATGGAGGAGACAGGTTGTGGATGGCTTTATATGCCATGGTTAGGGTTTTGAACTGGAGTCTCTGGGCAGTGGGGAGTAGGTGAAGGGATTGACAGGGGAATAGCGGGGGGACAGGTGGATTAGTCGGGCAACAGAGTTTAGGATAGATTGGAGGGGGGCGACAGTGTTGGAAGGGAGGCCACAGAGCAGGAGGTTGCAGTAGTCAAGGCGGGAGATGATGAGGGCATGCACTAGTGTTTTAGCAGATTCATGGTTGAGGAATGTGCGGATCCGGGAAATATTTTTGAGCTGGAGTCGGCAGGAAGTGGAAAGGGCTTGGATATGTGGTTTGAAGGAGAGATCAGAGTCAAGGGTTACCCCGAGGCAGCGAGCTTGCAGGACTGGGGAGAGTGGACAGCCATTGACTTTGATGGATAGGTCAGATGGGGGGGTTGAGCAAGATAGGGAAAAGATGATGAATTCAGTTTTATCCATATTACGTTTTAGGAATCTAGCAGAGAAGAAAGATGAAATAGCGGACAGGCAGTGGATTCTGGTTAGTAAGGAGGTGATATCAGGACCAGAGAGGTAGATCTGTGTGTTGTCAGCATAGAGGTGATACTGAAAGCTGTGAGACTCTATGAGCTGTCCCAGGCCGAAGGTGTAGATGGAGAAGAGCACTGGTCCTAGAACTGAGCCTTTGGGGACACCGACAGATAGGGGCGAGGTGAGGAGGTGGTGTGTGAGTGGGAGACACTGAATGTCTGGTCTGTTAGGTATGAGGAGATCCAAGATAGGGCCAAGTCGGTGATGCCAAGAGATGAGAGAGTCTGTAGTAAGAGGGAATGGTCCACTGTGTCAAAGGCAGATGACAGGTTGAGGAGGAGGAGGACAGAGTAGTGTCGCTTGGATTTGGTGGTCAGTATGTCGTTGGTGACTTTAGTCAGGGCAGTTTCAGTGGAGTGATGCGGTTGGAAGCCAGATTGGAGGCGGTCAAAGAGGGAGCAGGAGGGGAGGTGGGAGGACAGTTCAGAATGGACATGTTGTTGCAGTAGTTTTGAGGCATAGGGGAGAAGTGATATGGGGCGATAGCTAGACAGAGAGGATGGGTCAAGGAATGGCTTTTTGAGGATGGGTGTGATCGAGGCATGTTTGAAGCATGAGGGGAAGACACCAGTTGTTAGTGACAGGTTGAAGAGGTGGGTTAGGGTTTGGATAAAGACTGCGGTAACATTTGGGATAAGGCGAGACGGGATTGGGTCTAGTTCACAGGTGGTGAGATGTGACTTTGAGAGTAAAGTTGATCTTCTGTGATGGCGTAGAAGCTGGTTTTGGAGGAGAGTTGAGTAGATATGACGAGGGACTGTGGGGACTTATGGCAAAAGCTTTGTCTGATGGTATCAATCTTCTGCTTGAAGAATGAGGCAAAGTCTTCAGCTGAGATGAGGGGAGAGGGAGGGGGTTCTGAGGAGAGAATTAAAAGTACTGAATAGCTGTTTCGGTTTGTGAGACATGAGAAATATGTTTGTTTTGATGCAGTCAGTGTGGACCTGAAAGTAGTGAGGGACTGTTTGAATGCGATGAAGTGCTCGTTGGAGTGGGACCTTTTCCATCTCCGCTCAGCAACCCTGGAAGCCAGTCTCAGTTCTTTGGTCAGGCTGGTGTGCCAGGGTTGCCTGTTGATTGTGTGAGCTTTAGTATGCGTGAGGGGGGAGACCGATTCAAGAGCTGCAGCTGTTGTGGTGTTATATAAGGTAGCAGCAGCATCAACATCGTGTAGGGAATTTATGTCTGTAAGAGGGAGGAGGGATTCAGAGTGAGTGTAGGTTGAGGTGTTTGAGATCTCTGCGAGGGTGTGCAAGTTTCTGGATGGGAGATTGTGGACCTGGAGAGGAGAGTGGAGAGAATGTGAGAAAGTTGTGGTCAGAAAGAGGGAGAGGAGAGTTTAGATAGGGAACAGAGGCAGGTGAAGATGAGGTCCAGTGTGTGTCCATCTTTGTGAGTGGCTGCGGAAGACCATTAAGTAAGGCCGAAGGAGGAAGTGAGGGATAGAAGCTTAGAGACAGATGAGTGGAAAGTGTCAATGGGGATGTTGAAGTCGCTCATGATGATAGTGGGGATGTCAGCAGAAAGAAAGTGAAGTAGCCAGGTGGTGAAGTGGTCTAAGAAGGTGGTGGCTTGCCCGGGGGCCGGTGGATGACAGCCAGTTGAAGAGGGAGTAAATGCGCACGCAGTGCACTTCAAAAGAGGGGAGAGTAATGGAGGGCAGTGGGATATGTGAGAAGGAGCAGTTGTCTGACAGGAGAAAGCCAACTCCTCCACCATGCTTGCTGCTGGGGCGGGGGGTGTGGGAATGGTGGGGTCCACCATATGAAAGTGCAGCTGCAGAGGCTGTGTCAGAGGGGGTGAGCCAGGTTTCGGTGATGGCGAGGAAGGAAAGTTTGTTAGTGATGAAATGATCATGGATGTAGGAAAGTTTGTTGCAGACGGAGTGACTGTTTCATAGAGCTCCTGTTAGTGGGACTGGGGAAGCGGGGGATGGATGGGTATAAGGTTAGAGAGATGCAGAATTGTGTGCTAGATCTAGGATGAGAGGTAAAAGTGACTGTGAGGATGTGGTGGGGGGAGCTGGGATTTGGTGAGATATAGCTAGCAGTGAGGAGGAGCAGAAAAAGTGTTAGCAGGTGGGAGCAGGAGAGGGCATAAGGTGGCTGTCTGAGCTTATAGATGCAGGATTGTATGTTGAGGAATAGTTCTGAGGAGGAGGTGAGATGGATGGAGAGATGAAGAGTTCATTACTAGGTGTAGGGATTAGGGGGGTTAATAGAAAGTGAAGGATTATAGAAGAGAGAGTGAAAACAGACAGGCACATTGTTTACTGTGACTGAGTATCCAGTTACCTTCAGTTTCAATTCAGGTTTAATTCAGAGCTGTATACTTCTTCAGTACACTTCTATGCTACACTGGCAGACGACCTCCTGCTACAAAGCGCAGGCAGCTGTGCACCAGAAGTGAGTGGCCTCTGCTCATCCATGTCAGATAATTAACACTGAGCTACATGCAGGATATTTAAACCAGATTTAACAAGGAGGTAGTAAATAAGGGTGGGGGCAGAACAGTGAGTAGGTGACATGCATACCAGAGACTAATGCCAGCAAAGGAGGGAGAAATCACAGCATAGGAAAAGATGGGTTTCATACAATAGCTTTATTTTGTAGGGGCAGAGCTTTCGCACAGCGTTACCCCGATCTTAAAGACCGTGAGGATTTGGAACAGAAAATATATTTGAAAATTTTCTAACGTTAAATTATACAAAGAACATTTGCTGTGATAGTAATACCCCGTTATAAAGCCAGGAGGTAATTAAGCTCAATGGATGCTGGTTGTACCTGTACAGGGAAGAAAAGGCCCTATCTCAGGAACGGAGAGGAGCAGGAACAAAAGAACAACATCTCCGGATTCAGGAGAACAGCGGCATTTACACCAGGTTAAAAAAATTACACATTTATAGCAAGTAACAGGTTTTCTTTAAAAGAATCTATAACTGTTTTTTTCTCCATAACCTTAATAGTTGACTTTAAAATAAGGAAAAAAACAACTCGATTCAAGTAACCAAAGTATTTATTACAAAACACAAAGTGCATAAATGTCCTGGACTGCTGCATAGTATTACCTGCAAGAATACAGGTAAACGGCAGCTGTGACCAGAGATATAATGGGGGTGAAGAGGTTGATTGTTGGAGATGTAAGCCCCTATTTCATGGGATTTTCTCTTGCATTTTACACTTTCTTCTACCTAATGTGCTTGTTATCAGCACATTCACGAAACGTTAATTCCCTTCACTCCTTCCAGGTCTACTGTGTAGTAACAAGTGGAGGGAGGAATGTGAGGTGCAAAAACAACTTCCATGTTCCGTACAATCCCTCCTGTATGCGGAGGAGGCGCCGTCATCTGTGTCCGGGAGACCATGAGCCTCATCAATAGCTGGTTGGACCAGGAGATGCCCAGTGCCGGTTGTACTTTTTTATCCTGTAGCCTGTACAAAAAAAAGAAATAAAGAGTCAATCTGAATTGCAATCCATTCACTTGCGATATTCTGCAATGTGGCAGCGGCATATAGAAATTTTTGGCCGTTTGATCACCGTTGCGGCCAGGGTCACCGTGTAGAAGATTGTACAAATATATCACCGATTCTTGTAGTAATAAAATTATTAAATCAGTATAGAGTTGATTGCCAGTATGGGGTGGATCAGCATCACCCCAAATCCCCCACTCCAAGCTGCACGAAAATGGAGCAGATGATCGGGCATGTGCCATGTTGCTCCCAAAGCAAACTCGGTGGAGCTGACAGTGACATAGACTGGGAATGGAGTAGCAATGCATGTGCAGGATTGCTGGGGGTCCTGATGTAAACATTAACAGTAGGGATGAGCAGACACATGGAAGTTCGGGTTTGACTAAAGTTCGGTCCAGGTACCAGAACGGAACCCTATAGAAATCAAAGGGGACCTGAACTTTGTAGCTGGAAAAACGCTCTCCGAACTCTCCAACTCCCAAAACTGTGAAAAAGACTTCCAGGAGAAGTCAGTATTCGGAGTTCAGCATCGGACACTAGATAAGAACTCCGAACATTACAGTCCGGGTTCGCTCATCTGTCTTTTGGATAGGTGCTAACTTTTGATGCAGGTAGATCCTACGAACGATGGTTGAGCCGTGATTGGTGTGAACACGTACGTAGGAAGTCTTACCCTAAATAACTCAGGACTGAGTCCATCTCCTTCATGGTGTCCGTGACCTGGTGAACAGGAGTAGAGATTTCATTATATGAGATTAGGCCCATGGCTGCCCCCAGCTCTACTGGACCATACCTAGATCGGGACTGGACCTCCAATGATCATATATTAACATGAAAACTTCTATAACAGTCTGTATTCTGGGGTTATAGTGTGATTAACTTCGGTAACACAACAGGTGATCCGAAATATGGACTGTCAAAGGCCTTACTGACTTATTAACTACTTGCCGGCAGCAAGAAGTTTGGGGGAAGCGGCCGTCAGAGATGGCTGGACTCTTCATAGAGAAGGCAGAGATGGTTTAGTACCACCTCTGTCTTCCTCATCACCTCATACGCAACACTGAATGAGCGCGGCTTATAGGAAGCCCCACCAGCGCTTCCTCTTCCCGTCCCAGCAATGTGTTTGCAGAAGGTCTGGAGGGAGCAGAAGCTACCAGCGCAGCAGTGCAGGCAGAAGGCTAAATTTCTACTGTAACTAAGACCAAGTTACAGGGGAAAACAACTTTAAAAAAAATTAATTGTGATGTTGAAATCCCACAAAATTCTTGTAGAACATTATGGGGGGGGGGGGACACAATGTGTGAAATAACAAAAACGAAAAAAAAAAGCCTCCACCAGTCTCAACCTCTGAAAAGAAAAAAAAACATAAGTGCGATATATAAAAATAGTTGAAAGAGGAACGGGATTTAGAACGGATTTGAGTGGGTTTGTGCTCTTAAAAAAAAAAAAAAAAAAATTAAAGGAAATAATGTGGGGAAAAGAAACGTATTTCCTTCTTTTCTTTACAACCGCAACTCCTTCCTGATATTGCCAAAAATAAAAATATAAAATCAAATTGAAAAAAATGATTACATGAAAAAAAAAAAATAAAATGTGATGCTCGGTCCTGAACCGGTCAGAGCCATTGTACCTGATTGATGCAGAATACTGGTGCCGTGAAGCTGCTGCTGAGATGATGGAGTTTGGCCCCGAGAGACTGCAGATGTTTAGCTTTAAGGGCGGCGTCCTTTGCTGTAAATTCACAACGGAACAAAGCAGCGATGGAGTCGATGACGATCAGGCGGACTTGACCGCGGCGGAGCAGGATGGGAAGCTTCTTAGTGATGCAGTCAGTAACAGTTTCCTGGAAGAACAAGAAGAAACAAGTAAATTGAGGAAGATTTCTTAAAAGTTTTGCTAAGGAAAAGTTGTGCGCCATACCGGAACCAATCACAAAGAATGAAATCTTTAAGCGTATAAGAAAGTTGCAGAACTTCTCGATGAGATCACTATATGGTAAGTTTCCCTACAGTGGGTCCGTATGGTAGACGGACATCCTAACTGTGGTCACTGTCGATCCAAGATGCCACTTACGATATCCGCCGCGTGCTCGACATAGACGCCGTCTCCAAACCGGATGCCGCGGATGACGTCAGTCGGGACGTCCGACCTCAGCTTGTGCTGGGATTTAATCAACTGCTGCAATCTCTTGCTTGGAAAGGCGTCTTCAGTGCAGATGTACACGGCCCCTGTATGATAGGTATATGTTATACAGCGCGCAGTGAGGGACCCCTATATAAGATCTGCTCTATAGGTACCTGCTCCAAGACCCCCGTAGTCTGCGGAGTACTGCACGGACAGACACAGCTGGAGAGCTACCTGCGTCTTCCCTGCGGAGCTTTCCCCGGCCAGTTCTGTTATGCCGACTATCGGGATCCCCCCTCGAAGGAAGAGATTCAGGAGGCTGCAGCCGAGGCTCAGCCTCTGGTGCTGGGAAGGGAAGGCCGCCGTGTCCTTGTACAACTGCAACGCTGGGAGTTGTATGAAGATGGATTAATAAGTGATCATTACATATAGGGCAGATGGAGGGTAAAGCAATTCTCCTTCTAGTTTCCAGGAATCATAAATGGTAAATCTGCAGTAATGCATCCCACAGTCCCGTCTCACTGTAATGGCCGCCATATTGATTGCTAGTCTGAGGCCAGAAGGGAAAGACGGTAAAGGGGGTCCCAGCGCTCAGCAGCCCCCTCATCCTCAGGATTAGTGGAGATCAGATCCAAATGACGGTACAGCCTAGTGATACACCATCACTTTATAGCATGGGAATACCCCTTTAACACAGTGTGTCAACTTTGCATGGCGTACTCTACCTCTCTTACTAAGGCCACGTTCACACATTCAGTATTTGGTCAGTATTTTACATCAGTATTTGGAAACCAAAACCAGGAGTGGGTGAAAAAATACAGAAGTGGTGACATGTTTTTATAAGGCTATGTTCACATGTTGCGTTTTTGCTGCATTTTTTTTTATGCAAATTAAAAGCTGCGTTTTACAGTACCAGCAAAAGCTATGAGATTTCAGAAATCTCGTGCACATACACTGTTTTTTTTTCCTGACTGAATTGGAAAACTGCTGTGTTTTTGAAAACTGCAGCGCGTCACTTCTTTCAGCATTTGTGCATCGTTTTTTCACCTATAGAAAGCAATGGGTAAGTGCAAAAATGCAGGTATCAGGTTTTAGTGAAAAAAAAAAGCATGTACAGCAGGATGTGAAACTCATTTATTTTTGTGAATTTCCAAGTTTAAACCATAATGTCTTGGTCGCCTCACCCAAGAATGGAAGTTAGGATTAGTACAGTTTAATTAAATTAGTGATGTGTGCAAAGTAAACATTGGCCAACCAAGATGTGAAATTAAACAATACCTGAGCAACTTAAGGGCCGACCAAAGTGTGAAAGTAAACAGTGTCCTACAAACTCAATGCTCTGCCAATGTCTTAGGTAAACTATTCCAGACCAATTCAACCCCCCCCCCCCCACTGTTACATTAATTGTGTATTTTTTCATGAACTTTTTTGTTCAGAATAGTCACTATTTTTTTCAGACATAAAAATCTTTTTTCCACTAAATATTTTGTTCAAATTGCCCTTTTTTCCAAAAATGTTTTTATGGTTTCATATATGTCTTGCATTGGTGACCTGTGTTCATACTTCTGTGGTGGAAGCAAAGCTGAACTTTGTGATCCTGAAAAACGCAGCAAATGTGAATTTGGGTCAGGATACCCACAAACAGACCGAATTTAACAGCTTGTACTCTGACTGTGACGTCTGTGAGCTGAGTAACATGTAGACTCGAAGAGAAAAGAGATCGTGCCCGGCTTCTATCACTGCAGCTTTACCGGAAAGTATCTCTTTTGTACACTTCCTGATTCAATCTGACCAAAAAAGGGTTGCAGTGTAAAGTATGGGGGACAGATCCGAACCTTGGATCAGACAGTTGTGTTTTACATGTACTACAGTTTAGACCTTTCACCTGTAATTTTCTTTTTATCCTTTTCTAAAGTAACAGCTGCTGCTTTCTGCAAGTCCTGGATGTCTGGAATGGACAGATGAGCGATTCTCTGCAGATCCACAACGGAGAAAGTCAAAATGTCTCCGACGGATTTTATATTTGCTGTAAAGAAAAAAACAAAATTAATTAGGTTTACAAATATATCCACTAACGAATCCCTGGGTCACTGTACCCAGATGAAGGCGAATATATAAGTTCAGTTAAAGGACTTTTCTTCATTTATGAGGGTATTTTTTTTTTTGGGAGGGAGGATGAAAAGTGTAAATAGTGGCGCCTAAGGGCGCATTCACACTACTGTATTTTACAGTCCACAATTCCCAGCTTGACCGAGGCTCTCATGGCCTGAAGCCTAATGGGCCAATCTGGGGCTGTTAGTGAGAGGCAGGAGACCCGTGGTCGGGCCGAATATGGACTGTGAAAGGCGCTGGAGTTACTATATGTCCACATGTGAAATAAAGCTCTTACCCTTACGAAGAGCTGCGGCGACCTGAGGATCCAAATTCAAGTGTTCCCAGTCCATGACCTCAAGAATCGCACTGTAAAAACAACAGGGAAATGTAATATTCCTCAAATATCCAGTATCTACGATTACCCCGGCATGACCTGTGCCTCCATACGGCCGCACATTAGTTATTCTTTTCCAGCAGCAATGCTGGGGAATACAGCAGCAACCGTGGTTCAGATTGTAAAATCCATAATGCGTCAATCCTTGGTGCGGATTTTACCACTTTCATTGTAGATAGCTAAAATCCACATTGTAGACAGCTAAAATCCACCTTGTAGACAGCTAAAATCTAATATATATAATCGTCTTATCCCGTCTGTCTGTCCATCTGTCCAGGAAATCCCGCGTCGCTGGTTGGTCCGGCCGAGGCCAATCAGCGACGCGGGATTTCAGAAAAAGATTGCGGCCGTTAGCGGCTCATCTGCCGGATGGAGGTCAGCACCAATGCAGCCAGGAGATGAGCAGCGCTAGCAGCTCATCTCCCGGCTGCTGGCAGCACAAGTACCCCGACGGGCGGCGCCGCTGACCTCCATGAGGCTACCATCGGGAGATCAGCGGCTTGGCCCGCTGATCTCCCGACGGCAAGTGCGAAGGGAGGACCGGTGAGCGGCGCCGCCGGTCGGGATACTTCAGCTGCGAGCAGCCGACCATCTCCCGGCTCTTCACAGCGGAAGTACCCACACAGGCAACGCCGCTGCTCGGTCCTCAGAAATACGATTCGCTGATTGGTCCCGGCCGCGACCAATCAGCGATTTTGGCGCTAAATTTAAACACGCTCTCCGGTCTCACTAACACAGTTCGCTGATTGGTTGCGGCCGCGACCAATCAGCGATATTGGCGCCAAATTTAAACACCGCTCTGCTGATTGGTCGTGGGCCGCATACATGTTCTAGAATACCCGATGCGTTAGAATCGGGCCACCATCTAGTCCACATCATAAACCGCTAAAATCCACCGTGTAGACAGCTAAAATCCACATCATAAACAGCTAAAATCCACCGTGTAGACCAGGGGTCTCAAACTCAGCTGGGTATATGGGCCGCACACGGAAAAACATTTAATTTGGGGGGCCGCATTATTTGCATGACAAAGTGACATTTTTAGTGATAACATTTTATTTTCTATACACCTTTTGAACTGGTCCTCATCTTGCAGACATGGTCTCCCCTCCAGGTCCCCCATACTGCAGACATGGTCTCCCATCCAGGTCCCCCATACTGCAGACATGGTCCCCATATTGCAGACATGGTCCCCCATATTGCAGACATGGTCCCCCATCGAGGTCCCCCATCCAGGTCCCCCATATTGCAGACATGGTGCCCCATATTGCAGACATGGTCCCTCATATTGCAGATATGGTCTTCCCTCCAGGTCCCCCATACTGCAGACATGGTCTCCCATCCAGGTCCCCCATACTGCAGACATGGTCTCCCATACAGGTTCCCCATACTGCAGACATGGTCTCCCATCCAGGTTCCCCATACTGCAGACATGGTCTCCCATCCAGGTCCCCCATATTGCAGACATGGTCCCCCATATTGCAGACATGGTCCCCCATATTGCAGACATGGTCCCCCATATTGCAGACATGGTCTCCCATCCATGTGCCCCATATTGCAGACATGGTCCCCCATATTGCAGACATGGTCCCCCATCCAGGACCCCCATACTGCAGACATGGTCTCCCATCCAGGTTCCCCATACTGCAGACATGGTCTCCCATCCTGCAGATATGGTCTCCCATCCAGGTCCCCCATACTGCAGACATGGTCTCCCATCCAGGTCCCCATATTGAAGACATGGTCCCCCATATTGCAGACATGGTCCCCCATATTGCAGACATGGTCTCCCATCCAGGTCCCCCATATTGCAGACATGGTGCCCCATATTGCAGACATGGTCCCTCATATTGCAGACATGGTCTCCCATCCAGGTCCCCCATATTGAAGACATGGTCCCCCATATTGCAGACATGGTCCCCCATCCAGGTCCCCCATATTGCAGACATGGTCTCCCATCCAGGTCCCCCATATTGCAGACATGGTCCCCCATATTGCAGACATGGTCTCCCATCCAGGTCCCCCATATTACAGACATGGTCCCCCATATTACAGACATGGTCCCCCATCCTGGTCCTTATCTTGCAGACATGTCCCCCATCCAGGTTCCCCCCATACTGCGGTCAGGGTCCCCGTCCCCCCCCATACTGCGGTCAGGATCCCCGTCCCCACCATACTGCGGTCAAGGTTCCCGTCCCCCCCATACTGCGGTCAGGGTCCCCGTCCCCCCCCATACTGTGCACAGTGCCCCCCTGTGCTGTATTTCACATGACAGAGAAAAAAAAAAAAAAAAAAAAAAAGATTCTCACCTGTCCTCCGTTCCCTCGGCGTCCTTTAAGCACCTGTGGCCAGCAGGCACAGACCCCGTAACGATCGCGGCTCTCTCCAGCAGCCGCCGACATCAGCGCTGTAGTGCAGTGTATTGCCGCGCAGAGACCAGCTCTCTGCACAGCAATACCAGTGTCAGCCGCCGGCCTAACAGAGACCAGCAGCTGACATCTGCACATGGCACGCAAGAAACAGCTGGAGGGGCCGTTTGAGACCCCTGGTGTAGACAGCTAAAATCCACCTTGTAGACAGCTAAAATCCACCTTGTAGACAGCTAAAATCCACCTTGTAGACAGCTAAAATCCACCTTGTAGACAGCTAAAATCCACCGTGTAGACAGCTAAAATCCACATCGAATTCCTCAACAAATCCCTTAAAGGGATTGTCTTAGTCTTTAAACTATCAATTGCTATGGGAATCTGTGCTAAATCGGACAATTTTGTTAATAATTTTTTGAGGGGTAAAAGTTTTGCACCGTTTTCCTTCTATAACCTCTGTGCCGCACTGTGTATTGCCGGCTGTAGAATAAATTAACTGAGAATCTGTCAGTGAGCTCCTTCTGATGGTCTGATAAGGGAGTCCATAACTCTTTTATCTGTTTTTTTTCTGAGCTCTATGATAACATCAAAGTTGAATGTGCTGGAAACATAAGGCCTGTAAAAGCCAAACAGTGCAAAACTTTTAATAAAACCCATATGCAAAAATCATTTTTAGTCTAAAATCAATGGATTTAGACTTAAAAAAAAAAAATGGTCCCCAAACCCTTTAAATCTTATAATATTTGTAAGATTTTGGTATCAAAATGTAGAGCAACCAATCACAGCGCAGGTTTCATTTCTCCATGGCAGTTTAACCCCTTTTCTGCTGTATAACTTACTTTGAGGTCATGCAGGGTGTACTCATAGGAGATGGCGATTTTCACTGTCTACTGCAATACTAAAGCACTGCAGCATATAGTTATATGGATCGCAGGCTCAAGTCCGCTAGGACTAGAAAATGCAGTGAAAAAGTAATAAAAAAAAAAGGATGAAAAAAAAAGTTTTTCAAAATATTAAAACACGAAAAGAAGAAAAAGAAACAATAGCGAATTCTGATAAAGGAGGACCAATAACATAGCAAACACAAACTGCAGGATCCAATCAGAACCCAGCTTTCATTTCTCAGTGCACTTTACAAAGTTAAAAGAAGTGATTTGATTGGTTGATAAGCCGCCTGTACCACTCAGGACCACACTTTACCTGGCATAGGGAGGACGCCTCTTGTGTAAATGGCGGGACTCGCCTACCAATCGCGGATCAGACAAACAAATGTAGCTCTCCAATCACAGAGCAACGGCTCGTCACGTGATTAGCCGCGCCCCACAATCTTTACCTTTTCATTGGCTGCAATTATATATTTTTTTCTTGGTCAACAAGTGTCACGTGATACATTACGTCTCATCCAATTGGTCTCAATAGGTTGTCAACTGAGATCCTGTGATTGGTTCTTCCAGTTAACCAGTTTAATGCCAGTCAGCCAATAGACGTTTATGAATAGACAGGGTTTGGTCCAGCTCTTAAGGTATGGTAAAGAGTTAATGTCTTGCAAGCCTGTTCTCAGCCAATGAGAGAGCACGTAGGGGTGTCTGTACTGTTCTGATTGGTTGCCTGAGATGTGTCAGTCATGGAGGAGCTGGGAGCTGATTGGCTGTGGGGCTCCGGTAGTGTTAGGGAGTAAAGATGTCCACCGACCGAGATGGGAAGAAGCTGGTCCGCTCCCCCAGCGGGCTCCGCATGCTCCCCGAGAACCGGGCGCTGGGGAGTCCTTTTTGCCTGGAGGAACCTCAGTGGATACCGGATAAAGAGGTGAGTGCAGGTGTTCCGGGCATTGTGTGAGCGCGGCTGACAGAGGCCACACCGCTCGTCACTTTCTCCTCCGCTCTCCTGTCATGTAGTGCGGGTCCCGGGCGCTGCTCCCAGTGCAAGCTATGTGGAGCTACAAGTGCCAGGATGCACTGACAGCGGCTGGCGAGATATGCTGGGACTTGTAGTACCACCGCCTTCTATGAGTGTGTGACACAGTGTAATCAGTGCAGTCATCATTCCGCCATCAATCACATAGTGATACAAGGCCGGGGGGCTTGGGCTTGTGGGGCACGGCCGCGTGTGGCCAAGGGGCTTGGGCTTGTGGGTACGGCCTGGGGACCTGGACTTGTGGGGTACGGCCGGGGGACCTGGACTTGTGGGGTACGGCCGGGGGACCTGGACTTGTGGGGTACGGCCGGGGGACCTGGACTTGTGGGGTACGGCCGGGGGACCTGGACTTGTGGGGTACGGCCAAGGGGCTTGGGCTTGTGGGTACGGCCAAGGGGCTTGGGCTTGTGGGTACGGCCGGGGGACCTGGACTTGTGGGGTACGGCCAAGGGGCTTGGGCTTGTGGGGTACGGCCAAGGGGCTTGGGCTTGTGGGGTACGGCCAAGGGGCTTGGGCTTGTGGGGTACGGCCAAGGGGCTTGGGCTTGTGGGGTACGGCCAAGGGGCTTGGGCTTGTGGGTACGGCCAAGGGGCTTGGGCTTGTGGGGCACGGCCGGGGGGGACCTGGCCTGGGCTTGTGGGGCACGGCCGGGGGGGACCTGGCCTGGGCTTGTGGGGTACGGCCGGGGGGACCTGGCCTGGGCTTGTGGGGCACGGCCGGGGGGGACCTGGCCTGGGCTTGTGGGGCACGGCCGGGGGGGACCTGGCCTGGGCTTGTGGGGCACGGCCGGGGGGGACCTGGCCTGGGCTTGTGGGGCACGGCCGGGGGGGACCTGGCCTGGGCTTGTGGGGCACGGCCGGGGGGGACCTGGCCTGGGCTTGTGGGGTACGGCCGGGGGGACCTGGCCTGGGCTTGTGGGGCACGGCCGGGGGGGACCTGGCCTGGGCTTGTGGGGCACGGCCGGGGGGGACCTGGCCTGGGCTTGTGGGGCACGGCCGGGGGGGACCTGGCCTGGGCTTGTGGGGCACGGCCGGGGGGGACCTGGCCTGGGCTTGTGGGGCACGGCCGGGGGGGACCTGGCCTGGGCTTGTGGGGCACGGCCGGGGGGGACCTGGCCTGGGCTTGTGGGGCACGGCCGGGGGGGACCTGGCCTGGGCTTGTGGGGCACGGCCGGGGGGGACCTGGCCTGGGCTTGTGGGGCACGGCCGGGGGGGACCTGGCCTGGGCTTGTGGGGCACGGCCGGGGGGGACCTGGCCTGGGCTTGTGGGGCGACAAAAAGAAAAAAAAATTCCCTGATGCATACGTGGTCCGCTTGACCCTTGATCTCTGTATAACTTGCCAGCTGCAAACATCCCTGCACTTTCTAGCACCATTACTCTTTGGGTCCTTTCCAGCTGGACGCCCATCATTGCTGTATACAAGCTCCCAAAACCTTTGTTTGGGGAGTTGTGTATGTTGGCAGTTCCTCACTCGTTCAATCCATTTTGGGCATTGTCTAGATCACTGTTGATACGTGACACTACCTCCTTGGCACGGCTCCCCTCTGATGTGGAGGTGAGTGGCGCCTAATACCTCCTGTGTCTCATGCCGGAGGTCCTGTAACAAGGAGTTCTTAGGACTTTCTAGTAAACACATTCCCGAATATCTTCTCTGAAACTTTACATCAGACTTTTTTGGGGAAATCTATGTCTATAACCATCAGTCAGTAGTAGGGCAACTGAAATAATCCCCCAGCTGAGCACAGACGACCCTGGACCATCACTGCATCTATTGATGTCTGTATGCAGTACATGACCTGGGTGATACAGACCCGTCCTATTGATAGGCTCTGAAAATTCCCTTCCATATTTATCTCACTAGTGATCTTCCCCTACTAGTCACAGCACAGCCTCGTTAGCTAGGCCGCCCCTTAGGCAATAAACCGAGTCCTTGGCTCCATCACCAGCTTTCTGGCCTTTCACCGGGTCATGCTGCTTGTAAAGCAAGTGGAGAGCAGTGCACACATGACAGAGTAATTGTAGCTGATTTATTGCTGGATTTCCGCAGGGCATTTCCTGGTGTTGACGTCGACAGGTTGTGTGGTGTACGGCTGTTTGTACCTCATGACCTATTATCATGGTGTCAGGCTTCCAAAAGTCTTCCCTTGAGGCCATAGTTTACTCTCCGTCATTGCTCGGGAACATGGAGACATAATAACGCACTGATACAAGTGTATGGAACCTAAATGGACTTCCACCTGCCTTCCATATACTATAAAAATGGTGGCCTACCCCATCAGGCCCGTAGGTCCCGCGTCTATAGGTCCAGCACCCAATGAGGGCCTTTATGTCCCTCTTACAAGGGAGCTGCTTGTCCAAAGAGTCAAAATCCTTGCAACTACCAAGTAATGTTTTCCTGAGCCACTCAAAAAGTTTAGCTCCAACATATTACTGGACGACAACCCAAGGATTGTTGTAGATTTTACGAAAAGTTGACTCCATCTTGGCAAGAATTTGGAGGAATGTAAAAAGGACAAAAGTGAAGTTGGACGACCCCCTAATTATTAACCCATTAGAGGGTGGAGTTTGCGGAAAATGTGTAAAAGGTTTATTATAGCTAGCGGAAGTCACGGCATGTAAGAGGAGGAGGGTTTACTCGGCACCTCATGAATATGCCGGACTCTTCCCTGCGTCTGGCGGACTCTTTGCCATAATTTACATACAGCACGAGATGAAAGCTTTGGCTGAAGATTGTGAAGGTTCATGGGGTTGTTTGGAAAGGAATAGTTGTTCCTTGACCATTTTGTCTCTTGATGGCTTACTTTATCAGACAATAAAGGGGCTTTCGGCCGGACACCTGCTCGCCCAGGAGGCGCCAGCGTGATGTCGACTTTCAGGTTGCGATGTGTCACGTATGTTTGGGAGGGTTGGGTCTGGGTTTATGGTCTCCTCTGTGCTCTGTAAAGTACTTATACTGCCTGAGAGTCATAAACGGTCATGTATAATCCTCGGCCGCTACTATATTTTCAGCCGCCGCTACTGTTTTATGAGTCTGGGTAATGCTCCCACCAGCAAGGTGCGGTGATTGTAAAAACGTCACCGTTGCAGTAAAATCAGTGGTCTCAAAAGTAAGGGTATGTTCACATGGAATGGATTTGATGCAGAAAATTTCCACTTAAAGAGTGGGAGGTGAGTGGTCCTTATGACATTGCACCTGCAGATAGGAGGCATTGAGTGGCGATGGACAGTTCCTTTAAGCACCCAGGAATGTGTTGGGCTTTGTACCATGGAGGGTGAGGCTTGGTGGAAGAGGAGTTGATTACATTTCCATAACCCCCCATTCCCAGCATCGCTTCAGTCCAATCGAATCCCTGGAGAGAGAATTATTATTAGTAATGAACTCTTTTTGATTTTATTGTGTATGTGTGTGTGTCCCTTTTAAGAAGCTGGATACTGTCCGCCCCCCCCGACCTCTGTACTTTTTATTAATCATCCTGGTGTGTAGTGTGTAATCCTCCGGGCTCCTCGCCAGTCACAAGGCTGCGCTCTGCCTCTCCCCTGGACGGGTCACATCCTGTACAGATGGCGCTCCTTCTCTCCACAGTTCTGCTGCCGTCTGCACTTCTCCGCACTCAGTATTGTACTCGCTCTGTGCCTGGGGGGACACGCACAAATAAAGTCATCACGTAACGGGGTCGTGTGCAGTGACGGTCACTAATGTAGGGGTGATCGAAAGAGAAATGCTCAGATATGGAGCCTCATTCAGCGGAGTAGTCCCTTTATATGGAGCGGATCTGTGTGTGTGACATACATACAGTACAGACCAAAAGTTTGGACACACCTTCTCATTTAAAGATTTTTCTGTATTTTCATGACTATGAAAATTGTACATTCACACTGAAGGCATCAAAACTATGAATTAACACATGTGGAATTATATACTTAACAAAAAAGCGTGAAACAACTGAAAATATGTCTTATATTCTAGGTTCTTCAAAGTAGCCACCTTTTGCTTTGAGGACTGCTTTGCACACTCTTGGCATTCTCTTGAACAGAATATAACTCCAAGTAAATCAAACTTCTGTGAAATCAAACTGTCCACTTAGGAAGCAACACTGATTGACAATCAATTTCACATGCTGTTGTGCAAATGGAATAGACAATAGATGGAAATTATTGGCAATTATCAAGACACCCTCAATAAAAGGAGTGGTTCTGCAGGTGGGGACCACAGGCCACATCTCAGTACCAATGCTTTCTGGCTGATGTTTTGGTCACTTTTGAATGTTGGTTGTGCTTTCACACTCGTGGTAGCATGAGACGGACTCTACGACCCACAGAAGTTGCACAGGTAGTGCAGCTCATCCAGGATGGCACATCAATGCGAGCTGTGGCAAGAAGGTTTGCTGTGTCTGTCAGCGTGGTGTCCAGAGGCTGGAGGCGCTACCAGGAGACAGGCCATTACACCAGGAGACGTGGTGGGGGCCGTAGGAGGGCAACAACCCAGCAGCAGGACCGCTACCTCCGCCTTTGTGCAAGGAGGAACAGGAGGAGCACTGCCAGAGCCCTGCAAAATGACCTCCAGCAGGCTACAAATGTGCATGTGTCTGCACAAACGGTTAGAAACCGACTCCATGAGGGTGGTATGAGGGCCCAACGTCCACAGATGGGGGTTGTGCTCACAGCCCAACACCGTGCAGGACGCTTGGCATTTGCCACAGAACACCAGGATTGGAAAAGTCGCCACTGGCGCCCTGTGCTCTTCACAGATGAAAGCAGGTTCACACTGAGCACATGTGACAGACGTGACAGAGTCTGGAGACGCCGTGGAGAGCGATCTGCTGTCTGCAACATCCTTCAGCATGACCGGCTTGGCAGTGGGTCAGTAATGGTGTGGGGTGGCATTTCTTTGGAGGGCCGCACAGCCCTCCATGTGCTCGCCAGAGGTAGCCTGACTGCCATTAGGTACCGAGATGAGATCCTCAGACCCCTTGTGAGACCATATGCTGGTGCGGTTGGCCCTGGGTTCCTCCTAATGCAGGACAATGCCAGACCTCATGTGGCTGGAGTGTGTCAGCAGTTCCTGCAAGATGAAGGCATTGAAGCTATGGACTGGCCCGCCCGTTCCCCAGACCTGAATCCGATTGAGCACATCTGGGACATCATGTCTCGCTCCATCCACCAACGAGACCATCCGCAACCTCATCAGGAGCATGTCCAGGCGTTGTAGGGAGGTCATACAGGCACGTGGAGGCCACACACAATACTGAGCCTCATTTTGACTTGTTTTAGGGACATTACATCAAAGTTGGATCAGCCTGTAGTGCGTTTTTCCACTTTAATTTTGGGGGTGACTCCAAATCCAGGCCTCCATTGGTTAATAAATTTGATTTCCATTGATGATTTTTGTGTGATTTTGTTGTCAGCACATTCAACTTTCTACAGAACAAAGTATTCAATGAGAATATTTCATTCATTCAGATCTAGGATGTGTTATTTCAGTGTTCCCTTTAGTTTTTTGAGCAGTGTATATATGTGTGTAATACATATATTTATTATACAATACATATAGGTTTGTTTTTTTGTCTGGAATTTGTGTTCATAGCAAACAGTACAGCTGAGCTCTGGTTGCTATGGGCTGTTGCTCTTGTTAGATCGGTTGCTAAGAGACTGCTCCTCTGGTAAGCTGGACTCTCATTGGTTGTGGTGGGTGGGTTGCTGCTATGGCACGATATAAGCTGGGCTCTCATTGGTTGTGGGTGGGTTGCTGCTATGGTAAGATGTAAGCTGGACTCTCATTGGTTGTGGTGGGTGGGTTGCTGCTATGGTAAGATATAAGCTGGGCTCTCATTGGTTGTGGGTGGGTTGCTGCTATGGTAAGATGTAAGCTGGACTCTCATTGGTTGTGGTGGGTGGGTTGCTGCTATGGTAAGATATAAGCTGGGCTCTCATTGGTTGTGGTGGGTGGGTTGCTGCTATGGTAAGATATAAGCTGGGCTCTCATTGGTTGTGGTGGGTGGGTTGCTGCTATAGAAAGATATAAGCTGGGCTCTCATTAGTTGTGGTGGGTGGGTTGCTGCTATGGTAAGATATAAGCTGGGCTCTCATTGGTTGTGGTTGGTGGGTTGCTGCTATGGTAAGATATAAGCTGGACTCTCATTGGTTTTGGTGGGTGGGTTGCTGCTATGGTAAGATATAAGCTGGGCTTTCATTGGTTGTGGGTGGGTTGCTGCTATGGTAAGATGTAAGCTGGACTCTCATTGGTTGTGGTGGGTGGGTTGCTGCTATGGCACGATATAAGCTGGGCTCTCATTGGTTGTGGGTGGGTTGCTGCTATGGTAAGATGTAAGCTGGACTCTCATTGGTTGTGGTGGGTGGGTTGCTGCTATGGTAAGATATAAGCTGGGCTCTCATTGGTTGTGGGTGGGTTGCTGCTATGGTAAGATGTAAGCTGGACTCTCATTGGTTGTGGTGGGTGGGTTGCTGCTATGGTAAGATATAAGCTGGGCTCTCATTGGTTGTGGTGGGTGGGTTGCTGCTATGGTAAGATATAAGCTGGGCTCTCATTGGTTGTGGTGGGTGGGTTGCTGCTATGGAAAGATATAAGCTGGGCTCTCATTAGTTGTGGTGGGTGGGTTGCTGCTATGGTAAGATATAAGCTGGGCTCTCATTGGTTGTGGTTGGTGGGTTGCTGCTATGGTAAGATATAAGCTGGACTCTCATTGGTTGTGGTGGGTGGGTTGCTGCTATGGTAAGATATAAGCTGGACTCTCATTGGTTGTGGTGGGTGGGTTGCTGCTATGGCACGATATAAGCTGGACTCTCATTGGTTGTGGTGGGTGGGTTGCTGCTCTGGCACGATATAAGCTGGGCTCTCATTGGTTGTGGTGGGTGGGTTGCTGCTATGGCACGATATAAGCTGGGCTCTCATTGGTTGTGGTGGGTGGGTTGCTGCTATGGTAAGATATAAGCTGGGCTCTCATTGGTTGTGGTGGGTGGGTTGCTGCTATGTTAAGATATAAGCTGGGCTCTCATTGGTTGTGGTGGGTGGGTTGCTGCTATGGTAAGATATAAGCTGGGCTCTCATTGGTTGTGGTGGTTGGATTGCTGCTATGTTAAGATATAAGCTGGGCTCTCATTGGTTGTGGTGGGTGGGTTGCTGCTATGGTAAGATATAAGCTGGACTCTCATTGGTTGTGGTGGGTGGGTTGCTGCTATGTTAAGATATAAGCTGGGCTCTCATTGGTTGTGGTGGGTGGGTTGCTGCTATGGTAAGATATAAGCTGGGCTCTCATTGGTTGTGGTGGGTGGGTTGCTGCTATGGTAAGATATAAGCTGGGCTCTCATTGGTTGTGGTGGGTGGGTTGCTGCTATGGTAAGATATAAGCTGGGCTCTCATTGGTTGTGGGTGGGTTGTAGCTATAGTAAGATATAAGCTGGGCTCTCATTGGTTGTGGTGGGTGGGTTGCTGCTATGGTAAGAGGGACCAATGTAAGGTGTCATCATTCATCTGGGCTATTGCTCTGTTAAGAAGAAAGCTGATCCCTGCTTGGTTGCGGTGGGCTACTCCTCTGGTAACGGTTTCTTTGAGTATAATCATCAGTTGTGCTGCTGTTTCTCTGCCCCGTCACTGGATGTCACCCTGCGTTCTCCTTCTCTTCCAGTGTCCCCGCTGTATGCATTGTGACGCCAAATTCGACTTCATAACGAGGAAGGTAAGAGCCTGATGGCAGGCGGCGTGCTGTCCTCCAATACTCTGCACTTCACTTCCTATTCACCCTGTCGGGCCCAGTGATCCTGCCGGCATCAGAGCAGCGCTTACAAGCTTTGCATGTCCTTGCCTAGGTTACCGGCCATCTCTTATAGACTGCGGCGGTGTCCTATTATATTTAGGAAAACTTAGAATAACCAAAAAAGTCACATGGCTGTGCTCCCTAAGAGATTGTACTGTCACTAATTTTGTTTTTTTTTTTTCTTTTTCTCCTAGCATCACTGCCGGAGGTGCGGGAAATGCTTCTGCGATAAATGCTGCAGTAAGAAAGTGCCTCTGCCACGGATGTGTTTCGTGGACCCCGTGCGGCAGTGCGGGGAGTGTTCTGTCATCTCTCAGAAAGAGATGGAGTTCTACGATCGGCAGCTGAAAGTCCTGATGCACGGTGAGCGGTAGAATTATTTTGTTGTTTCTTGTCCTATGCTGCCCCTTCCACATCTGTGTGTCACAGTCCCAGCACAGACTGTCCAGGAGTCTCCTAACTCCAACTTGACGGCCTCGTAGGCATATATAGGGCTGAGGACATACTAATATGGGAATGTGGCAGAAGTCCAGGGCTCTTTGAAGATTATTTTTTTTTTGCACCACAATTATTTCACTCTGCAGTCATGTTGGATCATAGTGTAATACAGATTTTGCAAAATCACACTGCTGCAACCTTCACATTTTTTAGAGATTGTTCTATTATGGCCTTGTTCACACAATGCAATTGTCCACTTTTTTTTTTTCTTTTTTTTTTATATTTCTGCAAAAGCAAAACCCTGCAATCACATGGTGTGAACTTGGCGTAAAGGGGTTTTAAGAGTCAGGTAGCAACTCCAGCAGTGATACATGTTGAGAAGCAGGAAGATAGGCTGGTTGGCACCTGACCACACATAGCATTTGGGTGGACACATGACGATGGCTCAAACCGTAGAGCAGAATCCTAAAAGTGCAATCAGGCAGTTGCATAAGTCGGACCAAGATCAGACAGCAGTGCTCGGACTGGCCGGCAGCTCTCCTGATCCGAGCCTGGCCACTTCATGTATGCAGCTGTCACGCCTGGACTCGGAGAGCCGCCGGCCAGTCCGTGCCACGCGGTCTGATCTCAGTCCGATTTATACGGCCGTCTGACTGTGTGACCTTACACACTGTCAAAATTGCTGCTTGCTCCAGATAATCCTGCAGTTGTAGTCCGGCCAGGAATGTGTCCGGTGATTCTGGGAGCATTTTCTACAACTATTTCTGTATAGAAGGCAATAATTCTTTTGCATGTTCTTTATTTTTATTTTGTAGGATTGTGTTCTGTTTATATGTTGTTACATTCAGTCTTTTTGTATTTTGTATATATTGTTTTTTATTTCATTTTCCTATTTTGTATCTGATTTCTTTCCTACTACATTGTCAGGAGCCACCTTCAGTATTACCCAGGGATCCTCCGAGAAGTCTGAAACAGTCATGTGTCGTCTCTCCAACAACCACCGGTAATTAAAACTCTGCTTACCTTAAGAAGCCTGAAAGTGACTCTGATTTTTAAATTTTTCTAAATGGAGATAGTGAAATGCAACCGAAAGGCAATGACATAAAAAATTGTAGCTGTTTATTACTAATGGCCTACTGCCTTTAAGGCATTTTGTACAGTAGTTGTATGTCGCCGTCAGTCTGCGGGCCGGGCCAATGTTCCTGAGAGCACTATGCTATTGTGAGGCCTTTTGCAGCAGCTCATAGACACCTGTGATGGGCAGGCGGTGCACCGACACCGATAAATGTGTCCTCTGTGGGCTGAAAACACAAGGAGCTGCTGAATGGTTGGATTTTAGCAGTGGTCAAAATATACTGTATATTATATTTTTCTTTTATTTTTGCAGATATCTGTTTCTAGATGGGGAAAACCATTATGAAATCGAAGTTGCTCGGATTTCCACAGTTCAGATCCTCACAGAAGGGTTCACTCCTGGAGGTAACGACTTACTCCGGACTGTGTTCATTAGTACCCGTGAATGTTCCCCATCGCTCACACTTATGGCTCATTGCACCTATTTCAGGAACGTACAGTGGTGGCCAAAAGTATTGGCACCCCTGCAATTCTGTCAGATAATACTCAGTTTCTTCCTGAAAAATGATTGCAATCACAAATTCTTTGGTATTATTATCTTCATTTAATTTGCTTGCAAAGAAAAAACACAAAAGAGAATGAAGCAAAAATCAAATCATTGATCATTTCACACAAAACTCCAAAAATGGGCCAGACAAAAGTATTGGCACCCTCAGCCTAATACTTGGTTGCACAACCTTTAGCCAAAATAACTGCGAACAACCGCTTCCGGTAACCATCAATGAGTTTCTTACAATGCTCTGCTGGAATTGTAGACCATTCTTCTTTGGCAAACTGCTCCAGGTCCCTGATATTTGAAGGGTGCCTTCTCCAAACTGCCATTTTGAGATCTCTCCACAGGTGTTCTATGGGATTCAGGTCTGGACTCATTGCTGGCCACCTTAGAAGTCTCCAGTGCTTTCTCTCAAACCATTTTATAGTGCTTTTGGAAGTGTGTTTTGGGTCATTGTCCTGCTGGAAGACCCATGACCTCTGAGGGAGACCCAGCTTTCTCACACTGGACCCTACATTATGCTGCAAAATTTGTTGGTAGTCTTCAGACTTCATAATGCCATGCACACGGTCAAGCAGTCCAGTGCCAGAGGCAGCAAAGCAGCCCCAAAACATCAGGGAACCTCCGCCATGTTTGACTGTAGGGACCGTGTTCTTTTCTTTGAATGCCTTTTTTTTTTTTTCCTGTATACTCTATGTTGATGCTTTTTCCCAAAAAGCTCTACTTTTGTCTCATCTGACCAGAGAACATTCTTCCAAAACTTTTTAGGCTTTCTCATGTAAGTTTTGGCAAACTCCAGCCTGGCTTTTTTTATGTCTCGGGGTAAGAAGTGGGGTCTTCCTGGGTATCCTACCATACAGTCCCTTTTCATTCAGATGCCGACGGATAGTACGGGTTGACACTGTTGTACCCTCAGACTGCAGGGCAGCTTGAACTTGTTTGGATGTTAGTCGAGGTTCTTTATCCACCATCCGCACAATCTTGCGTTGAAATCTCTCGTCAATTTTTCTTTTCCGTCCACATCTAGGGAGGTTAGCCACAGTGCCATGGGCTTTAACCGGTTCCCGACCGCCCACTGTAGATAAACGTCGGCGCTTGCCGGGCTCTGTGCAGTGCCGACGTTTAAAAACGGTGGGTGGTCTCGCAGTGCTCAGGACCCCCAGGGTCCTGCAAGCACTGCGATTCCGGTGCAGAGCGTTAGCTCTGACAGGGTACATCATCGGGACCTGATTAGATCAGGTCCCAGTGATGTTAACCCTTTGCTGTCTTCTATATGCTGTGATCTATAGTGATCGCGGCATATAGGAGACAGCAGGAAGAGAGGGGGTCGTCTTACTTACCTCCGAAGACCTCCGTTTCGTTTGAGGACCTGGGGTTGCTATGGCAGCTGGAGGTCACATGACCGCCTCCAGCTCTGCCATATATGGTGTCCTTCCTGTCTGGCTTCAGCTTGTATGTAGCTGAAGTCAGACAGGAGACTCTGACTGAAACAGTCAGTGAAGATCTCATATAATGTAATATATGTGTATTACATTACATGAGATCAGTGATCAGAAAAATAAAAATTAATGTCCCATACAGGGACTAAGTAAAAATGTAAAAAAAAAGTTTTTAAACTATTAAAAAAAAAAATCACAAAATAAATAAAAATAAATAAATAAAATATTAAACCAATAAATCCGTAAATTATTACAAAACCAAAAAAAGTACACATATTTGGTATCGCTGCGTCCGAAACAACCCGAGCTATAAAACTGTCACACTAATTAACTCCTTCTGTGCACACCGTAATAAAAATAAATAAAAAACGGAGCAAAAAAATATGCTTTTTCATCATATCGCCAAACAAAAAGTGGAAAAAAATGTGATCAAAAAGCAGAATAGAAATAAAAATGGTACCACTGAAAACGTCATCTTGTTCCGCAATAAAAGCCGCCATACAGCTCCATCAGCCAAAAAATAAAAAAGTTATAGCGCTCAGAATAAAGCAATGCAAAAAAAATATATTTTTTTCTATAAAATTGTTTTATTGTGTAAAAGCGCCAAAACATAAAAAAATACAGTAAGTGTAGTATCGCTGTAAACGTACTGACCCGAAGAATAACGCTGCCTGATCACTTTTACCACACGCAGAATGGCATAAAAAAAAACTCAAAAAACAATTCCTGAAGTGTTTGTTTTTGTTAACTTTACCTCCCAAAAAACGGAATAGAAGGCGATCAAAAAATGTCACGTGCCCAAAAATGGTTCCAATAAAAATTTAAACTCGTCCCGCAAAAAACAAGCCGTCACATGACTCTAGCGGCCGAAATATCGAAAAATTATAGCTCTCAAAATATGGTGATGCAAAAACTAGATTTTGCAAAAAAAAGCGTATTTTAGTGTGTGACAGCTGTCAGTCATAAAAACCCGATATAAATCTGGTATCTCTGTAATCGCACCGACCCGAAGAATAAAGTAATCTAATCAGTTATATCACACTAGGAACGGCATAAAAAATAAATAAAACAAATATTATTCACCTGCTACTGATTTGTTTATTATGTCTCCCAAAGATCCCAGTAAGGCTCTGCTCACATTTATCCTGTGCTCTGCGCTGAGCACTTACACCAGAGTTTCCGTGTAAATCTCTGAAATACGTGATTCAGCCGGAACCCATGACGGAAGATTCCCTCTAATGAGGCAGATATAGGCCACTGTGGATGCCGTCTGGCCTGGGATCCCACGGTGTCATTTGTTTTAGGCGTGCATAAAAGTGCGGTTGGCCACAGTTTTGTGCACTTCTGAAAAAAAGGACACCACTAAACAGAGGCCAGACGGAGTCCAGAGTAACTCTGCTGCCTCATTACAGTGAATGGATCCTGCAGGGGTTTCATCTGAATTATATCACTTGGAAAATTAGATGGAAACCCCGATGTAAGTGCTCAGCCTAGAGCGCCGGATAAATGTTACGTAAAATGTTCCCAATAAAAGCTTCAACTCAGTCCTCAAAAAAAGCTAGTCCCCACTCGGGTCCATCATCTGTTAAAAATATAAGGGACTTCCAAGTTACTGGTAGCAGAAAGGCTCTGGAAAAGCAAAATGACCCTTGCCCCCCAAAAGAAATTCAGAAAATTTTGTGCTCCCAAATCCAAATGCCTATTCTACAATAATTTGTTCTCCAATTGTCAAATAGCGCTCCTTCCCCCTCAAATCTCACCGTATGGCTAAGTGGTACGATACAGCCACATATGGGGTATTGACACTTTTAGAAGAAATTGTGTGACACATTTCGGCACCATTTTTACCCATTGCCCTGTGTGAAAATGTAAAATCTGAGGGTAAAACATTTTTTTGTGGTAAAAATATAATTATGCTTTTTTCACTGCCCAATGGTATAAATTTAAAAATTAAAAAATGCTCACTACTTCCCTAGATGAATTCCTTGAGAGGTGTAGTTTACAAAATGGGGTCACTTGTGGGGGTTTCTGCTGTTTCGGCATGTCAACGACTCTTCAAATGTGACATGGTGTCTGCTGCCTATCCCAGCCAACATAGCGCTTCTTTCTCTTCCGAACCCTGCCGTACACCAAAGCAGTGGTTTTCCCCCACATATGGGGTATCGGCGTACTCAGGAGAAATTGTACAACAAATTTCATGGTGCAATTTATCCTGTTACCCTTATGATAATGCAAAATTAGGGAATGAAAAACATTTTTTGAGGGAAAAATGTGAAAATTTTATTTTTACGGCTCAATATTATAAACTTCTGTGAAGCAGCTGGGGGTGCAAGGTGCTCACCACACATCTAGATAAGTTCCCTAAGGGGTCTAGTTTCCAAAATGGTGGCACTTGTGGGGGGTTTCCACTGTTTAGGCACATCAGGGGCTCCCCAAATGTGACATGGCGTCCGCTAATTATTCAAACAAATTTTACATTCAAAAAGTCAAATGGCGCTCCTTCCCTTTCAAACCCTGCCATGTGCCCAAACAGTAATTTGCCTCCACATATGGGGTATCGGTGTGTTCAGGAGAAATTGCATAACAAATTTCATGGTGCAATTTTTCCTATTACCCTTATGATAGTACAAAATTAAGGGATGAAAAACGGTTTTGTGGGAAAAATGTGAAAATTTTATTTTTACAGCTCAATATTATAAACTTCTGTGAAGCACCTTGGGGTTCAAGGTGCTCACCACACATCTAGATAAGTTCCCTAAGGGGTCTAGTTTCCAAAATGGTGTCACTTGTGGGGGGTTTCCACTGTTTAGGCACATCAGGAGCTCTCCAAACGCAACATGGCGTCCGCTAATTATTCAGACAAATTTTACATTCAAAAAGTCTAATGGCGCTCCTTCCCTTCCGTACCCTGCAGTGCGCCCAAACAGTGGTTTTCCCTCACATATGGGGTATCAGCACGCTCAAGAGAAATTGCACAAAAAAATTTGGGGTCCATTTTTTCATGTTACCCCTGTGAAAATAAAAAAATTGGGTCTAAAGTAACATTTTTGTGAAAAAAGTTAAATGTTAATTTTTTTCTTCCACATTCCAAAAATTCCTGTGAAGCACCTGAAGGGTTAATAAAGTTCTTGAATGTGGTTTTGAGCACCTTGAGGGGTGCAGTTTTTAGAATGGTGTCACTTTTGGGTATTTTCTGTCATAAAGACCCCTCAAAGTGACTTCAAATATGATGTGGTCCCTAAAAAAATGTTTTTGTAAATTTTGTTGGAAAAATGAGAAATCGCTGGTCAACTTTTAACCCTTATAGCTCCCTAACAAAAAAAAATTTGGGTTCCAAAATTGTGCTGATGTAAAGTAGACATGTGGGAAATGTTATTTATTAACTATTTTGTGTGACACATCTCTCTGATTTAAGGGCATGAAAATTCAAAGTTTGAAAATTGCAAAATTTTCAAAATTTTCGCCAAATTTCCGATTTTTTCACAAATAAACGCAAGTGATATCGAAGAAATTTTACCACTATCATGAAGTACAATATGTCACGAAAAAACAATCTCAGAATCAGGGGAATACGTTGAAGCGTTCCAGGGTAATTACTTCATAAACTGGCAGTGGTCAGAATTGAAAAAATTGGCCTGGTCACGAAGGCAAAAACAGGCTCTGGCGCGAAGTGGTTAAACTTCTTGATGACACTGCGCACGGAAGACACAGGAACATTCAGGTCTTTGGAGATGGATTTGTAGCCCTGAGATTGCTCATGCTTCCTCACAATTTGGTTTCTCAAGTCCTCAGACAGTTCTTTGGTCTTCTTTCTTTTCTCCATGCTCAATGTGGTACACACAAGGACACAGGACAGAGGTTGAGTCAACTTTAATCCATGTTAACTGGCTGCAAGTGTGATTTAGTTATTGCCAACACCTGTTAGGTGCACAGGTAAGTTACAGGTGCTGTTAATTACACGAATTAGAGAAGCATCACATGATTTTTCAAACAGTGCCAATACTTTTGTCCACCCCCTTTTTTAGGTTTGGTGTGGAATTATATCCAATTTGGCTTTAGGACAATTCTTTCTGTGTTTTTTTCATTGAAGACAAATTAAATGAAGATAATAATACCAAAGAATTTGTGATTGCAATCATTTTCAGGAAGAAACAGAGTATTATCTGACAGAATTGCAGGGGTGCCAATACTTTTGGCTACCACTGTATGTCCCCTGTCTTGCAGCTGCCGTGGATGGAGGGGTGTCCACATATCTATAGGTCTCTTATCTCTCCACTTCTCATAGAGGTGAACACGTACTGTCACCTCTCCATTCACAACGGCTGTGAAATGTGGGTCAGGGATCCCTGGTCTTGCGATGGGCATAAGACCCAAAGAAGTGATTCTATATAAAAAACCACTTAGACTTAAACGTTTTGTTTCCAAGATTAGAAAAACATGGTTGTTTCCTTTAAAAACGTTGTCACCCCCTGACCAACATGGGTTGAGTATGAAATTGCAATTCTGCTTCATTGAAGTGAATGCAGCTGAGCCGCAATGTTCTGCACAACCCATGATCAGGTGTGGCGCTGTGTCTGAAGGAAAACAGCCGTGTTTTTTGTAATCCTGGACATCCCCTTTAAGGTTTCTATACGATAGAGGCTTATGTCTGCCATGGCTTTTCAGCCCTTTTAGCTTGAATGAGGATGAGTTGCAATACCCAGATACAGCTCAGTAACAAGAGTGGCGCTGTTTGTTTCTGGAAAATATTGGCCAACCCTTTTGTTTGTTTTTTCCCATCACAATAAGTAATGACATATCAGGTTTCATCTATATTGTATTACTTACTGATTCTATAGGACCCAGATACACTGATCCATAGAATAAATGGGCCTTGATGCTTATACTTGTGCAGAGAACTGCAGCCAAGCCCTATGGATAAGGGGGCTTTCATGATGCATTTGGGGACTATGTGGTGATCCGTGGGTCCTACAATAATTTTATGGTGATCCCATTTGTTCATTCTCAGACGTCCTTCATTACCATGAGCTCACGTTCTTCTCTCGCCTTATACTTGCTCACTTGCTGTTATTTGTGATGATGTCCCACATGCTCAGCCTGTTAATAACTTTCTTTTTCACTGCTCACGCTGCTTTGATGTGAAAAGATATTCATACATACACCAGCCTGCTGGAGAGCCAGTGCGTGATTGAAGGTCAGCACAGGATTTGTGTAGCCCCCTACCCCGTGTCCGCATGCCATGTCCAACTTGTTTTTGTTTGTTTTTTTTGTTTTTTTTTATCCCAAATCAATTTACTCCTTGAACGGACCTACCCTTTAAATTTTTCCCGGTTGCATTAATTAATGGTCGTGATGATCGTGTGAGTAGCTCAGTGCTGCATGCGTCTGATTTTCCATAGACATCGATAGGGTACAGGTACGATATAAGATGTGCTGATCCGGTATCTGGGCCCAGCAGATTTTATATTCCAATCACTTAGTCCTATAAATGGTCCTGATTGCAAAGCTGACCAGAGACGTAAACGCTAGCCCTCCTGATCCGACCAGCGATCCGTATGGGGGAGGGGGTGCTGCCTGTTAAAGGGGCAGAGGTATTAACCTTAGAGCACCCGGACTCGTCATTCAATTCGTGCTGTCCAAACTGTGACGCTGATTCCGGATACCCGAGGTTTGGACAGCACGAATCGAGCGACAGGTTCCCTTTAATGCCCGTCTACCCTGTGCCATGTGGTGATGTCTCTTAACCCTCAGGCACCAGGACACCAATCCATCTGCTAATTCGGCACCCCCTCTAGCTACACTCCTGTGCAGAAAGATGGGAGTCGTGTTCTGGGTGGTGCAATGCTTAAAAAAAAAAAAAAAATTGGCAAGATCAAATTTGAAAAATATTTTCATTATCCACTATAATGGAAGGAATTTTGCTTTCATTGACGTCTTTGGTTACCTTTTTATTCCTGTACTTCGGATAGACATGCTTGCTTTTTTTCTTTTTTATTCTGTGAATTTCTTTGCATTATTAAGTCTTAGTGGATGCTCCCATTGTTAGAGAAAGGTTGCGATGTCGTGTTACTGCAGCCGTGAAAGCTTTGCTCTGAAGCACTGCAACATTTCAGAAAAAATACAGCCAAGGACCATGCGTCTCGGATGACCAGTCCGAGAATCCAGTCCTTAGGGGGCTGGGACTGACCAGTCCTTCTCTCTCTATGGGGAGAGACCTGACCGTTCAGAGGAGCGGGGAGAAGCAGTCTGGAACTTGCCTCCATAGTATGTCAGGTACCTTACATCGCTCCCAGGGCCGGTCCAGACCCCTGGTTTCTCCTGAGCTGGAGCCATGGGGGTGCTGAAGGGTGAGTATGCCGCAGTTAATTATTTTAAAACCATTCATGCCAAGAAAAATTGTATTCAACTGTTGGACAACCCCTTTAACATGTTTTCTTGGCAAAGCAGTTGCAAAATTACATTTTTCAACTACCTGATAGGTTACACCCTGTAACACCCGCTTTAAGTTCTCATAATACAGTGGGGAAAATAAGTATTTGATACACTGCCGATTTTGCAAGTTTTCCCACCTACACAGAATGGAGAGGTCTGTAATGTTTATCGTAGGTCACTCCACCTGTGAGAGACAGAATATAAAAAAACAGAAAATCACATTGTATGATTTTTAAATAATTAAATTGCATTTATTACTTATTTCATACATTTGATCACCTACCAACCAGCAAGAATTCTGGCTCTCACCGACCTGTTGTTCTTTAAGAAGCCTCCTACTCTGCACTCATTACCTGTATTAATTGCACCTGTTTGATTTCCTTAACTGTATAATAGACACCTGGCCACACAATGACACTCCAACCTCTCCACCATGGCCAAGACCAAACAGGACACCAGGGACAAAATTGTAGACCTGCACAAGGCTTGGATGGGCTACAGGACAATAGGCAAGCAGATTGGTGAGAAGGCAAACAACTGTTGGCGCAATTATTAGAAAATGGAAGAAACACAAGATGACTGTCAATCTTCCTCGGTCTGGGGCTCCATGCAAGATCTTGCCTCATGCGGTAAGGATGATTCTGAGAAAGGTCAGGAATGAACCAAGAACTACATGGGAGGACCTGGTCAATGACCTGAAGAGCGCTGGGACCACAGTCTCAAATATTACCATTAGTAACCCACTACGCCGTCATGGATTATAATCCTGCAGGGCACGCAAGGTCCCCCTGCTCACACCAGCACATGTCCAGGCCCGTTAGAAGTTCTCCAATGATCATCTGGATGATCCAGAAGAGGCATGGGAGAAGGTCATGTAGTCAGATGAGACCAAAATAAAAAATTTTGGTATCAACTCCACTCGCCACTTTTAGAAGAAAGATGAATACAACTCCAAGAACACCGTCCCAACCGTGAAGCATGGTGGAGGAAACCTCATACTTTGAGGGTGCTTTTCTGCAAAGGGGACAGGATGACTGCATCATATTGAAGGGAGGATGGATGGGGTAATGTATTGCGAGATTTTGGCCAACAGCCTCCTTCCCTCAGAGCATTGATGATGGGTCATGGCTGGGTCTTCCAGCATGACAATGACCTGAAACACACAGCCAGGGCAACTAAGGAATGACTCCGTAAGAAGCATTTCAAGGTCCCGGAGTGGCCTAGCCACTCTCCAGACCTGAACTCAATAGAAAATCTTTGGAGGGAGCTGAAACTCAATGTTGTCCAGCGACGGCCCCGAAACCTGAAAGCTCTGGAGAAGATCTGTATGGAGGAGGGGGCCAAAATCCCTGCTGCTGTGTGTGCAAACCTGATCAAGAACTACAGGAAACGTCTGACCTCTGTAACTGTAACAAAGGTTTCTCTACCCAATATTAAGTTCTGTTTTTCTATTGAATAAAATACTTATTTCATGCAATAAAATGCAAATTAATTATGTAAAAATCATACAATGTGATATTCTGGATTTATTTTTAGATTCTGTCTCTCACAGGTGAAGTGTACCTACGATAAAAATTACAGACCTCTCCATTCTTTGTAGGTGGGAAAACTTGCAAAATCGGCAGCGTATCAAATACTTATTCTACCCACTGTAAATGCCATAACACATTGGATAGGTCCACTGTCTGCTATTCTTTCTGACAATCACGGCAGGGGCTCTTCCTTAAGAACAGAAATGATTGGGCATGTTAAAATGTAATCAGCCCAACCCTTCTTTCTGCGGCCTTGTGGGAGGAGTTTGGACGCCGGTATACACATCAGTCCAGCACTCCCTCCACAAGTCACAGGTTCAGCCAGCAGTTGATGTGTGTGGTGACCGCTGTATATTAAAGGGGCTTTGTGAGATTGCTTCTTCAGGCTTTCCTGCCCATCTTCTCCAGCACTGGGAGCATCCACAATCCAAATTCATGCAGATGTGACGTGTAATAATCAGACTATTGGGTGACATTGTGTAATGTGCGCTGCCGCTCTGCACCGGGTGATCGGGGGAAGCTACAGGGAAGGTGTCAGCAGAAATGACCAATTGCTTAATCAGGGTTTATGTTGAGTTTGTTATAAAATATGTATTTTTTTTTTTTTATACAAATATCATAGTGTAAAATATATATATTTTTTTAAGTTTTACATTGGTGACTAGGCCGAATATAAAACTCCTACCTCCTGTTATGCTCATGGACATAAGCAGCAATAGATCGACTCTACTGACCCCAGACACTACTGAGGATTAGGGCCCGCTCATCACATTACACTGACAAGTCATTGGGAAGGGAAGGGGAGAAGGTGAACTGCGACATAACACTGGATCCTCTATTACCAATTGGTTATCAGTCATTGTACAGGAGGGGGAGGAGGTGAGCTGTGACATCACCTATTGTGAATGGTGGATCCTGTGTTATCTACTGTATATAGAGATGATATCAGTCATTGTACAGGAGGAGGAGGTGAGCTGTGACATCACCTCTTGTGAATGGTGGATCCTGTGTTATCTACTGTATATAGAGGTGTTATCAGTCATTGTACAGGAGGAGGAGGTGAGCTGTGACATCACCTATTGTGAATGGTGGATCCTGTTCTCTACTGTATATAGAGGTGTTATCTCATTGTACTGAAGCCTGTGATGGCACAGAGAATGCTGCAGTTATCTATACAGGACCTGTGTGTCTGGTATTGGGCGTAGTGACCAGTATTTTTTATTTTTGTCGCTCTAAGAATCCCATAGCTCCGCAGAGATTATCCAGCCGCAGCCTGAGGTCTCGATCTTGCGCAGATTCTCGACTTAGGCCACAGCCCTCCTATCAGTATTTGGTCAGTATTTCTCAGGAGTGGGAGCCAAAACCAGGTGAGGAACAATCAGAGAAAAGGTATAATAGAAAGAAGTCACCAATTCTGCATTTATCACCCACTCCTGAGAAACAATACTGACCGAATACTGATAGTGGGGCTGAGCCCTTACTTGGTAAATCTACCTCAATGTTGGAATGAAGTCTGGACCCCATAACCATCCATGTGAACAAAGCCTTAGTCTCCACTTGATTTTATTCCATCCTGGGGTGTAAAATTCAACATGATTTCTTTGTTCTTTCTCTGCATAAAATATACAGGGGGGAACAGTCGGGCGACCGGGATGCTGATCCAGTATAAACCTCAAGGCTCCGACGAACTATTACAGATGAAGTTTACAACAAGCGAAGACTTTATTAGCAACAAAACGATGGCGGCGTCGTGGCTGGCCGCAATGCACAAGGTAACGTACATGCCCAAGCTGTGCGCTACTGCCCGATGGGAGAAGATGATGATCAATTAGGGTCACTCCTCCCCGCCTGACATCTCTGGCCGGCTCCTGCCGCCCCTCTGGCCTCTGAGATCTCGAGCGCTCTCCATCCCCCCGGGCCGGCTCTCGCCGAATCTCTGAGATCTTGAGCGCTTTCCAACACCTCGGGCCGCCGCCTGCGCTGTAGGGTAACGAGGCATTTGCCCACATACAGGAGCTTGCTGCGCATGCGCCAGCCCGAGCTGTGGAGGAAGTCACCTGCACTGTGGATTCATTCGTTGCAGATTTGTGCTCACTGAGTGATTTAGGTGACTAATGGAAATCACTTTTTATAACGTTGAGATAATCAGACATTATTGGACTTTGATATTAGGTCATAGGATGCGATGGTAAATGAAAGACAGAAATCCGAGGGATTGTCCAAGACTAGACGCGGCGCCACCTCTGTCCACGTGTTGTGTCTGATATTGCAGCTTGGCTGTATTGAAGTGAATGAGCTGCAATACAACACTTGTCCTCTGGACCGGGGTGGTGCTGCTTTTGAGAAAAAAAAAAAAAGTATTAGTTGTTATAAATGACATTTTGGATGCAGTCTTCGCCCCTGGTAGGGGAAGATATGGGGGCTCTGCACACATCCATCAAGTAATTTAATTGCTTCTTACTGCATGCCCCAAATATGTTACTTAGAATTAAAGAAAAAAAAAAATCTCCAGCAGCTCCCATGCAGCCCTATATGTCTCCATGGTTACAGACTACAATCACACCCTAGGTGTAGTCTGATCCTGCAGTCGTGTTGCGTATCGTTGCCCTCCTGCTGCAGCTGAGCAAAAGAGTAACTGCAGGATCTAAGTATACATTGGGTTTAATAGTCATTTATCACCAATGGGGATACATAGGTTTGACATGAGCTGTATGGAGGAGTTTTTAGACTGCATATTGCAGTAGGGAAGCGCCTATAAAAAACAAACTACCCCCTTCTCAAAAAGCAAACTTTAGACGCAGTTTTCTCTGCTGTGTGTGAATGGGAATAGACCCCCAGAGCTCGGGGTAAAATCACTTGTCTCCAAATACCATTGCATGTTCTGTGGAAACGTGAGCAGATGACTGATGCAGCAGAGCTGAGGTTGTCCGCTCTTACCTGTAATCCCACGGAGAACCTCAGATATCCCATTACCCCTGTGACAGTGTCGGCTCTGCTACATCTCTTCTGTTTTCTTCTCTCCAGGCGGCCAAGTTTTTGTATGAATCTCGGGACCAGTGACTGAAGACGGGAGGATGCAGAGTGGTGTTTGTCATGTCTCGCTCCACTTTCCGCACCTGCTGTAAGACTAAAGTTATAATGAAAGGGACTTCTCAGAGCGAGAGTTCCTCACCGTAACCGTGCAATATGTATCCACAGTAAAGCTTCAGACTGTACGTTCACCGGCAAAGACGCCGCCATGTTTCCTTTCAGCACCTTTCCTTCCTGGTGGCCATTTTTGCCACATGTTGTATGAGCCTCAGACGTCTCTGCGGAAGAATGAAGACTTTCTACACTAGATCTCAGGTTCTTTTTCTCTCTTCTATAAAAGCACTAACCTTCTGGGCAATACAATGGACGTGACTTGTGAGGGGCTGGCTGGAGCAGTGTTGCCCACCCCTTGTTTTCTGAGCCCCTTTCTCCTAGTGAAGTGCCCAGGATTCACCTGTTGTTGGCAATTGTGAGGTGCACCACTAGAGGGCAGCACTGGCTGCATAGATATGATTGTTTTACATAGCGGGGGCAGCCATTTTTTATTTCCCTCATTGAATAACACTTTAAAGAATTCAAAAATAAATAAAATTGACAAAAAAGGGGAAACTATGCTTTTAAAGGGGATTTCCACTTTATCAAAAGTGTCTGAATGACTACATATAACATTCACCCTCCCAAGGTCCAGCTCCTGCTCCCCCACCCTCACACTGGTGGTCTCTGTGTTTTGGATGCAGCAGTTACATCATGACCTAAGCACATGTGAGCAGCTCTACTGATGTAGCGATCACAAGTCCCTGAGCTCAGTGATTGGCTGCGGCGGTCACATGCATTGTAGTCATGACCTCACTGCTGCAGTGAATATGTCAGATGAGACCGGCTAATCAGAAGAAATGACAGATACGAGGCCATTCTCAGGGCTCCTGTCTGGCAGCGGCAGGCTCCGGATATGGTAGATGGACCACTTCCTACAAATGGATTTGCACTAACTATTGAATAGTTGCAAGACAACAAATCGATAATGCTTCGCCCTCCCCGGGTCCAGAACTGGTTCTACACTTATGCTCCGGTCCCTGTGTTTTAGCTGCAGCAATGCGGTCACAACTACAGTGCATGTGACCACTGCAGCCAATCCCTGAGCTCAGGGACTTGTGATCGTTAAACAAAAGAGCTGTCAGGTTGTGCTATCCAGTAGGCACTGATTATGGGACCAGGTCCTGCAAATTGATTTGTATCAACCCTACAGTTCAATTGTTTGGGTTCCAACTTTGGGGAAAGTGGAAAACGCCTTTAAAGTCATTTTCAAGTCCAGTCTATATGGGGGAAAGAGGAGTCTGAGAAAGAGATGGCAGCTGTAAAGGTGGCTAGATTTTATAGTCACCATGAATAATTAAAGGGGATGTCTATTATGAAAAAAAAAATATATATATATTTTATGATATATAACTTTATATATTCTAATGAGCAAAAGGTGTTCTGCTTACCAGAGATCATACAAAGAAAAAAAAAAAAGCATCAGACACTTCTACGATCTGCGACCCGTGTAATGTGAGGCATCCTCACAGCCTGTACAGGGTTAATAAGTTCATGAAAGGCGGCATGTATAGCTGTGAGTTTAGGCACTCAAAAATAAAAAAAAAAATCAGCAGTTTTGCAATGCAAGAGCCGCAGCCGCATCCGCAGCACATCACGCGGCCGCATCCGCAGCTGCACAGAACATATAGGAAAGGCTGCGGCTTCTGACCCTGGATCGTGCTTTGTAGGCTTGCCTTAAATAATAAGCTCATTTTCTGACAACACATTCCCTTAAATGAGGCTTTTGATGCTAAATGTGTAAAACTTTTTTTTTTTTCCCCCATTAGGATCTGAAAAATAAAAAGCTCAGAAATCTTGTAACTTTTACACTGGGCACCAGGACTAATATTAGACTCCTACATCCTATTGAGCTCATGGACAATCACTGCAATATACTGATTCAGACACTGGACGAGTAATCTGCCCATGCTCCAATCATGGCAAAGGTCATTGTACAGGAGGGGGAGGCGGTGAGCTGTGACATCACCTATTGTATAATGACTGATTGGTGGATCTGCTCCCCCCTCCACCTACAATGACTGATAACACCTGTATATACAGTAAATAACACAGGCTCCACCATTCACAATAGGTGATGTCACAGCTCACCTCCTCCTGTACAATGACTGATATCATCTCTATATACAGTAGATAACATAGGATCCACCATTCACAATAGGTGGTATCACAGCTCACCTCCTCCTCCTGTACAATGACTGATATCATCTCTATATACAGTAAATAACACAGGCTCCACCATTCACAATAGGGGATGTCACAGCTCACCTCCTCCTGTACCCTTATAACATCTCTATATACAGTGGATAACCTGTTATTATACAGGAGGAAGTGGTGAGCATCAGTTATTGTTCAAAAGGGGGTGAAAGAGTGACATCACAGCTCACCTCCTCCCCCTCCTTTCACCCTGATTAGAGCATGCTCAGATAATGCATCTGTACAGTGTCAGTCATGTCTGTGTGTCCAATAGGAAGGTAATATTAGGCCTGGGGGCCACTGTGAATGTTGTTAGTTATTTTCACAAAAGGTTTTTTTTTTTTTAATAAAAATATTTAAACCTCACATTTAAAAAGTAATAGGTAATTTTTATAATGACACATTATATGTAAGGTAGACGCAAATTCACCTCCTTGTCTTATCAGAGGCCTAGGCTGCTGCTTTACACTGCAGCTCTGCTTATTTAGATCTTATCTATATATTTTTATGAGCCGGTCATCTTTAATCACTGCTAGTTTCTCTAGGATCCTTTCTGTACATCATGGCTGTCCCCATTAGTGTAGGGTGCACAACGTACAGATTTTTTTCTATGGCGAGCATCCCTGTGCGTCTGCCCCATATGGCGGATTATAGCGATGGCACACTATATTATATGTCCCTTCAGGAGCTCGATATCTGTATAACATTATGGGACATCTCTTCTTACCATTAGGACAAAGGGTGAATCCTTTTGTACTGGTCCTGGATTTCCAGGATGGTCGGGGTGGTCCGGCTCCTTGTAATACTCACTTTATACGATGATGATGATATTTGTACTTCTGTATTATATAAGACCTTATTTTACACTAACCCTCGGCTGTGGAGCGGTCATCAGGCGCGGGGTGACGATTCACTGTCTCCATGTATACTATAGGACAACCCGAGCGATCGCTGGATACTACAGTCACATTGCTTGTGGTTCTGTATGGACGGTGAATTGACACCATTGTAAAACCTGATGGGGACGAGAGCCGGCCTCTGTAGGGTCTGCGTTTACCTAATAAAGAGCACAACAGACATTACTGGGGTCTGCGGGGAGTTTTCTTTGTTGATGTGTCAGACCGAGCGGATGAGTTGGTTTTTGGCTGTGGTCAAAACTGATGAGCTTTATAGACAGTAGAAATGAGTGATTGTGATTACTTTAAGATAGTCATTGTACTAATAAGTGACTGCTCAAATTCCAAGATCCCCCAAACTGCCAGTATGGGGTCCTGGTTTGTATGGAGTGGAAAGAGACATGTGATGCCATTCATGAGCACAGCATGCATGCACCATTAACACTTTACTCAAATAGGGGAATATGGGACCCCACTTCTGGCAAATTTTGGGGGGCAAGTCAACCTGCAATTTAACCCCACTTTTAGGCAACTCTCTACCAGGGGAATGATAAGAGAAAGTGCATTCTTCGGTTGTAGTCGCCCTACCTGGTGCCCCGTTTGCCTTTTCTGCTCATATTAACCCTCCAGTCCTCCCACAGTATGGAGGTCCTCAGCCGGTCCATCCCCCAAGCACAGGAAAGGCCGGGAATGGTGGTCCTGATTTACCAGTGTTACCCCCAGTGAGGAGGAAAGCAGAGGGCATCAGATATGTGATGTGATATCTTAACAAATATAGTCACTTTTCTGTCCCAAGAGAAGGAAGTGTATCCACACTTGTGATTGGTGGCTTCTAACCACTGATCTGAGAATGAAGGGGCTACACAAGGCTGCAGTTCCTTCACAGCAGCGCTCCCAGCCCCCATACATTCACTGCAGTCCCTCAAAAGTGAGTGGTGGGGGACCACCCTCTTATATTCACAATTGCTTTATATAGGAGAGGGATACTCCCTTTAACTGCAATTAATATTGCAGTGCGGTTGCTGAAAAGAATATTATTACAATTATAGGATCTTTCACTTTTTTACAGTTCCTTATATCAAGATCTTTCCATCTGATATTTCACTATCTACTCGCAGAGGATAAAGCCAAAAGAGGGAACATGATGGGCGCACGACCTGTAAGACATCGCTCTGATAACTGTACAACTCACGAATAAAGTAGCACGCTATAGCGTGTAAGCATGAAATATATGAAATTAGAATTGCATTACTGCTCTAGAAAATAGGAATAATTGAGAATACTTAGTGCATAAATTGGCCAATTCATGTGTACCCAGCAGCCACGGTAAGGTAACTCTCATTGCTGGGAACCTATCTAGTGTGAATCCTCTCAGACTGAAGCCTACATGTATATGGGAAGGTTACAGTTACATAGGTTGAAAAAAAATCTAGGTCTATAAAGTACAACCTTCCTCCACCAATTGTAATTTTGCTTTGTTTTGTAAGTAACAGTCAATCTTTTCATATTCTGATAACTGTACAGTAAGGGTTCAACCACTGCGCCCATCAGAGACCGGAGCTCCGCAGCTACGTCTTCAATGGAGTGTAGGTGCAGGTACTCTAGCTCTGCTCCATTCATCGTCCATGGGACGGTCAGACACAGCCGAGCGCTGTACCCAGACTGAGCATGTGCACCACCGCTCCATTCATTGTCCATGAAACGTCCGGACACAGCCGAGCGCTGTACCCAGACTGAGCATGTGCACCACCGCTCCATTCATCATCCATGGGACGGCCAGACACAGCCGAGCGCTGTACCCAGACTGAGCATGTGCACCACCGCTCCATTCATCGTCCATGGGACGGCCAGACACAGCCGAGCGCTGTACCCAGACTGAGCATGTGCACCACCGCTCCATTCATCGTCCATGGGACGGCCGGACACAGCCGAGCGCTGTACCCAGACTGCGCATGTACTGTGGCTGTGTCTGACCGTCCTCTAGACAATGAATAGAGCGGCGGTGCAAATGCGCAGTCTGAGTACAGCGTTTGGCTGTGTCCGGTCATCCCATAGACTGCGCATGTGCACTGCAGCTCCATTCATTGTCTGGGTACAGCGCTCTGCTGTGTCCAGCCGTCCCATAGACAATGAATGGAGCGGCGGTGCACATGCTCAGTCTATGGGATGGCTGGACACAGCCGAGCGCTGTACTCAGACTGAGCATGTGCACCACCGCTCCATTTAGGACAGGCCTGCAGAGTTGTGGTCTCAGTGCCCTAACCTGAGGATCGCTGGATCCCCCAATGATCAGCAAATTAACCCCTATCCCATTAGGGTGTGTGTGCGGGGGGGGGGTAAGGAATAACCCTTTAACTAAAGTGATTGGTTTTGTGTGGTAGGTTTTTGCCTTTCATGAGGAGTAGGGACACTTGATCTATAGGTTGGGGGCTTTGTGTTTCCTGCATACACTAGATGGATGCACTTACTGTACCGGCCCCTCTGTTCCCAGGATACATTTTGAGGCTATGTGCCGACGTTGCAGAAATGAAGCAGAACATTTCTGTTTCATTTCCGCATGTCCTCTCCTGGATAAACGCATGCGGAATTATGCAAGCGTTTATCGCGCGTTTTCCACATGCGGAATTATGCAAGCGTTTATCGCGTGTTTTCCACATGCGGAATTGCCTTGCGTTTTTTTATTGCATTGAAAAGGCAATTCCGCATGCGGAAACGCAAAAGTAAATGACATGCTGTGGATTCTTGTGCGCATCAAAAACGCTGCGGAAAAATCCACAGCATGGGCATAGAACTTGCGGATTCTCATTGGGGACCATGGGGTGCGGATTGACAAGCGTTTACGCTGCGGAAATTCCGCATCAAATACACTTGTAAAACGCTATGTGGGCACTCAGCCTTAGCCACAGAGTAAAAGCTTCTTATTAATGAAAATGGGGAGGAATTGATTCAGAAAGTGCCATTCTACAACTGTTCACCATACAAAGAAGAACCCCAACTTGCTAAAAGCTAAATTTCCCCTTAAAGGCCCATGTATAGAGTATGCATTACAGGCTTGTACACACTATATGCGGTTTTCTCCATGTATTGCAGGAGAGCAGCCCCCCAGCCCCTCCAGAATAAGCAGACGGCACATGGGATAATTGAACATGCTATAGCATTTTATTGATAATTTACAACGGGTTTTCTTTCTGAACTCTTATCCTCTAGATCTTGTCAGAAATAAACGTCAGTAGTAGCAAATAAACTTAACAAATAACCTTTCCACCGTCACCACGATATATACACTGAACGCAAACATATCTGTAAGAGCATATTCAGCACGGCATGATGTGAGGACATAATGACACGTATCCGCCGTGCCGCTGAACACAGCCCAGAACTGAAGGAAATACTTCTGGTAATAATAAAGTACAGTGAGTTCCAGTGAAAGTCACTTCTATAGATTTATATACTTCACAATACAGTGTATAGCTTATTGCATCCCTTCCAGAAAAATCCCACGCACGCTCACATGGCAATCACACACCGCAATCTCTCCTGATCCACGGACTGTCACAGTTTAAGACGGAGCTCTCCAACCAGCGGGGCTTCGACTAATGCGGAACTACAAGTTCAAGCATGCTGGGAGTTGTAGTTTTGCATTAGCTAGAGCCATGCACATTGGAGAGCCTTTATTTTAGGGCCATGTCCTGACCTGGGTATCCATTAAAGCTTTATCGAGAAGGTGCCACTGTGGATATTTCTATCTTTGGACTGCCTTTGAAATGTCCAATATCTACAAATCAGGGGGACATTGGCCCTTGGGGTCTATTCTTTGGCTCTCCAGCTGTTACCCTAAATATCCCAACAACGCTGGGAGTTGTAGTTACTGTAGCAGCTACATCCACAACCTGTATTAGGCTGGGGATCGATGGCGACATCGCAGCGTAATGCAGCTGAATGCGGTACTTGCTTGTTGCGGATGCAATTTGACCCCATTCACTTGTGCTACTCTGCGGTATAGCGCCCCCCAGCCTTAAAAGGGATTATTATGACATAAATAGAGCATGGCTGCTCCCATCCCGACCATTGCTCCGATTTGCAGCCATGGCTGAACCCATCGCGTGGTTACACGAGGCGATGTCGGTAGTAGAAAGCAACCATGTTTTTCTAAACTTATACAAACTTTAAGAAAAGTTAGAAAGTTTGTATAACTTTTCTTAGACGTCATAAATTCACCTTCAGTCACCAAATTTTGCATCAAACTTGTGAAAAAAAAAAAAAAAAATTACAGTGCTCTCCCAAATGCAATCACACGTCTAAAGTCACCCCCTCTACTCCCACTTGAATTATCTAGAGAAATGAGATGTCTGGTGATCTAAGTACTACAGTATAACAACCGGCTTCTAAAACATGGCGCCCTCTCCGGGACAAACCACTGAAGCCAATGGAGGTTACTAGTGGCACCTGCCAAATGTGAATACAGATTTACTATGTTCTGACTAGTGGTGAATCCGGTGATGCATAAAATGGATCAAAGTGCAAATAGTGTTTTATCCCCCTCCCCCCCTACTTACATAGAAAACATGGTGGTCCGAGCCCCTCCTCCCATACACTTCCCTTACGTCTTCTATAACCTGCACTTTCCGCTTTCTTGCCCTCTCTCCACGCTGCTGCCGTCAATCATCTACATACAGTTCCCTCCTTGTCCACATCCTCTTCCGTAGTTTTTCAGGGGCACTCTTGATTGGCAAATAAAAAAACTGGAAATGAAGATTAAAAGGCGAGCGAATATGGTGCAGTGCCCATCATGTGTTACAAGGGGTCCCACCTGGTACTTATATGCACAGGCACTAAAACATTGGTGAAAAGCAGGCCGAAGGAGCGAAACGCGTGAAATTAAACTTCTTATTTACACCGAAGCATCTGGGTGGTACCGGAGGACGGCAGATCTCCAGTAGTGCCGTGGACCCGGTTCCTGCAGACGTCCTATGGCATCGCTTCGTACAGTTTGTAAATGTTTGGCTTCAACCACCGGGGAGGAAGTTTATAATACAACTCGGGACAAGTTACGTTGACCTCTCTATTATATAAAGCCACTGAATGTGAAATGTCGTCCTCCAAACACGTCCTGATGAAATGTTTCCAGCACGTGATCTGCGGTTTCCAGTGTGAACATAGGATGGGGTCTACACAACTCAAGCCAGAGTCCTCTGCCTGGGCTTTATACGGGGGTACAGCTGCAAAATACACAAGAATGGGAAGAAAAGATGAGACCGTGTGGGTGGTAGGTGGAGAGAGAAAAGGGGGCACCTCAACGACAGTCACCAGGCTGCAGGTCTGTATAATCTGAGTGCACGGATACTGTGTCCGTCTGCCCATATAATGGAGGGCACGGAAGTGAGAAGGTGCGAATTACACAAGTACTATGTACACATTAATAAATCACAGAAAAATCTGATTCTTACCCCCAACAGGTTCTTAGGCACGTATCCTTCCTTCTCGTTCAGACGTGCCCACCACCAGTCCGTCTCCACATCATCTTTGCGCCTTAGGATCGTGATGGCATCACCTTCCCGGAATGAAAGCTCATCGGCGTTCTGTGCTTCGTAATCCCACAGGCAGTAGACCAGACCTTTATTCATGACGCCCAGCTTCTCCTGGACCCCTGGGTGCAGGAAGGAGGTCTGCGGTTATCATGCAGCACTTTACATGGGCAACATCACATCCAACATGTAATTCATCCTGCTCATGTCACATGGAGGAAACGTAAAAGCCCATCGGTTTATTAAAAAAAACGTATTAAGTAATTTTATGAAATTGTGAGGAGTGATGAGCTCTCGGTACAGGGAGACCAGGCCCGTGTGGGGGGACGGGGTGCTGAGGAGACCAAGCCCACTGCAGGGGGAGACCCCATTTCCTTTCAGTAAATGCATTTCACATCACAGCTGTACGATGTCCTCCATGCTGCGGCTTCTGGATTTGTGCTACATGGAGCCCAGGAAACACTCATGTCTGCTGCGCCGTGCATGGGAGACATCATAGCAGCACCAGATCAGAGATGGCTGAAGATTAGATATAAAGCCTGCAGGGGGGGAAACTGATGACAAATGCCGGATACAACTCATAGTGGCCAGAAATGGTGTTATTCCTCATGTTCGCAGCTTATTCTAAGCAATCGCCTGAAGCAACAGGTCTAACTTACAGGGAACCGGTCACCTGGTTCGTGTGTCCCAACCACGGGCAGCCATAAATCAGAGCCTGGCGGCATAATTGCAGCCAGAGATATATTTTTATCTGACCATAGCTGGACAGAAGACTAGTGTGGTGCTGCCCCTGGCCGGCTCTTCCCAGCGCTGCTGTTGGAGGTGATTGACAGGTTTCTTAGCATGAAAGAGACCTGTCAATCACTTCCGGAGGCAGCGCTCGACTAGTCTCGTCTTTGGCTACGGTTTAACTTTTCTCTGCGTTTCTCGCAGTGGAATGTTCCCTTTCAGAAATGAACACATATATGCATAAAACAGGAGTCCAGTTTACCATAAAGGAACTGAGAACACTGAATATATCCTTCTTCCATCTCCTCGCATTTGTCTGCAGCCGTCTCAATATCGCTGATTGTGGTCGCGAAGATGGCCGCCCCGCACTCTACCAGCATCTTGCAGAGGTGGACGCTGTTACACGACGCTGCGCAGTGTAGAGGAGTCCTGAAAAGAGAAGAAGAGACCGTCCTGAGTGTGACAAATGATCTAGGAAGAGACAGCCCTGAGTGTGACAAATGATCTAGGAAGAGACAGCCCTGAGTGTGACAAATGATCTAGGAAGAGACAGCCCTGAGTGTGACAAATGATCTAGGAAGAGACAGCCCTGAGTGTGACAAATGATCTAGGAAGAGACAGCCCTGAGTGTGACAAATGATCTAGGAAGAGACAGCCCTGAGTGTGACAAATGATCTAGGAAGAGACAGCCCTGAGTGTGACAAATGATCTAGGAAGAGACAGCCCTGAGTGTGACAAATGATCTAGGAAGAGACAGCCCTGAGTGTGACAAATGATCTAGGAAGAGACAGCCCTGAGTGTGACAAATGATCTAGGAAGAGACAGCCCTGAGTGTGACAAATGATCTAGGAAGAGACAGCCCTGAGTGTGACAAATGATCTAGGAAGAGACAGCCCTGAGTGTGACAAATGATCTAGGAAGAGACAGCCCTGAGTGTGACAAATGATCTAGGAAGAGACAGCCCTGAGTGTGACAAATGATCTAGGAAGAGACAGCCCTGAGTGTGACAAATGATCTAGGAAGAGACAGCCCTGAGTGTGACAAATGATCTAGGAAGAGACAGCCCTGAGTGTGACAAATGATCTAGGAAGAGACAGTCCTGAGTGTGACAAATGATGTAGGAAGCCGTGCCCTGGAGCGCTGGCTGTAGCTGCCGTCTACGTACCGCCATAATCTGCCTGTAGACTATTATTTTGCACAGTGGCATAGAGAGGAGACAAGTTCAGGCACTGACAGGGTCACAGGTCGCTTTCTGCACTTGTAAGACCACAAGGTCATATGAAGGGCATTCATTATAGCATGACTGACAAGAGCGCTCCCTCTAGTGGACATGATGAGGAATGCAGGCGATATGTAGACACTGCTGGTGTTGGAGGAGGCCACTGTGCCGCTATACGCGTGGACCATCTCATCAATGATAAGTGTGTGACACAATCAGAAAAAAAACAAAGCATAAAAGACGACTTCTTACCAGCCGTCACTGTCTGCCGCGTTCACATTCACACCAAAGTCCAGCAAGAACTTGACGATGTGGTGGTGCCCGGCGCACACGGCGTTATGCAGAGGGGTGATGCCTTCATCATTGGGTTTGCTGGGATCCTCCACCTGCATAAAGGGCAGAGACGGTGACCACTGACATGACGATGGTCAGACGATGACCACTGGATGGCAGAAGTGCCCCCTACCTCATATATAATCCTCTGAACGAGGTCGAACTCTCCTTCCAGAGATGCGTCGAGCAGCAGAGCCAGAGGGTTAAACTTCACTCTCAGTCCGTGTCCTGTCCGCTCGGAGTTTGGTTTCTTCAGATTTGTGCGTTTCACCTAGAGGAGATAGAGAAAAGGTTAAATGGAACACGGAACGTGGCCATCGGCTAATATTGTCTCCATGAAAAGATGGCGTACGGCCCCATCCCCTGTCCTTAAATCCCCCATCATGTAATGATGAAAGGACCCGGTTGACTCTGTCCCAGTCTACACAGGAAAGCACAGTGGACTAATTGCATTGCCAAAGTGATGCTAGAGGATGGGCAGTAACCAGCGCTTATACTCCGGCCACCACCGCCAGTGTTACCCGAGCCTTCACCATCACTGGAGCCGGCCGTAGTATCCCACAGGTGATGCTCTTGCCTCTGGCTAATCTCGTGGGAGCAGCCATCACTCCTTGTAAGACGCGAGATGTCAGACAGGGAGCATTATTTTTCCACACTAAAATTAGGAGTGACCTGCTGGGCGAGGTCTGGAGGATGTGCCGGTACCGGGAGCACAGCCGCGCCCCATCATCTCGCCCTCAAATCAATGTGATCTCCCAGACTCTTCTGACTGTAGAGTATTGGGCTCTTGTAGCAACGTAGTCACAAGAGAAGTACATGGCTGTTTTTTTTCCACAGATTCTGGATTAGCAAATATACTGGATCATCAGATGTAAATAAAATAAAATAAAATCTTTATGACAATTAATTTCAAAGCTCAACATGACTGGTTTGGTCGGTGGGGTTCACGTGTCTGGCACGAAGCAGCCAAGTCATCACTAACATTCCTGTATATCGGAGACAAAGAATTGGGACCATGTCACGGACAGCGCCTTTGTAGCCTTTTCAGACCTTGTTATCGATGGCTGCCATATTACAGGTACGACGGGGCTGCAGCCCGGACATCAGTCACTCTGTCTACTAGCCTGGAAGTCAAATTACGCATGCCACCCATCCCGGTAATACTCTCATGCACACGTCATTAGGCATTGGCCTATTGTTGAAATCCTGTTTTTAAAGACAAATGTATTTTTTTGTTCCATTTATTTTTCAACTCTTGCAATTTACACACTAGGCTCTACGCCCAATAATAGACTGATACTTCCTGTTCTGTATAGAACACTTTTCAGCAGTCTCATTATCATCACAGAAATTATTAAAATGACTGATAACACTACAATCTACAATTCACCACCTCCTCCTGTACAATGACTGATATCACCTCTACATACAGTAGATAACACAGGATCCACCATTCACAATACGTGATGTCACAGCTCACCTCCTCCTCCTGTACAATGACTGATCACACCTCTATATACAGTAGATAACACAGGATCCACCATTCACAATAGGTGATATCACAGGTCACCTCCTCCTCCTGTACAATGACTGATATCATCTCTATATACAGTAAATAACACAGGATCCACCATTCACAATACGTGATGTCACAGCTCACCTCCTCCTCCTCCTGTACAATGACTGATCACACCTCTATATACAGTAGATAACACAGGATCCACCATTCACAATAGGTGATATCACAGGTCACCTCCTCCTCCTGTACAATGACTGATATCATCTCTATATACAGTAAATAACACAGGATTCTCCATTCACAATACGTGATGTCACAGTTCACCTCCTCCCTCTACCTGCACAGATCATAGCATGTCCAGAACATACTTCTGTACAAGCCAATGAGACAGTATATAGAGGCAGTCTATTTCTGCTAATGTCCATGTGCCTGCTATAAAGAACAGGAATAAGGCATCTAGTATTAGGCCTAGTGGCCAGTGTGAAAATTGCAAGATTTTTTTTATTTTCTTTATAAAAATAGTGACAAAAAAATTACCAACATTTAAAAAAAAATTTAACTTTAAAACCTGATTTAAACAATATTTTCTGCGGAGATTCCCTTTATAAAAGGTTTGCCCAGCACAGATAATTTCCGCATCGAAAATGAGCGTTGCCAATGACGTTAGGACCCCGCATGCTGGCCAAGGCTCATGCACAATCTGTAGGCACGGGTCACCTCCGATGCTGAAGGGAGAGAGGACGTGGGCATCATCTTTAATAATAGGACTTTAACGCGCACGATCCATCTACAGACAGACCACTTTGCAGTTTTGGTAATGTTAAAAGTTACTTTATCCCTTTCCCTATCTCCTCTTGTAGTTAACAGCAGGGAGAAAGTAAAGGACTGCAGTAATTCACATGCCTCACTGACATAGGAGAGTGATGTTTTTAGTACAATCTTCTTAAAAAATCCTAACAAATCACCCAAATTTGACAGTAATGAGTAAACTAGCCTTTATGCGCTTGTGTCTCGGAGTTATACGTAATGCTGCTCAAGACCAAGAATGGAGAGACTGGAGAACATCTAACATGGATCATCATAAAATTAAAGAAACAACCTCCATAATCCATAGTACTCACAGTAGGAGTCAGAGCTGGGGCGCCGCCGCCGGCGGGTGAAGGGACTTCTTCTTTCGCCGGAGATGCTGCTTCGAGTACAGGGCTGGGCGTCTTCTCCGCGGAGGGTACGACGACCGGATTATTATTATTGTTGTCTTCTGTTTCGGAGATCTGGTTTATGATCTCGCTGCTGATCAGTTCCTCTGTGATGGGTGAACACACCTTATTGTCATTATCGTCTGCGGAGATCTGAGGTTCTGGCGCTTGTGGAGGTGAAGGAAGTTGGGGAAGAGAAGGAATCGAGGGGACAGCGGCTGATGGCAAGGAACCTGCCTCTTCTATGTTACCGTTAGCCCCAGCGTTACCATTGTCCACGTCGGCCAATATGCCAAAGTCCTGCGAGTTGCACTGTTGGTAGAAAGGTGGGACTTCCATTCCTCCAGCCAAAGTATTGAAACGCTGATACAGAAGTTTCTGAATGTTGGGTCCGCTGGGACCTTCCGGCTCAGTGATAGAACTCCTCTTCTTCAGAGGTCTTGGAGCGTTGGCCAGCTTTCTCCTTAGAGCTTCCAGGTCAGCATCGCTTTGATATCGCATAGGCGAGTGCACGATTGGGGTCAGTTTGGTGGGGCTCAGAGGACGTGGTATGTTCTCTACACCGCTATTGTCACCCGCTGGAGGTGCACCCTCTCCATCCTTATCAGCATTGGGTGGAGGTCCAGAATGTAGGAAAGGAAGGGGCGAAGAGTTGGAGGAGCTGGGCAGGACAACTGGTTTTCCATATACTGAAACAGATGGATACAATGCATTAATATGGAAGACCAACCCTCTGTAAAGACATCGCACGTCACCATGGTGGCCTTACATCACACCCTGTATAGGTTTCCTGTAAATCTGGATACCCCTTGAATAATTTTCATATCAGAAATCCTGAAAGGCTTTTAATAGCTGTAATTATAGACTTTGCAGTGTTTCCAGCACAAAAAATTACCTCTCTCAAAACATTTTCCCATACCTCCTTTGGTGCGGAGGTCTCCTCACCCATCTGGCAGCAGATAATATAGTCCCTTTCAAACTTCCCTGTAAAAGAGTCTTCTCAGTTTAACTTCAGAGGCTCTCCTCCTTGCCTGACAAGCCGGCCAGAAAGCCAATTTCTATTTCTTCACCAGTAACCTCTTCAGAGAGGACGTGGTCAAGAACTCTAGCGCCACCTATTGGAAGTCACAATCCTAAACGTCAACATCGACCCTTTAAAGAGCCTTGCACACGACTTAGGATAAGCAGCCAAACCAGAAACTCCATATTCAGACATCTGTTTCGGGGTGTCTGCCCATCATCAGTGCAATGCAAGAGAACTGGTTGGGCTGGGTGAGAGGCCTCTGACAGGAGGTCTAAGGGGTAAAATTTCTCCTTGGGGCCAAGTTGATGTAGGGAGACTTGGGCCATAAAACGCTCCTCAGGAAAATTAAATATGCAAACCCCTTCTCTATTCTAATTAGGGTGGGACCCCCAATGTTCTTTTTTTTCTGGCCTATTCTAATGAGAATATGACAGTTAACGCCCCTCGTGTCTGGTGGAGGTGCGGCAGAGTCCTATTTTGCCCTATGTACTGACCCCATATCTATAATGCAGCACTGTGCCCACAGGTGCAGATAGGACCCACCACCCTTACACATTAGATACGGACGTCACACAGAAGCCATTGCAGTCGTGCACTCTTTGGTACCTGCTTTGACAGACTTGTTCAGGGTGTTATACACGGCTTGCTGATAGTTCTTTGGTGGAGTTGATTGCTGAAGATACATAGAATAAATAGAGCTGGAGTTCACCGTCTGTGGCCCTTTTCTTGGGGACTGAGGTCTGGATCCTTTCTCAGCCAGGAAAGGTCTGATGGCCACGGTTAGAGGAGGGTCAGGTCTAGTGTCTGTCCCGGGGAACATGGGGGAAGAGGAAGGCGGGTAGGTAGGGCTCGGGGGCACAGAGATTCTTTGTTGTATTTGCTGCGAGGAACCTGGAGGATGGACGTTGCTGGTTATGGGGAGCGGTAGAGGTCGGGTGCGGGTGTTGGATCCGGATCCAGGTCTTGGCAGACTTCCATCTTTTCTCCTTTCCAAAGAATTTGTAGCGCTCAATGGTAGAGGACCCTGGTACATGCCGTAATTGTGTGGCAGAGACTTGCTCAACCCGGGCATTGGAGATGGCAGCTTTCCAGCATCACCAGACTGGGGAGAAAATGCATAAAGTTTAGAAATTAATTAACTATAATTGGATGAGGGAGGAATTGAGTATTACGAGGCATATACCATAGTAAAAAAAAGTAGGTGTAATCTTTGACACTTCTTTGTACACTTTAATGGTGGTCTCTGTGGTAGAGAACTCCACCTGAGAGAAGCATAATAAGCCGATGTAATTACATAGTTTCATGATATATTAAAGGGGTATTCCGGTCTTACAATATTGACGACTTATCCTTGACCACTTGGACCTCAAGCCACCCGACCCCACTGGGACCCCCCCAGCCATCCAACCACTGGGACCCCCAACGATCATGAGATTGGCCCTGGAGCTTGGCAACCGGACTTTGTCATTGTCTATGGCACTGCCTGTAGTAGCCCAGTAGAGCACTCAGCCATTTCCTGCAGTCCCATAGACAATTCATGGAGTGGACGTCAAGCATGTTTGTCTCCACTCCATTCAAAAAGGGTCTATACAGAGCCCGCTTTCCAAATCGAGGACCCCTGTCTTGTGATCACTGGGGGTCCACATGATCAGATCCCCAGCGATCAGCAAGTGATCCCCTACACTATGGATAACTTCGCATCTTGAGAATAACCCTTTAATGAGTAGCGATGGAGGGTGGGCTACTCACCAACTTCTCAGTGGGCCCTACAGCAGCAGAAGGTAAGGGCTGGGTGGATATAGGTGCGTTCTTGAAGCCGGGCTCCATACTTGATTCGTTCCAGTCCGAGGTGTTGAGTGGAGGCGTCTTTACCACCGACATTGTGCTTTGTTTCAGCGTCGGCCAACTTGTGTCATTACCTGGAAAGTCAGGATTGTGTGACCATAGGGAATATACTTTCCAAACACGATACTTATACCCCCGGCCAAAAATTATATAAAATTATCTCAGCATTATCAAAACTAAGAAAGGATTAAAAAAACATTACAAGTAAATGAATTATTGTGACAATATGATTAAAAAAAAAAAAAAGCCAACGTGAAGCATTAGTGACTTCTCTATATCTACGGGTGACATTGGAGCGGTACGATGATTTATCACACAGACGTCTCGTTCTCGAATGTGAATGGACCCGTCTAGCTGTCCTAGCTGGACTAGGTGTAGTCAGAGAGACAGCCATTATCTGACAGAGGGACAGACAAAAATCTGACGCAGTTGGACGTCTCGCGACGAGACCCCATTCGCTTGTATGGCACTGCGATGTAGCAGCAACACCTACTGAACTTTGATGTGTGACAGCCCCAGCCTTATTGACGACGACAGTTCCATCATAGAAAAAGTTTCCATGATGTTCCTCTGTGTCCCCGGTGACTTCTCTCTGCCCCAGTTTTCACATCAATTATCAGCAAATCCAGGGAACAGAAAGAAGGTCAAGAGGCTAATAAAAAAGTCAATTAACCTGCGTCTCATTACAATTAAGAATGAGGTCTCTAATATAGAAGTAGGAACATCATGGCATTGATGACTAGAAACCAGTAGATCCATGAAATCTGAGCCAAATTTGAGTCAGGCTCTGTTCACACTTTCCCCATGGGGTCCATTTTTTTTTTTTTTTTTTTTACTGGATCTGACATTATTAAGTCATATCAAAGTCCATTAGGTGTAAACATGTTTTTTTCCACTGCATTTATTTTCTTACTGTTCAAGCAAAGTGAATGTAATTTCATGAAAACTCCCACCCACTGCGAGTTAAAAGACGCTGCGGAACGGTGCATTGATTGGTGCCTTTTTTTCCTATAGGCTTCTATGGGGAGCCTTGAAGAAAAAAATGGATGTAAAAACCACATTTGCTTATTTAAGTGCAGAATCACAGCGTTTCTGCACTAACAAAAATGCATTAAAAAAAAAATGCTGTGTGAAATCTGCACAAAAAAAAAAGCAAAACGTTAAAAGGGGAAAACGCATAAAAAGGAGCAACAAAAAGCACAATAATTAAAGCAGATTGCTATTGTGTATTTTGGTGCAGATGCCTGTGGAAAACATGTAGAAAACCACGATGCAAAAAATTAAGCGTTTCCACTTGTATAAACTAATGTCTCTAAAGTACGTGAAATATATCTCATAGTCTTAGGTACATGACCTTCCCCACAGCTTACATATTCTCTTAAATGGAGTACTACAACATCTTTTAGTGATCATATGATGTGCCAATAAGAGATCAAAACTTCATGTCAACAAGCTCTGTAAGAGCAGTCAGTCCTGATGGGACCGCCATGGGCACAAGTGCATGGTCTGACATATAACCAAGGATTTACATTCATGAAGGTCTAAAGAGGAAAGGTCATACTTGGGTTGTCTTTCTAATTCAGGTCTGTGGTCCTTAGCAAAGCCTATGTGTCAGTAAACGGATAATTAGCATTTGTGGGCAGGTAGAAGACCCCACTACAGCTCTCTCCAGAACAGGATGCATGTGATAATACAGCACATAGACTGATTAGAGTGATCTGGTGCGATTCGGCAAGCAAAGGGTAAGAATTCCTGCGGAGCAGACTCACTGTGCAGGGTGTCAGAGAGGCCAGGTGCCTGATGGAAGACACTGTGGTCAGAAGACTGAAGACAGGAGGTGGAAGACGAGCGCACAGGATCCACTAGAATGTCTAAATCTGAAACCTTCCAGGGACCTGGAGATTTTTTCACATAGTCACTGTCTCCCTCTATTGGAGGACAGGAGGCCACCCAGATGTCAGGAGGAAAAAAAACACATCACGGAAAGAGAAAAAAAAAAAAAAAGCACGAAGACCAAGAGAAGACACAAGACACAGGACAAGACATTAGGATGTAAAAAGAATAGTGACGTGAGAAACAAATGCACGGAAACAAGCGTAATAGTACAAGAAATTAATATCAGCATCATGATATGGTGTCAGATCTGGAAAGAAACTTTAAAGAGGAAGTATCGGACCTGAAATCTCTCATTTACAAGATGACATGAATAGCTAACTAGTAGAACATGGGTAGGATGGGATGGGGGTGATCTAGGGATCCGTAACTAACAGCCATCATGGACGTCCGTATCAGTTATTTGTTCCATGTGGTTTGATGAAACCAATAGGAATGAGATCCAACTCCTGGCATATGTATGGCGCTTAGTGGATATGAACACCACTTAAATCCCAGAGTTGCATTCACAATTCTGCTCACCTCTACTGGAAGTTGTAAATGAAATGAGCTAGTTTCAAACGCACCCCTTAAAAAGCTCAGCCGAACTCCATCAGGACTGTTAATTTTCCCAATATCAAATAACTAGACAGTGCCTGGTGTGAAATAAAACCTAGCCACAACAGGGGAGATTTCAGCTCCGAACTCTGCAGAATGGTGAATGCAGCTGTGAACTATAACTCAGGTGGTTAAGGATATATTATGGAGAAGAAGTCTGTCCTCAATTTGCATAAAAAATAATTATTGCAACCGTTATTTATAGACATGGCGTCTTCTAAAATTGTAGGTAATCCCCCCCACTCCGTATGCTAATAGTCAGCAAGAACAGAACAATGCAGGACAAGGACCAGTACTTCCCCTTTAAATAAAACAGGACAATACACATAAGATGATGGTTCACATGAAGATGATTGGTAAAGAGCAGAAGTACAGGCAATGTATGCACTTGGGCAAATAAAAGTCAGGCAATTAGATTTCAGCTTGACTTAAAGGGGTGGTCTGATGCCACTCGCTTCCAAATTGCGGGTTCAGCTGCACCGATGACGTTGCATCTACACCACTGCAGATTGTGCACGAGGTCCATTTGATATTTGTAGAGAAAGTCATCTGCACCATGCACCTCCAGATACAGAAGTGAGCGGCACAGGACAACTCCTTTAATTCCCGATGCAGTCTCTAATGGACAACCCCTTAAATTTCTAAACGCACCATGACATACCAGATTTTGAGCGCTGCTGTGTCCCAGTAGCAGCAAGTGACAGAGATTGAGGTTTGACCGGATCGGGCGGCAGCGGGTAGTTGACTGTGCTTGGAATTTGGATGTAAGGACCCACGGCCGCGACTCGCCCTGACGCCGATAAAGTGGACTGAGGCGACGGCGTTCCATTGATGCGATTCAGCTGTGATGTAAAGATCGAAACGCGTCAGTGACCTCAACTGGAAGGAGGCGATAAAACCATGAAAACGGTAACACAACTCCACCGAGACAAGTGGCCACGTTAAAAGGAAATCTTACGGGAATGTTTTCTTTTTGACGTGCCTCGACTTTCTTCTTGTACAGACGCTCGCGCAGCTCGTTGATCCTCTTGTCCATAATGGCCACCTCCATGTTGCGCTTGTTTAGCAGCTCCTTCTGCTGCTGGAGCTTCGTGTTCTGCTCCTGGTTGAGACGATTTCTGATCTGGAGGACATGAGATGACTCGTTACAGAGGAGCCATATTGTTTTATACACCATAGTTAACTACATAATTGAGGGGGGTGTCGTTGAGTCCCACATGGAGAACGTTCCAAAGAAAAAAACCTGTCTGGTAGAAATTAAGGGGTCCTTATTCATTCATTGTGATGAGCCCTAGTGGAAGACGTTCAATCCACCCGTGTATGGTGAAACCTGGCAGAGGTGGGCATACATGATGCCACTCACCTGCAGCTCTTGGTAAAGCTTCTTCAGCTCCAGTGCGGCAGGACCCGTCATTTGTCCGTAAGCCTGGAAACCATTTAACTTTCCTTTCCGGAGGTCCTCCAGCTGCTGGGTCAGCTGCTCCACCTTCAGCACAGCCGCCTGGAGCTCCTGCTGCTTCTCCTGAAACATGTCACTGATGTGCTCTATTTCTGTAGCTGGAACGTAATGAGAAACGTGTCAGTAGGGATTGACAGCAAGTGACGAGGACACAAGAGGCTGGGACATATACACAAGGCGGACACTTCCCTACTGGGACAATTGTACATGTGGCTAACTTGTATGTATCATGCCACGGGCATATTACTAATGGAGGGACCTGATGTATCTAGAAATGGCTTCCATAAAGGACGTGAGATTTGCACTACTGCAGAAGTATGAAGGGTCCCACTTATCCCGAGAGAGGAGCTCTGGAGTGCCCTGTTGAACAGTCCCGGCATTGGTACCTTCATGCAATGGCATGGGACGGGAATAGCTGAGTACAACATTGGGCAATCGCCAGCAGTCCCGTAGACTTTTCATGGAGTGGTGGTGCACATGCGGAACCATCTCTTTCATACTGGGTAGTCCATGCCTAGTTCTTGGGATTGGTGGACGTGGAACCTTTGGGACAGGTAAAACCCCCTTCACAGGGATAGCAATGTAACTCAGGAATTTAAAATTGAAGGGGTATCCTTCATATATATCATGAATAATAAATGGGAGTCGATCTATTGCAAATCAAATGGAAAAATGGACTATGGCCATCCAGCCTGATCCTGCGGGACTAGAATTCAGCAATAAGATTCCCGGGACCCTGGACCAGCTGCCACGTTGGTTGTACAAGTCTGCCAGACCTCCTCCTACCAGCAGGCATCATCAGGGTGCCTCTTTTGACCAGTAAGCCCAATGCAACGTCATGCATGTGTCACAGTGATGGTCTACTAATCAGAAGAGGCATCCAGGATGCCGGCAGGTAGGAGACGGGTTTGCATGACTCTAGTCTAGCGATCATGGACTACTGACGTGGCTGCTACCCAAGGTCCTGCAAGTTTTATTTTCTAAACTCTACCAGGCAGCTGTGCATGGCATACAATGGAGAGGTCCGTTGTGGCGCTTGATGAAACACTGCGACCCCTTCAAACCACTGATTAGGAGGGAATCGAAGTGAAAGACCCCCAATATTGATGGCCTATCCTTAAGGATAAGCCTTGAACTTTCAAGTTATTAATAACCCCTTTAAGATATATTTGCATCTGAACTTGCTGCTGAGACAATCCCTTTAATACAGTAACACCTACACAGGTTTCCATTCATGACTTTGCTGTAGTCCACTTGTCCTCTCATGGCCCGGATCTTCTTGAGTTTGTTCTCCTGCGTCTCCACTCGTTCTTTGAGCTTCTGAAGTTTTTCGGTTTCGGAGACGGCCTGCAGCTGGCGACGTTCCTGTTGCTTCAGATAACGCAAGCGTTGTTCCTACCAATGCAGATAAAGGAAAAGAAGTTTAGGTACAGAAGATAACAGGAAAGGAAAACCCAAGACTACAGGAAAAAGACAATGGAGAAGGTAAACATGGATTCCCTCACATCTGAGTCTCCCTGCGCCGGTCACTTCCCGAGACCTTCAGTCGCCATCACGGCTCCCTGATGTCTCCTAAACTAGAGATAAGCAGCGGAGGGAGATAATAAACCTTCACTGTGATGAGCTGCAGAGACGGGAGAGCGCCAACCGTGCCAGCGACACCACGGCACCTCCGAGAGGCCATGGAGTGATCGGTCGGTGGGATTGGCACGGATTATTCTGCAGCGACTCAGCCAGAGAACACAAAGAAGCCCGGACAGCCGCGAGGACACTGAAGGCTGCGACACATAAAAGAGCCGGTCACGTCAGTCCGGGCAGACAGGTAGACTAATCCGAGACTCTGTGGGGCCACAGACTGTGCTGTATAGACGCACGGGTGCAGATAAGGGCGCGGGTACAGCCGAAACCTCTGCACTCGGAAACCACAAGCACAAAGAATCGGCGACTGTCAGACCTGACTAACTGCAAACAGCCCCGAATACAGGACATCACCATCCAATCACAATGCAGGAAGGGTTGCTCATAACAGCTAGGGGGCGCCCCAAACCTGTGTGTCTACAGATATCTAGGCACAGGGCTGTGGAGTCTTTAAGCCAAACCTCCGACTCCAACTCCACGACGCCGACTCCCTCATACACGGCTCATGCTTAAATGATACATTTACTGTAGCACAGATTCATCTCCGCTAAAAGTCCACAGAAATAGGACAGACATTTAGGCTGAGTTCACACGATGCGTATTTCATGCGTTTCCGCGGCGTTTTTGCAGTTGCGGAAACGCATGAAAAACGCATGGTAGAAGGGAAGCAATGTTCCCCAATGGAAATCCGCATGTGCTGTGCTCATGATGCGGATTTTTCCGCAGCGTAAACGCTGCGCTCAAAAATCCGCAGCATGTCATTTAATTTTGCGGAAACGCGGCGTTTTCGCCGCCATTGACTTGCATTAGAACGCGCCAATTCCGCAAGACTGCATCTGTACTTGCGTTATTGGTGCGTTCTAATGTGCGGATGGTACCCGAGTGTGGAGAAGAGGAGAGTCTCATCCACACCCAGGTACCATTAAAAAAGCTGTAAAAACAAGAATAAAATAAAAAATATATATATACTTACCTTCTGTCGGCCCGCGCAGCGCTCCTGCTTGCTTCCCGGCACCTGCAGTGAGTTGTAGGACCTGCGGTGACGTCAAAGTCATGTGACGGGTCACGTGACGCTGACGTCGGCAGGTCTTTCAATTCAAAGTTGCCGGCAGCCGGGAGAACGGAGTGAGCAGGACAGCGCGGGCCATCGGAGGGTAAGTATATACACTCTCTAGGGTCACACTATATAAATCCATGCTGTTTGCATGGATTTATACAGTGTTACCTAGTTGTCAAGCACTTTCCAGGTGATGCTATCGCCTGGAAAGTGCTTGTCAATCTGCATGCGGAAACGCATGTGAATCTGCATGTGGATCCGCATGTATTCTGCAGGAAAAACGCATGCACAATCTGCATGCGTTTTTTCTGCCAGGGAGATGCAGAAATGATGCAGAAATTTTCTGCTTCATTTCTGCATCGTGTGCACATAGCCTTATAGGACATTTCATAACTTTCCCAAATTCTTATGAAAAAATATTCCCCACAAACTGCATTGAACTACTGCACCCAATTTATTATATATTTTAGGAGTTGGAGTTGGTCCATTTTATACCGACTCCAACTCCGACTCCACCAAAATGGACACCGACTCCACAGCCTTGTGTAGGCACAGATAGAACGATTTAAGTCAACCTTATTTCCAGGGAAGACAGCACTGTCTACCTATATGGAATATTCGTATGGCTAGTACTGCCTTGCAGCCTCTCTGTAAATTATATAGGCACAGATAGTACTGCCTTCCTGTCTCTCCCTGTAAATGATGTAGGTACAGATAAGAACAGCCTTCCAGTTTCTCTGTAAATGAACTAGGTACAGAAAGTACTACCTTCCTCTCTCCCCTTGTAAATTATGTAATTACAGATAGTACTGCCTTCCTGTCTGCCCCTGTAAATTATGTAGTTACAGATAGTACTGCCTTCCTGTCTGCCCCTGTAAATTATGTAGTTACAGATAGTACTGCCTTCCAGCCTCTCACTGTAAATTATGTAGTTACAGATAGTACTGCCTTCCTGTCTGCCCCTGTAAATTATGTAGGTACAGATAGTACTGCCTTCCTGTCTGCCCCTGTAAATTATGTAGGTACAGATAGTACTGCCTTCCTGTCTGCCCCTGTAAATTATGTAGGTACAGATAGTACTGCCTTCCTGTCTGCCCCTGTAAATGATGTAGTTACAGATAGTACTGCCTTCCTGTCTGCCCCTGTAAATTATGTAGGTACAGATAGTACTGCCTTCCTGTCTGCCCCTGTAAATTATGTAGGTACAGATAGTACTGCCTTCCTGTCTGCCCCTGTAAATGATGTAGTTACAGATAGTACTGCCTTCCTGTCTGCCCCTGTAAATTATGTAGTTACAGATAGTACTGCCTTCCAGCCTCTCACTGTAAATGATGTAGGTACAGATAGTACTGCCTTCCTGTCTGCCCCTGTAAATTATGTAGGTACAGATAGTACTGCCTTCCAGCCTCTCACTGTAAATTATGTAGTTACAGATAGTACTGCCTTCCAGCCTCTCCCTGTAAATTATGTAGTTACAGATAGTACTGCCTTCCTGTCTGCCCCTGTAAATTATGTAGGTACAGATAGTACTGCCTTCCTGTCTGCCCCTGTAAATTATGTAGGTACAGATAGTACTGCCTTCCTGTCTGCCCCTGTAAATGATGTAGTTACAGATAGTACTGCCTTCCTGTCTGCCCCTGTAAATTATGTAGTTACAGATAGTACTGCCTTCCAGCCTCTCACTGTAAATGATGTAGGTACAGATAGTACTGCCTACCAGCCTCTCCCTGTAAATGACGTATTTCTGTAAATTGTGTAGGCACAGATAGTACTGCCTTCCTGTCTCTCCCTGTAAATGATATATAGTTACAGATAGTACTGCTTACCAGCCTCTCTGAATTGATCCCCATGTTCAGAAAAATCCAAATCCCTGGTTAATTATTTGTTACGAGCTTAAAATGGGTATTCCCATCTCCAAGATCATATCCCAATATGTAGTAGGTGTAATAATAATATCATCAGCAAACACCACCAATTAGAAATGTAGTATAGTTTTTCTGATTCGCTATGTCTCTTTCCTCATGTACAGACATTGCAGGACCTTAGGTATCCACGGTTATGACCACTGATATAGTGACAGTTAGCTAGCTGCAAGTGTCCGAAACCATGGATACCTAACTCTCACTATATCAGTGGTCGTAACCATGGATACCTAAGGTCCTACAATGCCCTGCACGAGGAAAGAGACATAGCGAATCAGAAGAACTATACTACATTTCTAATTGGAGGTATTTGCTGATATTATTATTACACCTACTACATATTTGGATAGGATCTTGGAGATAAAACCCCGAATGGTTGATCAGCATTAATATCTCATGCGGACCCCTATACTGGATTTCCTTGGCTGGGCAAGCCTGGTGAACCAGAAATGTCTAGAAATAATGTCTGTGACCTGAAACCATTGTGTTTCTGTAGATTACTACCAGTAACCTACTTACCAGCAGACTTCGTCCTGAAATGCCGCCGGCACTCAATTCTAATGTAAATTATCATGGTGTATATAGAAATTACAGGGCTTGTCGTTCAGACGTCAGCAAATTCCACTTCTGTTTAGTCTGAAAAGAACGACTAGACGAAAACATCTCTAAGACTGTGGGGTGATGGACAGTCCTTACAAGTGTCCCCGAAGTTAAACTGATATTGAGCCTCCCACCACTGGGATAACCAGCGATCAGCTCTGATCTGTGGCAGATCCTGCCAGCAAGTGTGCAATTCTTCTGCAGCGCCACCACAAGGGGAAATAAAGCATTACACAATTTAATGGTCTGTTCAGGGCAAGAATATGTCCGGTCCTCCTGAGCGAGAGGCAGTATTCGTTTCCTCTCCTTTATAGTTCACTGGACTAAAGGTTTTCGGTCACTTGTGAAAAAATAAATTGCATATTTACTGCCTAGTGATGAGCAAACGTGATCGTTTTACCCTTTCACCGAGCACGCTCGGGTGCTTTCTGAATGTCTTCGGCGAGCTCGTATATTATGTTTCAATCCCTGCGTCTGCATGATTTATGGCTGTTACACAGCCTAAACACATGTGAGGATTCCCTAACAAACAGGCAATCCCGGAATATGTTTAGGATGTGTAACAGCTATAAATGATGCAGACGCAGGGACTCGAAGGTAATATATGAGCACACCGAAGATACTCGGGAAGCACCCGAGCGTGCTCGGTGAAAGGGTTAAGCGAGCACGAGCACTCATCACTAATAATTACATATTTCCGGCAAGTGTCAGGTTGTCTTCATTTATCATCGGACTCTAGACCTAAAGTACTCACCTTTGCCACTAACATCTGTTGCTGGTTCTCAATCTGCTGCTGTTGGCGCGAGGCCATATCCTGCAGCTCGGAAAGAGTCAGCTCTACTCTTGGGTTGCCCACCTAGGTAAGGGAAAAAAAAATAAATAAATTAAGCTCTAATATAGTTAAAGCTGCTTTCATATAAAATATGTAAAATCATAGTTGACCTTGAAATCCAAGTGATGGAAAAATAATCAGATTGCAATGGAGACTATAAGAATGAACCGCATGTCTTGTACCCTCACAACCTGCAGACACCACGCGCAGGATCAACACTAGGTCCCTTTAATTCTGCGTAACTTAATTTTGACAGTTTCCAAAAAAAGACAACGTAATAATGATCCAAGTACAGTGAGAAGAAGAAAAGGATTTCCGTATTAAGATAAAGTCAGGTAGACAGGAAATCGCTGACATCCCGAAAAATCAGGTTCCTATTATAGCGCAATCTCCAGAGTATACGGCAAACCAGGGCAGAGTCAAAGGGTCCAGATATACAGTATATACATAGCCAGTGACGTGTATGGAAGGTTCTATAAGTCATGCTGGGACTTGTGGTGCAATCACTGAGCTGCAGGATAATAGGGATCAGGCACTGTGCACAATTCTCGCCAGTACAAAAATTATGGAACATTAATAAAATGATATGACGTTAATGTAAAAGAATCAATCAAGGAAATAAATAACTACAAAATTGGAAACAAATATTCTGTGTGCAAGGAGCTTCTATGATGGATCAGTCAGGGTATGTTCACACAGGGAGAAGGTGGATGTGGATTTCGGAGTGGAGTGAAATTTGCTTCTACACAGACATGAAAAGCTGCCTCAAATACTCTGGGAATAAGTTCCCTATTCATATCAATGGAAACATACACCTATAGTGTGAATGGGGCTTCCCCCCATCCCCATGTCACTACCTGAAAGACAGCACAAACTTCACCTCTGGATCACATGAAGCAGAAAAATGCTCCATACACAAAAAAAACCTCTACATTATTAATAAACGCTGTGTGAACTTACCCACATGGTATGTTCACGAGTTTTTTTTTGTGTAGTTCTTGTCACAAATTCCACAATAAAATCCACATAAAAAAACGGCATCAAATCTATTTGTTCCACCTTTATAATGCGTCACATTTTTTATGCTCTTGATCAAAAAAATAAAAAAAAGCGACAGATTAATTCTTTGACTTGCTGTTTTCTGACTGTGGACAGATTCTTTGCCACAGTTTTTGATGCATTTTATGACAAGTTTTTCTGCAGTAGAAATTTACCAAAAAGTGCACTTTATTGTAATTAAAACGTATCAAAAACCAAGCTAAAATAAAATAAAACACGTTAAAAAAAAAAAAAAGTTATTTTTTTTTTTAAAAAAGTTACACAAAAAAAGTTGCTTTTTTTTTTAGAATTAATTTATTTTTGGACAGATTTTTTTTTTCTGGCAGAAGACTATACGTCAACAAAATCTGTGTGAACACGTCCATAGGGTATGTTTATATAAAGCGATCAAGCTGCGTTTATTTTTGCTGTCATTTCTAAAAAATCACAGCAGAAATCAAAACTGAGCTGTGGACGCTTCAGGTGCCGCAATCTCACCACTTAATAGATATTCTCCTCTAGAAATAATATTCCTAATGGGAAGAACACTTCTGCAATATCGATCCAGTACAATCCGAGAATAGGGTCGGTGCAACTCCGAGGAGCAATCACACCATAATACCCATTGGACTACAGGCCTGTATAGATTTGCAACTTGCCCTAAATGGATGCACAATTTTATGGGAAACATAAAGAAAAAAAGAGATATATAAAAAAATAAGGAAAATAAGCCCCTCTCTATATGCCGTGATTCAGTTACATATAGATATACAGACATACAAAAGGTAAAGTACACAAAGATGTAGCAAGTAAAGCACTAACTATAAGCGGCCATTATTAGAATGCACGGAATGCGGCGCACAATACAACATTCTTATGTTTAACCCCTCAACATCCAGACAAAGCCCTCCAAATCCCTCGCATACTTCATGCTCTCATCCCTGGGGTGCACTCTACATCCTTCCTGGAAGTGAAGGGGTTACAGGAGAGCGCCCAAATCCCCACATAATTAGTGTAAGAGCCAGCAGGAAATCCTCTTAATTCATTCAGCATTAGAGGCGCAGACAATGCGCAGCCACCCACTCTCCAGCCCGATGGAAAGCAGCAGAGATACACGGATGGACGGGGTGTGGGAATAGGAATGGGGGTGAACCTGTAGCTTGATGTGCTGCGCTTTCCTCCTCGCCCACATGGTGGTAGGATGGTTATCGGGGGGACGCTCGTAGACCGGGGTCTTGCTGGGTGACTGCAGGTGCTGAGGCAGGTGTTGCTCTCGAGGAGCGTGCACGTGAGTGACAGGCGACAGGTACGTGCCTGGGAGCGTCTCGCGTCCTAATGAAAGCGCATCTCTGGTGTAATCCTACACATTCCCACAGCTTAACACCAGGCCCTGGACATTAGATCCTCCCTTTTCAAAGCCACAGAAAAAAAACAAATAATAAGCAGCAGGCTCAGCCCATACACAGGATCTAAGGGAGAATTCAGACAGGCGCATAAGGAAAAGGGAAAATAACACTGTACAGAATTAAAGGGAGTCTTGTCATCACCCCCAAAATCTGCATCAAAGGAGTCGTAGGTTCTCCTAAGACGAGCCAATAGTTTTGGGGAACTTTCTTTATTCCTATATGCAAAAGAGGTGCTTAGAGAACTATGGGCGGGGCAACGCAGTCTGGAGCACTCTTCCTTGCCACAGTTTTGCTGACCCCACCTACTGCGCTACAAGAGCCTCATTTGCATACGAAAATACAGAACGCTTCTTCCAAAACTATCCAGATGATTTTTTTTTATTTGAAGCTATGGCTCCTGCGAGTTTCCCATCAGTGTAAAATCTGAGCGTGGCTGTGGATTGTGTACATTGCTCGTGATACAATTGGAGGAAGAGACGTCTCCGGCGTGATGGAAAAATTGGACACACCCTTCATTCAGCTTTGTAAGGGGTCATCATGGGATCACGGATTCACGAGTCTGACTCAATCAACTATTAACTAGTTCCATCCAAGCGGTGTATAAACTACAGGAGAATTTAAAGGGGTTCTCCAGTGAAGAGAAGTTACATCATCTATCCACACGAAAGGCGATCACATATAGATCGGTGGGCATCTGACCGCTGGGACCCGCACTGATCAGCTGAATGAGGAACTATTATCCCCATCAGAATGGGTCAGTGCGCATGCTCCACCGCCGCTCCATTCATTCTCTATGTGGCTGCTGAGTGCCGACCTCTCGTTTTTCTGGCAGCCCCATACATAATGAATAGAGCGGTGGTTGAGCATGAACATTGATGCATTATAACGGGAATAAATGTTCCCCATTCTATAGGTCGGTGCAGGTCCCAGGGGTCGTACCCTCACCAATCTAGAAGTCATTACTTATGCTGCGGATAGGCGATAACTTATTTACATTTTTTATAATTGTAAAAAAGCAATTAAAATTAAGCAAGAATGCAAATAGTCAATTAAAAAAATCTTAACCATTCAGCTCTCTGTGTCTCCATGGTAACAGACTACAAACCAATCCTATGTAGTCGGATTCTACAGCTGCGTCTATCGCTTTCCGAATTCTTGATAGCATGCATTGGCAGGTCGGTAAAATGTAAGGGGCAGATAGAAGCCACGACGACTGCAGGGTCAGACTACTTTGTAGCCTGTTACCACGGTGACACACCGGTCTGCATGGGAGATGTAGATACAAAGCTATAGATTTTTAATTAGAACCATTTTGAGAGTTACTTTCCTTTTTTCTTTTATTAGAATATTAAAATCCCCTAAATATGGCAATGTAATTAAATACCCTTTAAATCTATTAGCGGTATATACTCTATTGTACGGGTAATAGACAAGCCGATATCCTATTGTTATGCTTAATACGGTATCGCCCCATGAGGCATCTATAGGGTTAAGTGCGGTGTTATGTCTTGGCTTTTGTCCTCTGCGTATGGGTGTGTATGTGTGGGTGGGTGGGTGTATGGCGTTCTATCCCTTTGTTAGGAGGACTCGGAGTATTAGAACATTAGCTGGAGAATTTCATATACGCCATCGTGTTTATTACAGTCATTCCAGCAATGTGGGTAGTGCCACCCCCTACTGACAGGACCCTCTGATCCAAGGCATCGCTCACATCTGGAAAGCCGTATGCGGTCAAGGATGGGCAAAACACACACAGCGCCTCCTGGGAACCTTCATTTTGCCAAAGACAAGAAATTAAAGAGGATTTTAAACAATGAATCACAAAGGAAAGTTCTCAATTGGAGAGACTTATAGGGGTATTCCCATCTCCAAGCTCCTATCCCAATATGTAGTAATAATATTAGCAAATACCTCCTATTAGATATGTAGTATAGTTCTTCTGATTCGCTATGTCACTTAACCCATGTGCAGGGCATTGCAGTAGCTTAGGTATCCATGGTTACAACAACTAACACCTAACTGTCACAATATGAGTAGTTATAACCATGGATATCTAAGCTACTGCAATGCCCTGCACATGGGGTAAGTGACATAGCGAATCAGAAGAACTATACTACATTTCTAATTGGAGGTATTTGCTAATATTACTACCACATATTGGGATAGGATCTTAGATATGGGAATACCCTTGTAAAGAGTAATGAATGATCGTTTTAAATTTTATTTCATAAATCAGTAGAACACATGAAAAAAACAAACATAGTAATAAATCTTATCAGAGAAATCTGCTTCCTTCACTCTTAATTCTTGGATAAAATTTGTATTAAGTAAAGATACAGATTCCACAGAAGATGACAGTTGGTGCTTTTAAAATTCGATGGATGAGGGAGGAGCCAGAGGCAGACAGACATTCCTTTGCAAGTTCCATAGAACTTTCTAAGTACCAACCGTTATTCCCCATCTCAGTAATGGGAAAGTCTGTATTCACAAATGACAGATTTCACCTATGAATTGAGGATGTTGAGAATGAATGATCAGTCCTGGAGGAGAAAGAAGCAGATTTCTCTGATAAGAAACAGCAGGTGAAATTGGTATTGAAGACGTCACCAATTTTCTAAGTAAATATATTTGTAAAGGTGCTATTGACATGAAATTCTCACCAGATATCAGTAACAACCCATCCAAACCACACAGGCAAAGAAATCATCCATAGATGACCATAAATTATGTTATGTGTAAGGCTGTGTGCCCACTATGTGTTTTTTAAGCGTTTCCGCAGCGGCAATTCCACTGCAGAAATGCTCAAAACACGCTTGGTAGAAGGTCTGCCATGTTCTCCAATGATAATCCGCATGTGCTGTGCAAATACTGCAGAAATTTCCGCTGCGGATTATCATTGCTGAAAAATCCACAGCACTACCAATTATTTTGCGGAATCGCGCCGTTTTTGCCGCCATTGACTTGCATTGGAACGCTTGACATCCGCATCACTACATGTGCAAATGCGGTTCAATGTGCGGATGGTACCCGGGTTTGGAGAAGAGGAGACTCTCCTCCGGACCCGGGTACCATAGTACCTGTAAACAATAAAATAAAAAAATACATTATACTTACCTTCTGATGGCCCCCGGTGTCCTTATCCGATCAGTCCAGGCTTGCCAGCAGCTCGAAATGGTCTAAAAGGACCTGCCGTGACGTCATTTAGTCATGTGACGGGTCGCGACTAAATGACGTCATGGCAGTTCCTTTTAGACCACCACGAGCTGCCAGCAAGCCAGGACGGATCGGATAAGGACACCGGGGACCATCAGAAGGTAAGTATAATATTTATTTTTTATTTTTTACCATTCTTTTACGGTAGCACTATATAAATCCATGCCGGTTGCCGGTTGCATGGATTTATATAGTGTGACCAAGTTGTCAAGCACTTTCCAAGTGATGCTAAAATCGCTTGGAAAGCGCTTGATAACCCGCATGCAGAAATGCAAGTGAAGAACGCTTCACATCCGCATGTCCCTGGCAGGAAAAACGCATGCACAATCCGCATGCACAATCCGCATATACAATCCGCATGTGTTTTTTCTGCCAGGGAGATGCAGAAACCCTCAGGAAAAATCCGGAGCATTTCTGCATCATGAGCACATGACTTAATAATGAGAAATAAGACAGGGAAAAAGTATTGTGCTCGCTCACTGATATTTATTAATACTTTGTACAAAACCCTTTGTTGGTGATGAATCTTTAAGACACCTCCTGTATGGAGAACCTAGTCGCAGGCATTGCTCAGGTGTGATTTTGGCAGATTCTTCCACACACTCTTCACATCCTGAAGCTCCCGTGGGCTCCTTCTATGGACTCTGAGCTTTATTTCCTTCTATACATTTTTCTATTGGATTCAGGTCCGGTGATCGGCTCGGCCATTCTAGCAGCTTTATTTTTTTCTCCAATTGAGAGTTTTCTTGGCTGTTTGTTTGGGATCAGTGTCTTGCTGAAATGTCCACCCTTCTTCATCCTGGTAGATTTTTATCAAGAATGTCTTGTTACATTTGCCGATTCATCATTCCTTCAATTACATGAAGTTTGCCAGTGCTGTATGCTGAAAAACACCCCCACACCATGATGTTACCACCTCCAAACATCACTGTTGGTATGGTGTTTTTGGGGTGATATGCAGTGCCTTCTGGCCCCCAAAACAGGATGTGTATCATGGCATCCAAAGAGTTCAATTTTGGTCTCATCTGAGCAGACTATATTCTCCCAGTATTTCACAGGCTTGTCTAAATGTTGTTGAGCAAACTGTAAATACGCTTGCACGTGCTTTATGTTCGGCAATGGAGTCTTGCGTGGTGAGCGTGCATACGGGCCATGGAGGTTGCGTGGTGAGTGCATTACTTATAGTTTTCTTTGAAACAATTGTACCTGCTGATTCATGGTCTTTCTGTAGCTCTCCACAGGTTGTCCTTGTCTCTTGGGACAACTCTTCTGATAATTCTTTTCACTACTCTGTCTGAAATCTTGCAGGGAGCACCTGGTCGTGGCCAGGTTATGGTGAAATTATGTTCTTTCCACTTCCGGATTATGGCCCCAACAGTGATCACTGAAACCTTCAGTAGTTTAGAAATTCTTATGTGACCAATGCCATCAATATGTTTTGCAACAATAAGGTTGTGAAGGTCTTGAGACAGCTCACTGGTTTTACCCATCATAAGAAGTTTCTTGTGCGGCACCTTGGTAATAAGACACGTTTTTAAAGGCGATCTGTTGAACCAGCTGATATTTTTCACTAAGTGGCAGGATTGCTTTTTTAATTACTGATAGATTTCAACTCTTATGACTTTCCAGGGCTTTTTGCGCCCCTCCTTCATGTGTTCCAAACTTTTTCTCTGTGTCATTTCTCATTGTTACATATAACTTATGGACATCTATGGTGATTTCTTTGCCTGTGTAGATTAGATGGGTTGTTACAGACATCTGGTGAGAATTTCAGGTCAATAGCACCTTTAGAAATCTATTTATTTAGAAAATTGGTGACATGTTCAATACTAATTTCACCCGCTGTATATTACAAAGTTGCTTATTTTCAAGTGTACTATTGGTAAGAAACAAATCAATAAATAAAATGATGGTTACCCTTTAATACTTTATGGGTCAGTAAAGAATGATGCCCTTAAAATCTATGGATGTAATTAACTGCCTGAAGCGCGTGCCAGGAAATTAATTTGCAGCGCTGGGTGACTGCACCAGCAATCATCGCTGGCTGCAAAGCAATTTATTATATAAGTAGCCAATACAGTACGGAAATCAGATAGGTGCCAAGCTGACGCACCCATGAATCCAGAAACTATGTATCAAAAGGGCCCAACCCTTCAAGACCTAATAACAATATAAACCATGTGGTGTACGCAGCCGTGTACTAAACCTGCAGCCACACAGCAAGCTGCCTAATGCCCTGGATTGCAGACACTGCCCTGAGATGCCAGTTTTAGGGAAAGTCCACCAGTGTATAGCAGCTGTATTTTCTGCTCTGTACTACAGCACAACTGTGGTTCTTGTGACCCGGACTAACTGTCATAGGCATACAGACCACTGCTGGTCCCAGACCTTCATACGCCAGAATGGAAAGACGCTAAACACGACGCCATATAATGCTACGTTTCTTCCGCAACAGATGCTCCAGGGACAATGCCGGCATGTATTTATGGGCAAAATCATCTGCTAGCTGGGGGTGCGCGACATATTGAAAGGAGTTGTTTCGGATGAGACATAACAGTAGATAAAACCCCATTAAGGGTTATCGCTAGTCTGTATTATGCCTGCTGGTCCCAGACTCACTGGAACATACAAAGTCTGTTACTTCTGGTCCATAATACAGCTCCTACACCTAGTAATGGGAAGTTAACCTGAGGATATAGCGGCCATTACGTCTGGTCCGTATTACAGCTGTTGGTTTCAGTATGGGAAGGCTCGCTGGAGCATATAGCAGTCATTACTTTTGGTCTCCGTATGGGAAGGCTCACTGGAGCATATAGAAGTCATTACTTTTGGTCCCAGTATGGGAAGGCTCACTGGAGCATATAGCAGTCATTACTTTTGGTTTCAGTATGGGAAGGCTCGCTGGAGCATATAGCAGTCATTACTTTTGGTCTCAGTATGGGAAGGCTCGCTGGAGCATATAGCAGTCATTACTTTTGGTCTCCGTATGGGAAGGCTCACTGGAGCATATAGAAGTCATTACTTTTGGTCCCAGTATGGGAAGGCTCGCTGGAGCATATAGAAGTCATTACTTTTGGTCCCAGTATGGGAAGGCTCGCTGGAGCATATAGAAGTCATTACTTTTGGTCCCAGTATGGGAAGGCTCACTGGAGCATATAGAAGTCATTACTTTTGGTCTCAGTATGGGAAGGCTCACTGGAGCATATAGAAGTCATTACTTTTGGTCTCAGTATGAGAAGGCTCGCTGAAGCATATAGCAGTCATTACTTTTGGTCCCAGTATGGGAAGGCTCGCTGGAGCATATAGCAGTCAATACTTTTGGTCCCAGTATGGGAAGGCTCGCTGGAGCATATAGCAGTCAATACTTTTGGTACCAGTATGGGAAGGCTCGCTGGAGCATATAGCAGTCATTACTTTTGGTCTCAGTATGGGAAGGCTCGCTGGAGCATATAGAAGTCATTACTTTTGGTCCCAGTATGGGAAGGCTCGCTGGAGCATATAGCAGTCATTACTTTTGGTCCCAGTATGGGAAGGCTCGCTGGAGCATATAGAAGTCATTACTTTTGGTCCCAGTATGGGAAGGCTCGCTGGAGCATATAGCAGTCAATACTTTTGGTCTCAGTATGGGAAGGCTCACTGGAGCATATAGAAGTCATTACTTTTGGTCCCAGTATGGGAAGGCTCGCTGGAGTATATAGCAGTCAATACTTTTGGTCCCAGTATGGGAAGGCTCGCTGGAGCATATAGCAGTCATTACTTTTGGTCCCAGTATGGGAAGGCTCGCTGGAGCATATAGAAGTCATTACTTTTGGTCCCAGTATGGGAAGGCTCGCTGGAGCATATAGCAGTCAATACTTTTGGTCCCAGTATGGGAAGGCTCGCTGGAGCATATAGCAGTCATTACTTTTGGTCCCAGTATGGGAAGGCTCGCTGGAGTATATAGCAGTCATTACTTTTGGTCCCAGTATGGGAAGGCTCGCTGGAGCATATAGAAGTCATTACTTTTGGTCCCAGTATGGGAAGGCTCGCTGGAGCATATAGCAGTCATTACTTTTGGTCTCAGTATGGGAAGGCTCGCTGGAGCATATAGAAGTCATTACTTTTGGTCCCAGTATGGGAAGGCTCACTGGAGCATATAGCAGTCAATACTTTTGGTCCCAGTATGGGAAGGCTCACTGGAGAATATAGCGTCTGTTACTTCTGGTCCCTATTACAGCTGTTCGTCCAAGTATGGGAAAATTTGCCTGAGCATACAGCAGCCATTACTTAAAGTCTGCGTTACATTAGAATCAAGAGACTTTTAGTCGGACGAGGACTTAGGGACGTTACTTCTGATCTACGCTACATAAGCAACTCCTGGATGGAACCAACATCATGATATACAGCTATGATACTGATAGTCCGGGTCACGACCCAGAAGTAACAGCTACTTTACGAACAAAATGCCTGCTTTAGTGGCTCTCCGTTCTGGATTATAAGTGGGGTTCAAAGTGGGGAAACTCCTTATTATATCCCTCCTATGCTCTAATAGTGCATATGGACAGTTTTTGCCTGGATGGGATGACCCCTTTATAAGGCAGGGTGTATACTATTATACTCCGGCCATGCGGCCATTGAGAAAGATATTCATCATTGCTGGGTAATATAATGGTCATCTCCAGAAAGATCTCGAAATACAGTGACATCCGGGATGGCGGCGGTCAGTGATGGCGTGGGCCGCCGCTGTTGACACAGGGAGTAATATGCTGAATGCTGCATTCTTCTGCTGCTGACAGAGTTAAAAGCTTATTAACACTCCATGGCGGTGTGAGGGAGGTCAGGAGAATGACCCAGAAGCCCGGCCAGGAGATCTCCTCATATACCAGGCACGTGGGCAGGGATTTTCGGATTACGTGCTTTCAGAAACTGATGCAAATGTTACGGGTTACTGTGAATCATGGGGTCACTCGGTTATTCATACCGGCAGGTCATCATTCAGCCAATACGGTATTACTCCATAGCGCGGACCGGCTTCATCACCAACGTCTAATCTAGAGGTGCAGAACGTTTCATCCTTATGTGTAGATACATAATCTGTGTCTCACATTACAAATAGTGGAGTGCAAGTTTTTAATAAGTTAAAGGAATTTTAAAAAACAGAAAAAAAATGGCGCCTTTTGTCTTCGCAATATCACTACATAAATGGAGCTGGGCTGTAATACCAGCCAGACGTAACTCACAAGAAAGGTGCCGTTTCTGTGAAAAAGCAGCCATGTCTTCCTAATATCAGACAATCCCTTTAAATCCCGCCCCTTGGACTTGCTCCTCAATGCTCAGAGTCCTGAGGGTAGTCTCTCCTGCTAGCAAACAGCAATTGTCCATCTCCTGTAAGAGAGCGTATTTAATGGAAGGCACCGTGCACGGATAAGGAGGCAACTCTCTGGACTCACTAGCCTGACAAGAGAGGACGTGTTACTCACCCTCTCCTGGGTCCAGCGCCGGGCACCACTACGTCCTTCTCCTTTGGCCAGCTCTCTCTCTTCCTTGGGGCCATTGCCATCTAATACCCACCTCTGATGTCAAGCTCATAGGTCACCTCAGATAGCTGGCATCCACACCGCTACCATGGACTGCGGGTCTGCTCTAAGACTCTCTAACAAAATCAGCTCTGCCTTGGACCTTGTGACAAACCCAGCTCAGTTACATAACTAGTCAAGTCTTCTACACTGCGGCACAGATCTGTCTTGGACTTTGAGACATACCCAGCCTTACCACACTATTGGACCAACTCTGCGACAAAACTAGCTCTGCTATATTTCTGACTCAACTCTGCCGCACTGCTGTGACAACTCTGGTACTTCGCTGTGTAACTCTGATCTATAATTATGCAAATCTGCCCTGGTTCTTCAATGCTGAGTTAATTCTGCTACGTCGCCAGATAAACCTCCTCTGCCACTCAGCTCTGCTTCATCGGTCCTTTACTCCTGCAGGAAGTACAACACTGTAACACCCGGTGCCTTAATCTTAACTCTGATGCATCGGATCTTGTGATTCCCATTTTCTCCTCCTGTTGCCAGTCTGTCTCCATTGCTTTAGGTGTTTATCCGGATCTCGCTGCTGCACCAACATCATCGGTCCGTGCTGCATAAAAACTGCTCATCTAGACCAAGGGCTTCGGAGATCCATCTCACAAGGTGAGACGTAACAGTCCGGAGCCAGAAACATTCGTTTGTGCACTACTCATTAGTAGTACAACAACAGATTATCCTGGGTAAATGTTTATTACCGTATATTTTTGTAGTAAACCACCCAAGAGGATAAAAACATTTACTCAAAAGAAGAGAGAACTGTTCCAACAAGGCAGAAAAATGTAATTTAAGCCCCGAGCTTCACGAGACATTATTTCACACTAAAAAGTGTTTGCGGGGCAGACGAGAAATTAAAGGTTATGTTCAAGTGTTTTCATCCTCTTGCCTGGAAGAAGCCGGAGATGGAGGAAGAAATCTGAGAAGGGGATTAATGTACGGACACAGGTTCTCAGAGTAAAGGTGCATCTACTACATGGTCCTTCTCTTCTAGAAACCAAGGATGGGAATGGATCTCCAAAATGGGGGGGGAAAAAAGGAAAACCTTGCCTGTTTCTTCTCCCCTCCTTGGTAGAAACTAATCCTGATGTAAGGAAGCATCATACATGTATACGGTATAAAAGATGGGAGTGTAGGGTCTCTGTGTGTAAAAAGCTTCAGCAACAGATGCATAAAAAGCAGTAAAATTCTGTAATATAATATTCAATGTAATAGAATATTATATATTATTTTTAATATATTTTTCCCTGTTTGCTTTTACTAAGACCGAAACAATAATACAAGTAGATGAAGCTACTTCATCAGGGAACGTTCCTGAAAAACAGGATTCATAAGTGCCCCAAAAGGAGACCAAAAGTTGGACCTTTTTTTGTGTCAATGTCCAACTTTTCAGCCAGAAGCCGCTGGAAAGTTACATGTATTGGACTCCTACGAAGTGTGAAGCTAGCCCGACTCCGACCAGTGAATGAGGAAACGGGGCTATGCTGTGCATCTTCCTGATATTGTTACATTGTCTACCAAAGTGACACGGTTGGTTCCTCTGGAACGAGATAAGATGGTATAATATGGGCTTCAAAATCTTCAAACTAAAAGTTACCCCCGGATTTTAGTGCAAAAGAACAAATGATGCAGTTAAATAGTCTATGAGCATCCATAACAGTAATAAGAATATGGGCTTGTTTGCTTCAAGATTATCACAAATGGGAAAATAGTTAAAAAAATCGTAGAATAGAGCTTGTAATTAAGAGACAATGAAATATCCACGGCTCCGGGTACACTGCCCCACAAAGCAGACCCATCCAAAAACACGCAGCGTAGTCAGCCGGCTTTCCATCATTACCACTGTTGTATGCCGCTATATACTGTCCGAAGAACGGTACGAAGACCAGGCAATGTATAGCAGTTTATCACACAGACTGATACTATAATACTGTACAATAGGACATCATTAATACAAAATGGATCATGGGGATGCTTTCTAAGGTGCTGAGAGAGAACCTTAAGGATCCCTGGTTTATCAAAGGGATAAATAAGTGACAGGAGAGATATGGGGGAGCGACCAGAGGGAGAGGGCGAGAAAGCGACCAGAGGGAGAGGGCGGGAAAGCGACCAGAGGGAGAGGGCGGGAAAGCGACCAGAGGGAGAGGGCGGGAAAGCGACCAGAGGGAGAGGGCGAGAAAGCGACCAGAGGGAGAGGGCGAGAAAGCGACCAGAGGGAGAGGGCGAGAAAGCGACCAGAGGGAGAGGGCGAGAAAGCGACCAGAGGGAGAGGGCGAGAAATAGACCAGAGGGAGAGGGCGAGAAAGCGACCAGAGGGAGAGGGCGGGAAAGCGACCAGAGGGAGAGGGAAAGGGATAGCAAAATATAGAAGATAGATTGAGTTTACATAAAGTAGACAGCTATTAAATACAGAAGATCGATACAAAATAGATACAAGAGAGAGAAAGCGAAAGAAGATAGACATGAGATAAATACAAGCGATACAAGACAGATACAAAATACATAGGGGAGAGATTTAAGATCTATAGATACGAAACAGATACAAGAGACAGCTATAAAAGAAGATATACAGTATATTAAACAAGGCTGAACACGGTCTCTCTATGACAGCGGCACATATAAGATACACAATGAAATCTACAAAGCTTAGGCGTAATGTAGACGCTGCTCTACCGACTGGAGGCAGAAGAGACCTCACACACAGCACAATACATCTACGACTAACCCCAGAAACAGAATGTATACGGCACGGAGCCTCCTGTTACCGTTGTGACGCTCCCCCATGTGACGGTGTAGGAGGACACTTTGATCTTGCTGAATTCTCCATCAGAGGTGATCTCCTGAACGCTCTCCAAGTGGGTCAGCTCCATGACAGGTTTTATTTTAAGCAATCGTCAAAGGAGGTTTTGAAAAAAGCAAAACTAAATCAAACCATGTGGAGCAGGAAGGAAGAAATAACCACAGCATAGAAATATTCCTCCGTGCTCCAGAGCTGAACTCCAGGAAAAGTAAATTGTAATTTCACACTGTGGTGGCGTCCGGCCCATCGGCGCGCGGCTTTATCAATATGAAAAGCTGTCCTTGTGCATGGATCAGCAATCCGTGAATGGAAAAGACTAGTGGATTTTGCCAGCAGTCAGACACCTAATCAAGGCAAGATCAAGCTAGCTGTCAGCTCCCATCAGCGTCATGTCCTGAACAGTCTGTACTTGCTGCGCGAGGTCTGCATGCAGCACATCACATCCCCACCCACCCGCATCCCCTCATCTCTGCTGTGCGGGCACCTTCCTTTTATACAGTATTTGAATTTATCCAGGGAGAGATTTGAACAAAATGAATTTTCGTCACGTACAAATAGTCTCCGGAGACAGGGAACTCTGTGCACTCAGTAATCGAGAACACGGCTGATCAAGAGGGGACGATAATTTAACACAATAAGGAACCGGAACTTCCATGACACTCGCGCTACGTAAGTGCAGAATACCGGCCACAGCTAGTTATGGAGTGTTCTGGATCTAAATCACTTTAAATATTACTTTAGAGGGCAGAACTATGGGTAATTTTCTAATAGAGGGCAAGGCGAGCGCAGAGGGCAAGGCGAGCGCAGAGGGCAAGGCGAGCGCAGAGGGCAAGGCGAGCGCAGAGGGCAAGGCGAGCGCAGAGGGCAAGGCGAGCGCAGAGGGCAAGGCGAGCGCAGAGGGCAAGGCGAGCGCAGAGGGCAAGGCGAGCGCAGAGGGCAAGGCGAGCGCAGAGGGCAAGGCGAGCGCAGAGGGCAAGGCGAGCGCAGGTCACAAATGACAGTTCCTTTTTAAATAAGGAGAGAGTGGCACAATATGTCAAATGACTAAATAATATATATTCTATTATGGCTCCCAAAGCTAAAGACCTCTACACATCACATATGCCACAATGGCACAGGCACCAGCCACCCCCTCATATTTTGGATTCCTAGATCCCATTTTCAGAGGCAATAATTTTATATTTACAATTTGTTTTCTTTGCTGGCACTTGTTTATCCGCCTAAATGATATGACCTCGCACTAGAATTATAGTTTCAAGCCATAAATAAAACACATGCACAGCTTAACAGAGGCGGCAGAGCCCCGAACAAAGGGAATCAGTGTGTTCTTGTGCGGCGGGCACCGACATGTATTGTTTTAATTACCTGTCTGCAAAATATCATGGTGCAATGCCACGTCAGATCGGCAGCTGCACAGTACGAAAAGTACACGACTTGCAGGAAAAGTTACTTTCTATCCCTGAGCAAGAAGTTATGTAACTTATTAATTCATCTTTAATTTCCTTCCGGCATTGATTTGGTAATTCAAGCAGTGTTGCTGCCAAAGTAAACTCGAAATATACACACGACTGCCGTGCCTGCATCTCAGTAAGTGTGAAACCAAAGGACGACGTCTCCAGCCTGTGCACAATTGCATATATGTAGACAAACAGGTCCACAGGCATAGCATGGTCCAACCGGCATCTGCCGGGCTAATTATAATATATATATTCCCGAACAAGTGGTGGTCAAATCAGAGAATATACAGGCGCTTCTCACTAAATTAGAATATCATCAAAAAGTTAATTTATTTCAGTTCTTCAATACAAAAAGTGAAACTCATATTATATAGAGTCATTACAGAGTGATCTAGTTCAAGTGTTTATTTCTGATAATGTTGATGATTATGGCTTACAGCCAATGAAAACACAAAAGTCATTATCTCAGTAAATTAGAATACTTAACAAAAAAAACACCGGCAAAGGCTTCCTAAGCATTTAAAAAGGTCCCTTAGTCTGTTTCAGTAGGCTCCACAATCATGCGGAAGACTGATGACTTGACAGATGTCCAGAAGGCAGTCATTGACACACTCTACAAGGTCCCAGAGTCTGGAGGAAGAGTGGAGAGGCCACAATCCAAGCTGCTGGAGGTCTAGTGTGAAGTTTCCACAATCAGTGATGGTTTGGGGGGCCATGTCTTCTGCTAGTGTAGGTCCACTGTGTTTTATCAAGACCAAAGTCAGAGCAGCCGTCTACCAGGACATTTTAGAGCACTTCATGCTTCCCTCCGCTGACAAGCTTTTTGGAGATGGAAATGTCATTCTCCAGCAGGACTTGGCCCCTGTCCGCACTGCCAAAAGTACCAATACCTGGTTTACACACAACAGTATCACTGTGCTTGATTGGCAGCAAACTCGCCTGATCTTAACCCCATAGAAAATCTATTATAGAGAATCTATGGGGTATTGTCAAGAGGAAGATGAGACACCAGACCCAACAATGCAGACGAGCTGAAGGCTGCTATCAAAGCAACCTGGGCTCCATAACCCCTCAGCAGGGCCACAGGCTGATCCCTCCATGCCACATTGCCGCATTGATGCAGGAATTGATGCAAAAGGAGCCTGACCAAGTATTGAGGGCATTTACTGAACATACATTTCAGTAGGACATTTCAGATTTTAAAATAATTTTTCAAGCTGTTGTTATAAAGTATTCTAATTTACTGAGATAATGACTTTTGTGTTTTCATTGGCTGTAAGCCATAATCATCAACATTAACAGGAATAAACACTTGAAATAGATCACTCTGTGTGTAATGACTCTATATAATAGATCACTCTGTGTGTAATGACTCTATATAATATAGGAGTTTCACTTTTTGTATTGAAGAACTGAAATAAATTAACTTTTTGATGATATTCTAATTTACTGAGAAGCACTTATATACAAGAACCATAATAAATGCAAAGTCTAACAGGAGACTGCTGGGAAAGGCACAAACTAATATAAAGTCCTAAGCCATTATATAAAGAAACGTGCAGGCACATAAAAGCCACCTAAACAGTCAAAACCATAAAACATCAATAGACAATATAAGGAGGCTACAATGTCCAGCAGCCTCAGGAGGACGAGGTGTGCTGGGACTTATAGTACTTAACTACAGGACAGCCATGAGTTGGAGAAAATTACTAAGCTATGTCCACGTATGAAGTCCATTAAGAGGGGATCCCAACTTAGACCTTGATGGCACATCCACAGGATATGCCCTAAATGTCACATAGGTGGGATTTAAGTCTATCTCCAGAGAGGGGGTCCCCCCCAACACTGTCTACCCCAAGCTGGCGGCTGCTGCCTTTTGTTTTGAGATGGTGAATGGAGCAAAGTGCCGGCAGAACAGAGGTTAAAAAAACCTCACATTCTGAAGACAGGTGAGGTTCATGAAATCTCCTTGGTGTTTGAAGGCTAATGATTCCTCCATGGTCAAAAAATACAAAGTCTACACACTCCACTTATTCAGGTCTTAGTGAAGCTTTAGGAGCTGTGATGGTGGTAGTATCGACCCTCAACCCAACTTTGGAGGGAAAAAAAAGTAGCAGTAAAGAATAATAGGAGCAATAAAACCACTGAGGTCTGACATTCTTGGAAGTCGTCTAGTTGGTGATCGGAAGATCCTTGACCAAACCGAGATCTTAACTTGGAGGACACACGACCCAACGTTGAGCTTTCTCTCATTCTGGAAGTATCAGAAGATAATATGTAGACAAGGTAAAGAAGATGGCGACCAAGAAAAAGACGGACGGATGCAAACCCGAGAGCTGAGGACAATGAGAGAAGGCAGAACACCACGGTGGAACTATAGGCATGTAATGATCCCAGGCAGAGGCCCCACCATCTAGCCCAATGGTTTAAGATATAACAGGTCTTACCCCATTTTCAAGACGCTTCTCTCCAGTCAGTCCGTTCCTCTGATTTGGAGCCTGACGAGCGGCTAAAAAAGAGAAGAAATAAAAACAGAGGAGTTATGAAAAAGAGAAAAAAGTTTTTTTTTTGTTTTTTTTTTTTAAAGCAACATGTGAAAGTAAAGAATTATAAATAAGCTATAAGGTGGAATTGTAGAAAAAAAATAACATTTTCTTAACCATGTAAAGGAATATGACAAATGAATAAGAATAGAAATCCATAAGCGAATATTTTCTTCCACTGCCAGCGAGGGATCGCCTTCCCCCCAAGATCTATTGTTCTCATAGTTGTATAAGAATGTTAGTTTTTTATGGACATTTTCTTCCTTTTAACCAAAATAGGTCAAGTATATTTTTACAGCAGCTCTGGCTCCAGATCCCACATGAAGCCATAGAATTAGGGTCAATGTTAAAACTCTGGTTTTCTGACGGTGCCAGGTATAGGTCCCAGTCCAACAAAACGAATGACACCTGTCTTGTAGTAATCCGATGTGCCAGCGCTGAGAAATCAAGCTTTGAAGCCATATGCAAATTAGCCTGAAAGTGCACTGGCACGCCCCAATGCACTTGGAAATTAGTCTGGAAGTGCATAGGGGGTGTGTTGGTGCACTTTCAATCTAATTTGCATATGTCTTCTGAGCTTGATTTCTCAGTGCTGGCACATGCGATTACAAGACAGGTGTCATTTTTCTTGTCTTTCTACGCTCTATGCAGCCATACCACCAGTTTTACTAGAACAATCGACTAAGACAGGTTCCCTATTAAGAACAAATGTGTATTTTCCGAGGCAGAAACCTAGTGCTGATCCTTGGATAGTTTGCATTTCTGCAGACACTCAGCCCTGGAGATTAAAGCTCACTTTTGGGTAGTAAGTATTTCTGCACTGATTTATTCTGGCACCAAAAATCAGCACCGAAAATTGACAACTCACCAAAGCAGGAAATGAAACAGTGCGGAGGGTGTCGTCAATCCTCTATGCTGAATACATCGCGGATTGTACTTTTATACAATTCCAAGAATGAAATCTGAGCCCAATCCGCAGCTTTTGCTGCAAAAATATGCAACACTTGAACATAACCCAACGATGCAAAGGGTTAAATCTGCAGCAAATCCGCAAGTATCAGCATGTCGCGCTTGCAGATTTTGCCAAGGATCAGCATTAGTTTTGCAGCAAAATCCGAAGAGCATATGCTGTGAGCAAACGCACCGCCACATGCATACAGCCGCCGCGAGCTCCCGGCACACCGCTTGCACGTTATTGCCATTTAATGCAGTGGTTAAATTCCATTTCACATGTTTATTTGGAGTTTACGCAAGAAAGTGATTCAGCGGCCAAATCTAACAAGAAGCCAGTACAAAGATACTCTTCCTGCCGCAGCTCCATGTACATCACAAGTCCTAACGGTGGCACCGGTACATAGTGACCTGCAGGGCTCTGCTATACATCAAGTGTTAAAGTGTCATAATGATAAAAGTGTGCTGGCAGCCTGCCAGGAGAGCGGATATAACAAAGGCTTACATTCCTGCTCGGGGCCATGATGACGCGCGTGGCGCTACTACTTTTACTGACGGGGGAGACTTTCGTTTTCCAGGAAGCAACAACATAAATGCGCCATTCATCACAAAACCAGTCTATAAAATAACAAGCAGGGCACCAAGAGAAGAAGCGTGCCAGGAAGATGTATAATACATCCGTACGGTCACCGATGCGACTGATGTCCAGGAGGAGTGCGGTATTGCAGCTCATTCCCAATCAAGAGTCTTAGCTGCAATGCAGGACATGGCCATAGACAAAAGGTGGCGCTGTTTTTTGGGGGGGTTTTTTTTGGTCCAACTTGACCACAGGTGTGCACTTCCGATATTTGAGATCTTAGACAGGAGTTGTTGGTAGCGGTATACTGTGCACCATGGCGCCCCCTAGTACAGGTTTAATAGGAAGTTTTTCAGTGCTCCTTCATGATATATATTGCTTACCCTGTTCATTGCTTTCCGACGGGAAATCCTCATGACGTAGGAAGAACTTCACCTCCTCCTTTCGGGGACCCCATTTCTGCAAGTGCTCGAACATCAGGTGATCAAAAGGCAAAGGTCGTTCTTAAAAAAAAAAAAAAAAAAATTGCAATAGATATAATAATTGCAAAGATACAGAAATAAAATATTTTTTACCTTCAGAATCATTGCAAATTTCCTAACTGGACCACAAAAGTGGACGGTTTGCATAGATGCAAGTTTTTATATTATAAAGGATTAATTGTGAAAAGAAGGGACAGAGGCAGCCAATCATAGGAGTGAGGGCCCTGAGCACAACAGCTCCATAGACACATATGAGGCAGTGGAGTTCGGGTCAGGAAACCAGTGACCAGTCCATAATGGGCCCCAAAACGGGCCATGAATTGTGAATGTATGAAGCAGCCCAAAAATCCAGACATTAATTTCTGAAATGGAATCAGCCTGGCTAAACCGATGCTTAAAACAGTAGTTGTTGGAAAATAATCTGATTGTCTGGGGTAGTGCATCCCAGTGAGATGGTGCAGCATGAGAAAAGTTTTGGAGACCTCAGTACGAGGTTCTGATTATGGCAAATATTGGTCTTGGATCAATGGCAAAATGGAGAGCACTGGTAAGGTGGTATAGATGTTGAGCTGTAGGGCAGTGCAGCACTGGGTAGAGGGTGGAAGAGAGATGTGGAGATGTTGAGCAGTGCAGTACTGTGGAGAGGACGGGTAGGGTGGTAGAAAGATGAGGAGATGACTGGTAGAGTGGTAGAAAGATGAGGAGGAGATATCAAGTAGGGTGGTAGAAAGATGAGGAGATGTAGGGTGGTGCAGCACTGTGGGGAGGACTGGTACGGTGGTAGACAGATGATGAGCTGTGGGGCGGTGCAGCACTGTGGAGAGGACTGGTAGGGTGGTAGAAAGATGAGGAAGATATGTAGGGCGCTACAGTACTGTGCAGAGAACTGGTAGGGTGGTAGACAGATGAGGAGGAAATGTAGGGTGGTGCAGCACTGTGGGGAGGACTGGTAGGGTGGTAGATAGATGAGGAGCTGTGGGGCGGTGCAGCACTGTGGAGAGGACTGGTAGGGGGTAGAAAGATGAGGAAGATATGTAGGGCGCTACAGCACTGTGCAGAGAACTGGTAGGGTGGTAGACAGATGAGGAGGAAATGTAGGGTGGTGCAGCACTGTGGAGAAGATGGGTTGGGTGGTAGATGAGGAGGAGATTTAGTGCGGTGCAACACTGTGGAGAGGACAGGTAGGGTTGTACATAGATGAGGAGATGTAGGGCAGTGCAGCACGGTGGAGAGGACAGTTAGGGTGTAGAAAGATGAGGAGGAGATGTAGGGCAGTACAGCACTGTTGAGAGGACGGTTTGGGTGGTAGACAGATGAGGAGATGTAGGGCGGTGCAGCAGTGTGGAGAGGACGGGTAGGGTGGTAGACAGATGAAGAGATGTAGGGCGGTGCAGCACTGTAGAGAGGATGGGTAGGGTGGTAGACAGATGAAGAGATGTAGGGCGGTGCAGCACTGTAGAGAGGATGGGTAGGGTGGTAGACAGATGAGGAGCTATGGGGCGGTGCAGCAGTGTGGAGAGGACGGGTAGGGTGGTAGACAGATGAGGAGGAGATGTAGGGCAGTGCAGCAGCGTGGAGAGGACGGGTGGGGTCGTAGATGAGGAGGAGGAAATGTAGGGCGGTGCAGCATTGTGGAGAGGACAGGTAGGGTGGTAGACAGATGAGGAGATGTAGGGCGGTGCAGCACTGTGGAAAGGACGGGTTGGGTGGTAGACAGATGAGGAGATGTAGGGCCGTGCAGCAGCGTGGGGAGGACGAGTAGGGTCGTAGATGAGGAGGAGGAGATGTAGGGCGGTGCAGCATTGTGGAGAGGACGGGTAGGGTGGTAGATGAGGAGATGTAAGGCGGTGCAGCAGTGTGGAGAGGACAGGTAGGGTGGTAGAAGAGGAGGAGATGTAGGGCGGTGCAGCACTGTGGAAAGGACGGGTAGGGTAGTAGATGAGGAGGAGATGTAAGGCGGTGCAGCAGTGTGGAGAGGACGGGTAGGGTGGTAGAAGAGGAGGAGATGTAGGGCGGTGCAGCACTGTGGAAAGGACAGGTAGGGTGGTAGATGAGGAGGACATGTAAGGCAGTGCAGCAGTGTGGAGAGGACGGGTAGGGTGGTAGATGAGGAGATGTAGGGCGGTGCAGCACTGTGGAAAGGACAGGTAGGGTGGTAGATAAGGAGAAGATGTAAGGCGGTGCAGCAGTGTGGAGAGGACGGGTAGGGTGGTAGGTGAGGAGATGTAGGGCAGTGCAGCACTGTGGAGAGAACGGGTAGGATGGTAGGTGAGGAGATGTAGGGCGGTGCAGCACTGTGGAAAGGACGGGTAGGGTGGTAGAAGAGGAGGAGATGTAGGGCAGTGCAGCACTGTGGAGAGAACGGGTAGGGTGGTAGATGAGGAGGAGATGTAGGGCGGTGCAGCACTGTGGAAAGGACGGGTAGGGTGGTAGATGAGGAGGAGATGTAGGGCGGTGCAGCACTGTGGAGAGAACGGGTAGGGTGGTAGATGAGGAGGAGATGTAGGGCGGTGCAGCACTGTGGAAAGGACGGGTAGGGTGGTAGATGAGGAGGAGATGTAGGGCGGTGCAGCACTGTGGAGAGCTTTGTGGCTGAGGGTGACATGTCTATATTGTATTCTACAGTAGAAGAGCCACCAGTGTGGTGATGGGCACAGGGTAGTCGTGGGGTAATACTTAGACTCAGCGGTGAGCCTGGTTCATGTTTTCTTCTACCTTAGTTTCCTTGTAAAGCCATGATGGGAAACGTCAAGCAGGTTTTATTTTCAGTTGCTGCACAGAATATAGGAGACATTGCAGGACGAATAATCAAACAATTCTTCCCCATTTTGCTGGTACAAAGTGGTATAAGTCGGAGGAGGAACACTGGAAACAGGGACGTCTCTTCCGGTAAGTTTACAGCATTAATGAAATGTAAAAACCCAAGTCCTGTATAAACTCCGTGTCTTTGGTGACCTTGACTGTCTCCGCTTATCACAAACATTAACAGCTGTCTGGCCGCGATGAGCTGCAGAGCCTCGAACCATATTTATTATGTTCAAAAACCATTACCAGAATGAGTCATCAGGACGGTGAAGAGGGGGAAGAAAAATCCTCAAAAATACATGAGTCAACCCGGCTGCGTTTCTGATTTTGTAAAGGTTCTGTCAGGAAGCGGCTCGAGCGCTCTGAAGAGATGGGCGCGCTAATGCATTTCAGCAGCAAACATCTGGAAGCCGAAGCCCCCAGCGCTGACCGACTCTAAAAAACATTAAATGCCTCCAGAGGAGGGGGAGACGAGGGGCCGCACGGTGCCCAGCCCATCCGATCCTGTTAGATAAAGTGTCCCTTATTATGGGCGGCAGAGCGGGAATTATTAGACTGATTCATCCAAATTGTTATTTGGAACAGAAAAATTATTCAGCGATAATTAATGGGGCAAACAGCAGCCGAGGCCAAGTATAGAGGCTGCGATGTATAAACACAGGGATTACAGTCAGTGTCAGGATTCACCTCCATTATCCATAGTCATCCACGTACACACTGCATCCACAATACTGACGGTTTCCTGCTCGATCCCTAGGTGGATCAATGTCTGCATGCAAGATCTCACACCACACAGACAATATCCGGGTGCAGCGCCCCCTATGCACCTGCCGGTTTTACTATCCGGGTGCAGCGCCCCCTATGCACCTGCCGGTAACACTATCCGGGTGCAGCGCCCCCTATGCACCTGCCGGTAACACTATCCGGGTGCAGCGCCCCCTATGCACCTGCCGGTAACACTATCCGGGTGCAGCGCCCCCTATGCACCTGCCGGTAACACTATACGGGTGCAGCGCCCCCTATGCACCTGCCGGTAACAATATCCGGGTGCAGCGCCCCCTATGCACCTGCCGGTAACAATATCCGGGTGCAGCGCCCCCTATGCACCTGCCGGTAACAATATCCGGGTGCAGCGCCCCCTATGCACCTGCCGGTAACAATATCCGGGTGCAGCGCCCCCTATGCACCTGCCGGTAACAATATCTGGGTGCAGAGCCCCATATGCACCCGTGCTGTAGTACCTCATAACAGCCCACCGGTACCATACATCGCGGAAGTACCCCCACGACCAATCTGTTGCAGGATCTGACATGCCTTACTAATGCAGAGTCTGGCTGCGGAATATCACAACTATTTGGGGTATATGACATGTGGCAGTGTGAACATGCCCCGACACTACTTAACTCCCTTAAACAGGTACACGGAGTGTCTGGCTGAAAAAAGGAATAATGTCTGTGGATTACATGTCGGGGCCTCCTCTTCACACCGTTACCAGTCACAGCAGTGTCCTCCCCACGTGTTTACCACGTAGCTGCCATATGTTCCCTTATCTGCATGCGGCCCCTGTGTGAGGCCGTGTACATGGGGCTACACAGGACAAGCATTTTCTCCACCACGACCGCGCACACATGCATGGGACTTACTGCAGATATTTTTACAAATCCATTTTCAGACATAAACCTTCTCCATGATAGACAGAAATCGAACAGCAGTGCCAATTCTGTACATCCACAGCAGCAGGTCAAGAGGCCAGGAGCACAGAGATCAGCGTGGGACCAGAAAGGGGGGGGGCCCGGGGCGCCAGAGACAAGGAATGACCCTTTTAAAATACTTTATATCAGTGGACAACCCCTTTAATTTTCCATCCAATATACAACCAATTTGATTAACTTTATGATGTTGAAGCTCCGTTTGATTACCATATCATAGGACGACCTACCGTTCCCCCGCCACACTTCTGCCAGGTGGCACGCTCCTTCTCCAGGCTCCTTGCAGAACTCCACCACATCCCGGCACGTTGTCTCAGGAGTTATTGGGACTTCAGTTAATATTTGTTCATTGTTACTAAGAAACACTGTTAATATAGTCTGAAAGAGAAAAAGACAAAGCGCCGGTTACACAGGTCTACGGGAGGGACAAGTGCATTTTCTAAAACATCAGTGAAAGATAAATGAAGACGCTGGAAAATGCTGATGCCTTGATGGTACCACAAGCGCAGGGACTGAAGGATGGGGCACGATAAGATGCCAGTGCTCTGCGCCGCCCCCCTCTGATCCTGCACTAGACATAGCAGTCTATCAGTTGACCCAGAGAGTTGCTTTGCCCTATACTTTATAAGGCTGGTGACCCATAAACAATAAAGGAAACTATTCCAGATTGTCTACAATTATTACAGAATTTTTCATAATTTGGGGTTTGAAAGTGAGTAACATCCTCGCCATTTACAAGGTAACATTATAAATAGGGAAGGGTAATGAAAAATGACATTGAAGACTCTGTAAGGGCACTAGAGAGCACACAGATTTGTGGCTGTTACTGCGACGTGTGAATAAACCCTAAGCAGGAAGGCGATTATGTATGCAGATGTAGACACTAAATAAGCAATGCTAATGTGCTGGTACACCCAGAGGAACATCCACCGCAGGTTCATTTTTCTGCTTATTTGACTGCGCACATGTAATTTGGACGCAGAAACTAGGTCACCGGAGAGGACGTCTCCTCGTGTGTCACCAGCCGGAACAAGAGCTCCTCTATTTACATGTATTTTACAGCACCGCGTAATAAGAATGGCGGTGGATACGGCAGTTCCACACTTTTATACATCTGTCTGACAACCCAGGACTGATCGGGTATTACAGATTCCCAACTAAAAGGAATCTTGCTTTTTTTTTAATCTACGTTTTTATTAAATTCCTTTGTTATCTACTTAGATTAGCTCCTGAAGTACAAGAAGAATAAAAGATAGTGTGTATGCTATAGAAGAAAAATCATATGTAGACTAAACTATTGGCACACACAACTAGCTGAGCAGCTGCATACAGCCTTACATCACTAAGCACAACGCCGAGTGTCGGACGGAGTGGTGTAAAGCCATCACCACTGGGCTCTGGAGGAAACGTGTTCTATGCAGTGACAGATCACACTTCTCAGATGGAGGAGCCTGGGTTTGGTGAATGCCAGGAGGACGTCACCCGCCTGACTGCATTGTGCTGCTGTACAGTTTGGTGGAGGAGGAATAATTGTCCAAAATGTCTTTTGCTGAAGAAGTAAGATTTTCCTTCCCTGGAACTAAAGGGCCAAGGCTGACCCCTAAAAAACAAGCCCAAAGTATTATCCTATGAGGTTGTTTTTCAGGGGTCGGCATTGGCCCTTTAGTTCCAGTGAAGGAAAATCTTATTTCTTCAGCAAAAGATGTTTTGGACAACTGTAGCTTCCAGTTTTGTGGGAACAGTTTGGGGAAGGTCATTATTTTCTCCATGACTGAGAGCAGTCCATAAACACATGTTTGGGGGAGTTTGATGTGGAAGAACATACCTCGACCTCAACCCCATCCATCACCTTTGGAATAAACTAGAACGTAGATTTCGAGCCCGATTTCTACTCCAACATCTCATTATCCAAATCCACTGATATTTCCAATCATGCCATTATCTACTTGCTCCAAAAATTAACAAATTAGGGCAATTATTTTAGCTTGTCTACAAGATATTTTGCTTTTTATCTCTAAATGGAAACTGACTATTTGGCTGAAATATTAGATATAGAATTTGGGTATTTTAGCAAAGTAGACTTATCCCTGAAGAAGCAGAAACAAACACCCATATGGACACTAGGAGACAGACTATGCAGAACAGAGCGGAACCTAATATGGTTAAAAAAAAAAATGACAGGGAAAAAAAAAAATCTATGCAATCTAAAAAGCAATGAGAATTTGGACCACTTCTTATTCACACAAAGCAAAAAAACGTTTGCTGGAAGCTCAGCTTATTTCTATGTGATGATATACGGAAGAGGAAACTAATATACCCAAATAGACAAATATATAGAAAAGTCGTCGTCAGACGAGCCGATCACATGATTATTTCTAGATTTATCCGACCAGTTATATCTACTTGTCTGCCACCCAGCTTTCCCAGAGCTCTGGGAACATGGGTACGATTCTTGTAACGTGATGGTAGAGTAAATTTGTTTGACAAACTCAGCTCTGCTACATCTGCAAAAAGACGACTTCTACCTTTTTTGGGATCTTCTTCGTAGATTTGGCTCCAGCCTTATCCCGTGACTTGTCCTTGGCTTTAGTTATGAGGCTCTGCAGGATCATGGTGAACAGATTCTTCATGTGAATTTGGGCAGAAAAAAGGGGTTACATTTAGGGATAAAGCGGTGGAGTCCCGGATGTCAGTGGTAAGAACCCGTGCAGGCGAGAGCTGTGCTGCTGGTACTTGGAGGACGGAGCGGCTATGAACGCTGATAAGGAGCAGCGAGGACACAAAGCAGCCGCGGACGTGACAGCTCCACGATACGGCGGATAAAGCTTCGCCTAATTAGGCAACGAGCACTGGGAGAGATCTGTACACCGTGCACCCTGGGACGACGAGAACACGGGGGCAAAAAGTCATAACAAGAACTGGAAGTGCGCGTCTCCCTGTATGTAGACAAGGAATATATGACGGACCCTCAATTTAAAGGGCCAATGCGTAAATATTAGTGCAGGAAAGTTGGAATTTCAATAGACGGTCCAAAAAAATAAATTCTTCATATCAAATTGTCATATGCTTACTGTATAATAAAACTAAAATTTGTCACAGGAAAATCAGTAGGTGATATATATATTTTTTTTAATGAAAACCTGTCTCATCATAAATATGTATTTTTTAACCTGGTGTAAATGCCGCTGTTCTCCTGAATCCGGCGATGTTTTTCTTTTGTTCCTGCTCCTCTCCGTTCCCAAGATATGGCCTCCTCTTCCCTGTATACGAAGCTAGTCTTTATAGCCAAGTGGGCGTGGTCCTAAACAAATTCTACCCTAAAACTATGCCCAGTTGTAAAAAAAAATAAAAAATAAAAAAATACATATCTCTGGCAAGTGTCAGGTGCTCTTTGAAGACGATCTGATATCGGAAACTAGATACATTACTAAACCTGATGAAAAGGATGTACTTACTTTGAACATCCATGCTAAAATGGCTTTTTCTCTGCCATGAGTAGAACCCCAAAGCTTTTAGTGTGTCAAGATTACACAGCCATTCTGATGTGTTTTTTTTCAAAGGAAGCACACCAGCCTCATGAGGTCCAAGGGATCTGTTTATTATGGTGTGCGGTTTGTCTTGTGAATTTTGGTGACAAATCCACTTCAATAATACAATGTAAGAAGACTACAATTCCAGTATAAGACTGCAGATGTGCGGTGTTCCCTGAGAGACCCCAGAGTGAGTCCCCTTCTGCATCGGATACCATTACTGCACAGGACAATAATGTGATGAGACAGCGGCAGGAAGGAAGAGGGGAGGAGCGGGGCTTTGCCCTAACAAAACATTCAGGCTTTGTGTGTAGGATCTATACAATCATATCCTGCTTAACCGGAGAGACGTGGGTCTTAAAAGGGCCACTGTTTGCTGTAATGATAACCGGTCATTGGAAAAGTAAATTGCATTCACTTTTTGGATATGTCAAAAAGTTTACAAAAAAATTGCTCACGCAGATGCTGCAGAGAGCACCTGACCAAAGCAGATACCTCGCCACTGTCAGCTTCTATTGTGGCCTGCTATAGCAGAACCATGGCAGTACATGACACCCTTTTAAATGGATTGGTGACCATGGAATTTATGGATGAGTAGCACATGTGTAGTTCCCCTGATGATCTATTGTTTGCAGCAGCAGTGTCCCATTCTGGATTATAAGGGGGTTTCCAAGCCAATCTAGACAGTGAGACGACTGCGTAATAGATGCTAATCACTGATATGTCCATAAGGGCCTTTACTCATTGGTCATGGCACTTAAAATGGTATCGTTAGGTGGCATCGCTTGTCCAGCTCTGCCCAATTAAGTGCCAGTTTTCAATGAAGTCCTATCCATAAATAAGGCAGATGAGGGCGACCAGGGCTGCAGAGCCTCCCTGAATGAATTAGAAGAAGAAAGCTGATGACTGGCGGGATATCTGTGGACCTTAACCAGAGGTATAGAGGACGCGAGGCAGGAGCTGCATCCAGACCCTGGCGTCGGAGGGAGCCTTTAGTTAAAGGGGTATTCCCATCTCAATATGTAGTAGGTATTATAACAACAACAACCTCCAATTAGAATTGTAGTATAGTTCTTCTGATTCTCTATGTCACTTACCTCATGTGCAGGGCATTGCAATAGCTTGGCATTCATGGTTACGACCATTCATATAGTGACAGTTAGACTATGTGCCCACGATGCAGAAATGCTTCGGATTTTTCCTGAGGGTTTCTGCATCTCCCTGGCAGAAAATAAAAAATGCGGATTGTGCATGTGTTTTTCCTGCCAGGGACATGCGGATGTGAAGCGTTCTTCACTTGCATTTCTGCATGTGGGTTGACAAGCGCTTTCCAAGAGATTTTAGCATCACTTGGAAAGTGCTTGACAACTTGGTCACACTATATAAATCCATGCAACCGGCATATATAGTGTGACCGAAAGAATGGTAAAAAATAAAAAAATAAATCTATACTTACCTTCTGATGGCCCCCGGAGTCCTTGTCTCAGCTTGCCGGCAGCTCGTGCTAGACTAAAGGACCTGCCGACGTTAGCGGTCGCATGACCCGTCACATGACTAAATTACGTCACCGGAGGTCCTTTTCAGACCACCGCGATCTGCCGGCAAGCAGAGACGCATCGCTAAGGACACCGGGGGCCATCAGAAGGTAAGTATAATGTATATTTTTTATTTTATTCTTTTTTTTTTTTTACAGGTTCTATGGTACCCGGGTCCGGAGGAGAGTCTCCAGTCCTCCACACCCGGGTACCATCTGCACATTGAAACGCATGGATTCTGCATGTACAGATGCAGGGATACGGATGACATGCATTGCAAGTCAAAGGCGGCGAAAACGCCGAGCTTCCGCAAAATAATTGGTAGTGCTGCGTTTTTTTCCGCAATGATAACCCGCAGCGGAAATTTAAGCAGCACGTGCACAGCACATGCGGATTATCATTGGGGAACATGGCAGGCCTTCTAACAAGCGTTTAAGCGTTTCTGCAGCGGAATTGCCACTGCGGAAACGCTTAAAAAACGCATTGTGGGCACACAGCCCAAGCAGACGTAACCATGAATATCTAAGCTACTGCAATGCCCTGCACATGGGGCAAGTGACCTAGAAATGTAGTATAGTTCTTACTCTCCATGTTGCTTACCCCATGTGCAGGGCATTGCAGTAGCTTAGGTATCCATGGTTGCAACCACTCATATAGTGACAGTTAACGGTTAGTAGTCGCAACCATGGAGAGCAAAGCTACTGCAATGCCTTGCACATGGGGTAAGCAACATAGAAATATAGTATAGTTCTTCTTATTTTCTATGTCACTTACCCCATGTGCAGGGCATTGCAAGTAGCTTAGGTATCCAAGGTTACGACTACTAACAGTCACTATATGAATGGTCGTAACCATGGATACCAAGCTACTGCAATGCCCTGCACATGAGGTAAGTGACAGAGAACCACAAGAAGTATAGTACATTTCCAATTGGAGGTATTTTGGAATACTTTTATTATTATTACACCTACTGCATGTTGGGGTAGGATGTTGGAGATGGGAATACCCCTTTTAAAGTTGCACTTCTGGACAAAATGTATTCTAAAGAAATGAATGGGGTTATGTTATATTCTGTTTCCTTCCTCCCGGATCTGGTGGCAAATTCATAGATGCCTTAGAACAAGAGACCTCCCGTTACCAGAGAACGTGTTATGACAGCAGAGACATACGCCATCATCTCTGCACAGACAAAACAACTGTAAAGAGTGTTTAGGAGATGTATCTGAGCCGCCGTGATCCCTGAATCATCCTGTGGAATGCCCCGGACCCCGGCTCCTCACAACATGTTTTCATGTTGGTGTTGAAAAGTCAACGACTGGGATGTAAAACTTTTCCAACTAGTCACATAATGACGCACCGGTGTAAACCATCGAGGCATGAAAGCCCGAGTCAGGAGGACAGGAGCCCGCGGGGTGCAGGAAGGGCCAGCTACACAGTGCCTGCAGGGGGCGCTCTAATATGCAAGAGGATCACCACTCTTACATGGATATCATCTGTGAACGGGCGCCCCGATTATAAAAACAGAATAAGATTGGGACCAATCTAATAGAGACATCTCGATTTATAAGCGGACGCGGCAACGAGACCTGAATGGCGGCTTATATAACTGAACGCTGCAGCTCGTCATAATCAGACACAAGAGGACGGTTTGTTAAGCAATACCTTGTGAAAAATAATTAAGGTAATAGGCAATGATCGATCGTTTTCCCTCCAGTCGCTCACATAGGAGAGGAGAACACAACGAGCTGCAAAGTTTAGGTAAGGTGACGACAACGTCTAGGGCTGTGTTCACACATGGCGATTATGATGTGGGTTTCTGCTGCGCTGCTTTTTGACAAGATGGGTCTTTTTCCTTTTTTTTTACAGGGCCCGGCGGCCCAATGGTGCATTATATGGCCTACACAATTATAATAATGGGCCCAATGTAATGCTTTACTTCTCCTGTGGAGGCGCTGAAGGGAAACTGAATACTGCAAGAATCCAACCCTTCTATGTAACTAAAATCTCCACCTGCTATACGCTCCTTACTGAGAATATTTATATAAAAGCCATGCTCCTGTCTAAAAGGGATTTAAAAAGGTTTTCCCAACTCCAAGATCCTATTACAATATGCAGTAGGTGTAATAATAATATAATAATAATATTAGTAAATACCACCAATTAGAAATGTAGCATAGTTTTTCTGATTAGCTATGTCGCTTAACCCATGTGCAGGGCATTGTAGTAGCTTAGGTATCCATGGTTACGACCACTCATAGTTGTTAGTAGTTGTAACCATGGATATCTAAAGCTACTGCAATGCACATGAGGGAAGCGACATAGCTAATCAGAAGAACTATGCTACATTTCTAATAACTGGTATTTGCTAATATTTTTATTACACCTACTAAATATTGGGAAGACTCTTTCTTCCTAAGTTTTGTCTTCTACTCCATGCAAGTAATTCATGGAAGCAAAGACAAAGAGTACTGAAGATCTCAGCAATATAGGACCTTCGGGTAAGTAAGTACGTTGGTACAATAGTTGGGAGAAAATTCCTAAAACTGCAGTTAGATGACCAAATTATAAAAAGATTTAGCCTTAAAGGGACAGAATTTTACTAATAAAACTAATGGTATGGCTGTATAGGTCATAGTATGACAATAAATATGCCACCTGTCTTGTAGCGATCCGATGTGCCAGCGCTGAGATATCAAGCTTAAGAGCCACATGCAAATTAGCCTGGAAGTGCTCTTCTTCTCCGGGTGCACTGACACGCCCCCAATGCACTTCCAGGAAAATTTGTATGTAGCTTCAAAGCTCAATTTCTCAGCGCTGGCACATCGGATTCCTACAAGAAAGGCATCATATTTTAAGTTGTTCTACTAGCTATACAGCTATACTACTAGTGTCAGCAATAAAGTTATCCCGATAGATTCCCTCTAAGAAAAGCAAAGCTTTGGGGTCCTCAGCAGTGAAGCACTATCTACCCCTTTTGCGCATTGTGGTAAATATAGCTTAGAAGAAGACAACTAGATGGCTTAAAGAAAGATTAAAAAAAGGCAAAAGATTAAAAATGAATGATTCCTACAGAAAAAAAGGACCATTTTCTGTTCTTGGAACGGGAATAATTGTCTCTGCTAAAATGGTCTCGTCAAAAAAAAAAAATCCATTAATTTTAGATCATACAAGATATAAATAAAGCCCTCGGATGACAATTTCAATAGTAACTGGAGCTATTTCACGAGTCGCCAAGAAACCCAAATCTCAGCTATTTTCAATAAACAATTTTTAACAAAGTTTTTTTTTTCCTTTAGAAAAAGCAGCAGAGATTTTAAAGTAATAAGTGCACTAAAATGTATAAAAATATATCTAAAAAAACCAAAAAAAACTAAGAAAATAGCAAGTGTGCACCGTAGCACGTACATGAACCCGGCCTAGCAGTGCTAATGCCATCTCGGCAGCTAAAGAGCATTATAACGGGAAATTATTATTAGCGCCTTTAGCTCTACGTGTGATGCTAATTCAATTGGCGCTGTGTACACTGGGGGCTTCATCCGGCTCCATTTAATTTTTGGAGCTGCATACAGTAGGATACATGGCGCATACGTTTTGTCAAACACAAACCCCTTTAAGAAACGCTCCTTTTGTGGCATTCTTAGGTTGTGTTCACATTGAGTCTTTTTGCTGAGTTTTTTGAATGGAAACTAAGCAGAAAGTCTGAGGAGTTTAGTGGGGCGTTTTTCGGAGGAGGATTCGGAGACTTTACACTCAGTTTTTGCTATATACATATTAGGCTATGTTCACACCCAGCATTTTGGTGTCTTTTTTTTTTTTTTACGCAAATTAAAAGTTTTACAGCAACTCTCAGAAATCTCATGCCCACATTTGATTCCTTCCCCCCTTGACTGAATTTGAGAGCTGCTGTTTTAGAAATCTGTAGCAATTCTTTCAGCATTTTTGCAGTATTTTTTTTTTTATTTCCCCCATAGAAAGCAATGAGAAAGTGCAAAAAAACGCTGCAAAAACGCAACAAACGTTTTTTTGGTTTTGGTGAATAACACTAACTATATTAAACACGGTCTGTAGACAAAGCAGACATAATCCCCACCAAAAAAAAGTAATAAAAAAAAGCACAAAGAGGGCAAAATGAGTATTTTTTTTACTTGGCGACTTTACAGAAAAGCAAAATTCGCTGCGTGTGAACATAGCCTAAGAGAAGTTTTTCTTTTTATAGCATATCCTACCAGTACACCGTCACATAGCAGATAATAATAATATAATAATAATCTTTATTTTTATATAGCGCTAACATTCTGCAGCGCTTTACATACATGTAACGATACACTGTCCCCATCAGGGCTCAAAATCTAGATTCCCTATCAGTATGTCTTAGGAGTGTGGGAGGAAACTGGAGAACCCGGAGGAAACCCACGGGGAGAACATACAAACCCAGGATTTGAACCCGGGACCCCAGCGCTGCAGGGCTGCAGTGCTAACCACTGCGCCACCGTGCCGCAGATGGGAATACCCATCAATGTACCTTAGTAATATAAAGTGTTGTACACAGGGATAGAAGAGCTGATGTTTGTCTCTCAGCAGTTATTTTCCTTCCATTTTTTACATGCCCGGGTCCCCAATCGGTGGCTCGACGGCCCCTGTGAATGACTCGCGATTTTCTGTTCAGCCAAGTGCCGCTCTCAACCATATCAGTGTCCACAGAGGGCAATATTACTGCCCGATACAGAGGGAACTGAGGGCACAACTGCTTCATAAGGGGCGCCCCGGGGAACTATTACTTCATAAAAGGGCATACAGATGACTACCACCCGATATGGGGCAACGAGGGCACCGCCACCCCGATATGGGGCAACGAGGGCACTAGAGCATAAGGGGGCAACGAGGGCACTAGAGCATAAGGGGGCACTATTACTTGATAAGGGGCACCAAGGACATAACTAAATGATAAGAGGGCACATAGATCATTACAACTGGATAAGGGGGCACCGGGGCCCCTTCTACTTGATAAGGGGGCTCGCAGATCATTACTACTTGACCAGGGGGCACCATTTATCAGAACTAAATGCGTCTCTCAATGTAAGAAAAGTGGGGGAACCCCGCCCTAGGGCAATGGTCAGCAACCGGCGTCTTTCTAGTAGTTAAACTACAACTCTCAAGATCCCCTCCAACAGTTCTACTAACCCACAGGATGGAACGAATGTCCTGATCCGGAGCCGCGCTCTTCACAGACCACGGCACAAATCCATCCCCAGCTTCCCCAGTATCCGGCACGGCGGCCGATCATCCATCACCTCGTTACCTCTCCCATAACGCTGCACAGCAGTCACCGCCTGACGAGGACCTATATACACTTTATAGTCACTTGTGCGGCGCCGTCGTCACATTTATATTTGGAGTCAGACACAATATTCCGGCTTGTTATGACACAGTCAGCGCTGGCTCATGGATGACGCGGCTGTGTGCACTCCACGGAGGATGTCAGCCGCTGACTAAAGGAAGCAATATGCAAATGGGGGACAGCGCAGGGCACATTAGGGCGAGCACGTGAAGAATGATTACACATTGCTGCTTCTTCTCTGGGTAATGGAAGGTGCCAGGCAGAGGACATGCCACAAATGTCTGACCAATGTAGTCATGCTGCTGCAACTGGCCGATGCCAGGAACGAAGGATATGGCAATGTGATTCATGCATCAACCGCCACCGGAAAATGCGGCCATATTTTCGGGCACCAGCAGATACTGTACAATACTATTAATTTGGGTCAGCCTGGGAATTGTGGACATAATGCAGTTGAAAAAAATTAATCTGCGATACATTAGTGAGAACCTTCCTTTGAGAAAATCGTCAATTGACACTTAAAGGGGGTCTCTGCTTTAAAATAACTAATTTCTAAATACCCTATTAAAGAGAGTGGGATCCCCCACCTGCCCCCATACCCATCACCTATAGCATCTTTAGATCTGGGGGACTGGACACATTCCTGCGTTATAATCTCAGCCCACTGTGTGTAATCCTTCGTGTGACCTGCGGAGGTGCTGCAGGGAAACTAAACATTTGCTGGCAGGTTCCACCACCGATCACAGCTGATCACTGGGGTATTCGGCAGCAGGACGCCGCGTGACCAGCAGAAAGTGGTGGCATATCGCTACATGATTGGCAGAGGTCCTAAGATCACGAGAATAAAGGGGACCACCACACCGGCACAATGCTGCGTCTCCTTTTAATTAAACCCTTCATAGCGGCGCTCCTGGCAGAGCGGTCCCGGAATCAGCGGGGGTCCCATAATACAGCCCCACTAATTGTTATAGGATAGTGATATCACCAGGTTATAAGACGGGAATACCTCTTTAAATAATACGCCTGGCATGCAGGTAAGTAAAAGAGGAAGAGCGGCGTCTATGTTACAGCTACTTCCTTGTGTGAGAAAACAAATATGAGATTATATCTTATGTAAATTCATAAAAGGAAGAGATGGCGATCACACGAGGTTTATTCCGGTTATACAGAAGCCGGCGCGCCTCGTTACAGGACGGTCTCTATATAGCAGCATGGAGCGGAGATCTCAGATACATATTAGGTTCTATAGGTTACAAAAAGATTGTGGCTTCTTCCAAAAACAACGCCACTCCTGATCATAGGTTGTGCCTGGTACTGCAGCGAAGGTGTATTGAAGGGAATGAGGCTGGGCTGCATTACCAAAAACAACCTTAGAAACTGGTGGGGACTCAGGAGCAATATTTTTTGGGAAAAAAAAAACTGTTGTGGTTTATTCTAATTCTGGATTCACACTAGATAACTTTTTTTTTTTAGGATCATCAATATCAGTCCGGTGGGGGCCCGACACCACCACCGACAAGCTGTTTTCAGTTAAGGTGGTGGTTGGATTTAAACGGTTAACTGGTGCACACAGTGTCGTTCACTATGCAGTGGCCGTTCCTGGGTACTGCAGCTTGTCTCCCATTCACTTCAATAGGAGCTGAGCTGCAGTACCTTAAAACGGCCACTACACAGAGTACGAAGCTGTGCTGTTAGTCTCCATTCACACCGCAGCTTGGAAACCCTCTTAGGTCAGGTTTGCACATGGGAAATTCACACTCAAAGACATCAGACTGCGATGTATGGACCGGCCGTGGGTCCCCTGACCCATAATCAACAGCCTCATATTTATCTATAAGGCTGCTGAGCGAGCTGGAGTTAGGAATAGCAGCTGCGCCGTGCACAGAGCTGCGCCGATCAGCGATGGTATCAGACCTTCACCGATCTCACACTGATCATCTATCCTAAGGGCAGGTAGAGTAAGCCTGGAAGATCCTAAGCTTATCTTTTTTTCCCTAATGTGTAGCGGGTCTGGGGGGAGAGTTTACATAGAAGTAAGAAAAATTCTAATACCCAAATTTAATAAAAAGTAACATGATATCCTGACTGCAGCACTCCCTCAGTAACATTACAGCTGCACAGAGCAATGCTCTCATACAGACACGTCCTTGGTTATCCGGCGCAGTGGTGGGAGCGCTGTTTTGTGCTGGTCAAGGTTGCTATGTCCACCCCCATGGATTCCAGAGAAATCCTGATAATCTGTTCAACCTCCATTACCATCTATGACTCACAGAAGACTGCAGAATCCAACATATTACGGGTGTTAAAGGGGGGTTCTCAAATTTGAATGTAATGCGATCACTGGGATCCCTGCCGATCCTCAAAACAGGGGCACTGAAAAGCCTCAGAGGTCAATCATGCACACTGCAGCAGCTCCATCGCTGGAAATTGTCAAACTGGTCTTCACCACTCCCATAAGAGTGAATGGAGCGGCAGCTCGCATGATCGACCTCAACTCCATTCACACCCCTTCAGAGCCCCGGTTCTAAGGATTGATTGTGATCCCAGTGGTAGAACCCCCAGCGATCAGGACGTTTTTCCCTATCCTCATTGTTAGGAAATTAGCCCTGTAATTTAGTAATGCAGCTTTCTCCCGTAGCACTGGCACAATGCAAAATTACAACATTCTTCTGATTTATCCAAAATCGACCCACTGACCGCGCTGCTGTCGGCCCCCCACGGAGAAGCACCAGGACTGACCAGGCTGAAAAGGGGAATGATGAACGGGTGAACGATTTACTGGACGTCACTTCAGCCTCGAGCTATAAGGAAAGAGGACGTCACACCAGATTCACACATCAGTATTTCGTGATCCGGTCATTCTCCGGACGCGGATCAGCATAGGCCTGAGACTGTCAAGTTGGGGTTAAGAGACCCACAGCCAGGATATGCTCTGACCGGGAAACACCGATGTGTGAACCCGACCATATAGCGTATAATGGCAGAGTTAATTATACTGTAGTGAATACAGGGAGGATATAAATTCTGTGCCTTCAGTATAACTCTCCCTTCAATAGTAAAGGAGAAAGTCCATCAGGTGCACAGATCACACGGTCTTTGTGTAGCAATGGAGATAAACCAAAAAGACATCCAGCTCCTACCATCCAATACAAGACATAATTGCAGACATGTGACGCGTTTCAGATCAGTTGTGATCCTTCTCCATATGAAGCTATGAAGGATCACAACTGATCAGAAACGCGTCGCATACCTGCATTTGTCTTATTTTATTTCCATGGAATAACAAATAAAGCCACTCTTATTTTATCATATAATGTACTGGAAAACAAAGAAAAAAAATAGTGGTGAAATGTAAAAAAAAAAAAAAACTGAATTCCGCCAGGTTTTGCTTTTTTTATTTTGTTTGTACAGCGCTCATTTTAAAGGTACAAATGACTGGGTAACAAGTTTCTCCACGTCAGTACGATTATGGCGACACTAAAACTTGTTTAGTTTTGTTATTTTAAATTTTAGAGACAAAAAATAAAAAATTGAGTGTGTGTTGCAATTTTTCCATTGACGTATTTGTATGAGGTCCCGTTTTTTCTGCCGTCTGAGCTGACTGATTGGCTGCAGCGCTGTTGTCATGCTTTAAACAATAATAAACGCCGGGAGCAGCAGCATAGACTCAGAATTGGACCCGGGGAGGGCACTTAAAGCACAGTTTGTTCTTTAAAAAACAAAATGCGCTAGTTTTGGAAAAAAAAAAACTTTCAGTGCCACCGTCAATAATTGACAGCGGCGTTTCAGGGGGTTAATAAATCAGTGATCAGATCACAGCTGTCAGAGGCAGATGTGACGGCTCGAGCCCACTCCACACACCCCGACTCGCTCCATGACGGACTTATCCGTAAATGGGATTAAAGGGGTAATCAGAACAAAAATATATTTATCTTCCTGAAACAGCGCCACACTTGTTCACAGGTTGTGGGCGGTATGGCAGCTCAAACTAATAGGGCTGAGCCAGAATAGCAGGAAAACACCTGTATAGGAGAAAGGAAGCAGCCATGTTTTCAATGCCAGTATAACCCCCTTTAAGGGAATGAGATATATATATATGTAATAAAGGCATCCATGACGATTATACAGCACCAATCCGTGCATCTATACACACATATGTACAGAAATAAGATGTCACTTGCAGAAAAGCCAGGCTGGAGACTTTGCAGCACTTAGTTACCATAGAAACAGGAAAAGCTAAAAAGAAAATGCCAAAATTTGTCTTCAGCTCTCCTTGAAGTCACACGCAGCACTACAACCCCCACTGTGCTCATACAAGGGATACAAATTCGGCTTTAATTAGAATTTTTTTTTTTTGCCCAAGCGTTGAAAACGCCACTTGAAGGACCCCGTGGATCGCCCACAAGTGACATCTCCTGTCGATAGTTTCCATAGCGATTCCACAGTGGAAAATACTCACTAAATAGTGCAGGTTTTGGTGGGTGGGGGTACTTGCGGATTTCCCTGCGGAAAATCATGTGTATGTTCCTGTCCAAAATCTATATTAAAAAAAGAAAAGCTTTTTGGAGAGTTGTTTTTTTTTTGCTGTTTCTTTTACTTTTTTTTTCTGCTTCTATTGTCAAATTTGGAGCAATTTTTCATGCAGAAACTCCCAAAATTTCCATGTTGTTTCTTAAAAAAAAAAAAAAAAAAAGCACTGTGTGCACTGTAGGCTGTTTACCATTGAAATTACCGTAATAGGAAACGTATTACAACAGAATTTGCAGTTTTTCAAGTGGATTTCAGAGCAGAATCCACCTTAACCGGAAAAAAATATATATACTGCCACCTCTTCATAGAAAGCAGTAATAGGATAGGAGATAACTTCCCAATCACTGGGGGTCCGACTGTTGGGACCCCAACCGATCCCGAGAAACAGGACTCTAAAGTTGTGACCTGTGAGGAAATGTGGCATTAAAGGGGTTGTCCATGTTTGTGATGAAAGTCTAAGTGCTCACCCTGCACGCTGAAAAAGATTCTCCGGTAATGGCGGTCGGTCATGTGACCATAAGTATGTTATTTGCATACTTCTGTCCACATATCCACTAGACTTGTGAGGCTTCGCTCAATGCCAGCAAATTGATCCAAGTCTAGTCGGCACATGATCGCTTGTATACAAAACGCCTACTTGCAGTCACAAGACCCCCCGCTCTCGCTGCCGGCACCACAGGATCCTAACAGCGTATAGTGCGCGCTGTGAGAACTCAGAAGTCACAGACTTTCATCACAAACCAGGACAACCCCTTAAGAGTTCAACTTTTCTACAGCGCCTCCAGAGGAGAAATGAAGCATTACACAATGCCTATTGAACTCAATGAGCTGTCTCTGTAATGAGGGACAGGACAGGTTCTCCTGAGGAAGAGACGTTCTTTATAACCAGGAAAAATACCAGACAACAGTACTGACGATGGGGGGGGGCGCATTACAAAAATAGAGGAAAAAAATAGGAAATAAGTAGAATAAAAATATACGATAATTCGCAACAAAAGGCTCAACAGACCAGTTAAAGAAAAACAACGAAAAAAAAAAAAAAAAAAAAAGGCTCCAAATCCTCTGTCCATTCATCATAACCTGATATACATATATATGCAGCACCTGTAAATATATTAGTCAGCAGATGACGGAAAAGGACAGAAAAGAAGAAAACATTATCCGTGGATTGTTGTACGTCCTCCGTGAGCACAAAAGGTGTAATTGTGTCAATAATCGCAGCCTTTATGTGGATGTAAAACCATCCGAGTGCAATTCTCCTAGTGACTAAACACCCAGACATTTCACTGGCATCACCCTCCCAAGAAGTCAGCGGGTTACGTGTTATGGGTGGAATGTCAGCACGTTTTATTAGGGCTTGTGCTAGACACGAATCCGGGGAGGTTACTACCAGTACAGAACATGTGTGCCACAACCTCGGCATCTGCAGAGATCACCAAATCCTAAACGATGAGGGGCTGTCCATTAAAATAAATAAATATATATATATATATCCTTGATATTCTCCATTTCCCCTGCACATTACATAAACGCTGCAGCCGATCAGTGAGCAATGCATGGCTAGTGCAACCAGTGATTGGCTGCAGCGGTCACTTGGTCCATGAAACAGATACCGTATGCACAACAGAGGGCAATAACTGGAAGTAGCGGTCAAATTGGTCAGCACAGCGGCCACTGGATTAAACGCAGTGGTCACACGATGTCCCCGACAGTAGAAAAAAAAAAAGCTCTGAGAACTTGATAGATAAGACAACAAGACAATCCCTTTAATGTCTGACCTCCGAGGAGAAGACCCTGCGATCTCTGGGTTTCCTACAAAAAAAAAAAAAACGGACATTTACATGACACGAACCACGTGAAGAAGTGGCTGCACCTAAATAAATGCCTGTGCAAATGTCATAAAAGGTCTATGGCGGGAAAATCCTAAACCTATAGGGCCACCAATAGACAAATAAGTGCCATTAGACCCCTCCCTCAAAAAAAGAAAATCACTCATTTTTTGTAGTGCATTTTATATTTCACATTATATTTTAGTTATTCAGGTGCAGAAAAGAGAAAAAAATAAGGGCTTGTTCACACTTAGAATTTTTTTCTTGCAGAAAAAAAAAAAGCGTTTTGCAGTAGTGGCAAAAGATTTCTAAAATCTCAATCGCACAGTGCGTTCTTTTCCTTGAGTTTTTGGAGCTGTGGTGTTTTTTGGCAATTTTTTTTAGAGCTTTTGCAAGTTTTGGACACGACTGGAGAAGATTGTGTATTATTTTACATTTTTACAGAGTTTATGAAATGCACAATATCCAAATCCTAAAGCCACAGGACTAGGAGACCGGCAGGCAGCAAAATGCTAAAATCCATTGATGGTTCCTGGTCCCCGGAGCCACAAAATGATCGGAGGAGATCTTCAGTCTGATCCGACGGCAGAAGTCCTTGTGGAGGATGACGGAGATCCCGTGGCTCTGGTGTCACTGGTGGGGACGTAGGAGCAGCGCTGGATCCCAGCCGGCCACGGGATTATCCCAAATTATAGGAAAAGTAGCTTTAGTAAGAAGAGGAACATGGGAAGGAGAGAAAACCCACAGATGTGGAGGATCACACCCCGAAATGTGGGGAGATAATATGAATGGACGCACATTGTGCGCTGTGCTCACACCACATCTGGGGCACTGTGGCAAGAGAGCAGCCACAAAAAAATCAGGTATGTGGCAAAAATACAGACTTGGCACACAGCGGGTGAACAGAATGATTGTGCATGTGCTAGAAATCGCATCAAAAGATGCGGCCAGAGTGCAGCCCTTACTTGCTCCCTCCATAACAAAAAAAAAATAAAAAGGACGCAGTGGCAAGAGCGTAATCCCCCCCCCCCCCAAAAAAAGGACGCCGTGGCAAGAGCGTAATCCCCCCCCCCCCCAAAAAAAAGGACGCCGTGGCAAGAGCGTAATCCCCCCCCCCCAAAAAAAAGGACGCCGTGGCAAGAGCGTAATCCCCCCCCCCCCAAAAAAAAGGACGCCGTGGCAAGAGCGTAATCCCCCCCCCCCAAAAAAAAAGGACGCCGTGGCAAGAGCGTAATCCCCCCCCAAAAAAAAAGGACGCCGTGGCAAGAGCGTAATCCCCCCCCCCCCCCCAAAAAAAAAAAGGACGCTGTGGCAAGAGTGTAATCCCTCCAAAAAAAAAAAAAAAGACACTGTGGAACGAGTGCAGCCAAAAGTCTCACAGCCATCATTGCTAATTACCATGGAATCCCACCCTGGTGACACCTGAACACAATGCAAAAGTCAGAAGGGTCTACTGTGCTCCCGACACTGCACAGTGACGTTATATTGGACACCATCTATCTCTATCTATTACAGTGTATGGCAGGAAACAGAAAAAAATACAGATTTTTTTTTCCCCCCTGGATCACCCTCTGCTCCGGCCATGAGGGGAAGCTGCCCACCAGAGCAGATATAACCCCTGACTGCCCGGCCATGAGGGGAAGCTGCCCACCAGAGCAGATATAACCCCTGACTGCCCGGCCATCAGGGGAAGCTGCCCACCAGAGCAGATATAACCCCTGACTGCCCGGCCATCAGGGGAAGCTGCCCACCAGAGCAGATATAACCCCTGACTGCCCGGCCATCAGGGGAAGCTGCCCACCAGAGCAGATATAACCCCTGACTGCCCGGCCATCAGGGGAAGCTGCCCACCAGAGCAGAT